>NW_024062813.1:0-335373 GCF_006381635.1 Hibiscus syriacus | reverse complement strand
CGTAAATTAAAAGTGTCGATACGTTATATAAGGATCGACACTTTGTGAATTTAAAAGAGAAGCAGTTATAGCGCCTATAATGTGTCGATACTTTAAAAAAATATAAACAGGTAAAAATATGATAAAACCGGTATCAAAATGAAAAACGGTAAAATGATACCGGATATATTGAAAGTGTCGATACTTTCGTAAGTACGTGTAATAAATTATCGACACTTTCAAAGAAATAGGTAATTATCCTTTCGAAAGTATCGACACCTGACATAAAAGTATCGACACTTTTGTATTTGTATCGATTAAATATAAATAACATATCCGATGAAAAATAAAGGCCATAGCTAAATATCCTCTGAAAAAAGATAGAACGGACGAGTTTTTGAAATCGAAGAGTAATTGTTGCTGCATTTCAGAAGGCGTTTCTAAAGCGAAGTTTGTTGTTTGTTGCTGCAGTCGAATCGAAAAGTATGTTGTCGAAACCCTAATTTTTTATTATTACAGTAATCGCGATAGGGTTTTTTATGTGTTGTTTGGGGTTTTGGAGTAAGGAAGCATTTGGGACCGATTGCAGGTAGAAATAGATATTCAAGGAAAAATATAAATGTCGATACTTTTATTAAATATTATAGGTAGAAAATGATATTATAGGTTGTATAAATGTGCCGACATTTTGGTGTGGCCATTCAAATTCTTTTGAAGAAAACCGTTTTACCACAAGAGTAGTTATCTATATTTGTATATTGAAAAGTGTATGTAACAAAATAATTTGATTTGCGTAAACTGATATATGAAGGAAAAATGGAGTCAATGGGTTGGAAAATTGTTGGTGGAGCAGATGACTTTGAAATTGAGGCCGAGACTCGAAAGCAACCAAAGGGTGGATATATGTACTTCTAGTAAGTATCAATGTCTTTTTGTTATTATTGTTGAAATGGTAATTGGATTAAAGTATCGATAAACTTTAAATTGATTACAAATTTTAAATGTTAACAGTATGGCCGAATGCAAAAGGATGAAGGGAGATGGCACACAGAGCGGTTCGGTATGTAAAATGAAATTGACATTGAGTAGTATTAGTATTTAGTGTTAATGTATTGATTAAGAAACGTTTATGTTTAATATTAGGTGAAAAAAGATGTGAGGTCCAAATGGAATTCAATGAGTGATGCTGAAAAGGAACCTTACATCACACAGTCAAGGAATGATAGTAAAGAATACAAAGAACGGAGGAAAGCACATGAAAATAAGGTATTCATTAAACTTGTAAATACGTTGATACAAAATATATAAGAACTATAACATTATATATTGTTAAAAAATGTAGGAAGTGTCGACAAGATGCAGCATTAAAAGGGTGAATTTATTAATTAAACACCTTAAGGAGAAGGGTCAGTTGAATGTGCTGGGAGAAATAGGTTTTGGATCGTTGATCGGAGTAAGGGATCGACCTATTCGGAGGGAATTGTGTCGATCCTTGATGGCACAATTTGACGTCAGTCAATGTATGGCTAAGTATGGTGATTATTCATTCCCTCTGGGGGTATCGACTGCTGCAGCCGTATTGGGGGTACAAAACAAAGGCAAAAGTGTTATAGAAGTCTGTAGGAGTAAGAACTGGAAAGCACTTGCCTCCAAATATGGTTTGAATCATAAGGTGACATATGCTGAAGTTGAAGAGGATATCAAAAGTGGATCTTACTGGGGGATGAGCTGAAGGCCCGAGTTCTATTGTACCTTGTCGGGATATTTCTTTGTCCAACGGGTGATACGTCAACGAACAAGGAATATATGAAGCTCATTTGCGATGAAGGCTTGAAGGGTGAATTCAATTGGGCTGAATATATCCATTCGAGATTGATTGAATCAATCACCTTTAAAAAGGGCAGCCAGAGATACCTCAAAGGGTGCATAGCAATCTTAGAGGTAAATGAGTTGAATCACTTTTTTGTGTTTTTATATAAAAATATAAATTTTATTATAAATGCAGGTTGCACTGTTCGATTTTTGGTCGGGCTGTGAGGCAGGCCGGCTTATGAAAGAACCGGAGTGGCACGCATCCGTGCATGGGGGAAGGAAGAGGTGGTTAGAGTGATGGTGAAGTTGAAGTTGGATAGAGGGAAGAAGCAAGAAATGGTAATAAATGTAATTAAATAAATAATATATAATCAATGTCTTAATATTGTAATTTAATTTTGAAGGTTATTGGCAAGGATGTAGAGGAGGCAGTGGAGGCAGAGGAGAAGAAAGGAGGGATGGTTGTATTGGGGGATGACGGTGAGGGGACGACGGTGAAGCAAAACAGAGTAACTTCGACATTTTGATGTCTGAATTGGCTGATATCAAAAAAATCCAATTTGAAATCATGCAAAGACAATCAAGAGTCGAAGAGAAACTTGATCAAGTCGTAGAGAAACTCGAGAGAGTCGAAGATACACTCGAGAGGCATAAGGGGGTAGTGGAAGGAAAAATAGATGGAGTGGTGAAAGAAGTAGAGGTGTTGAGGGGTGAAGTGGTGAAAGAAGTTGGGGTGTTAAGGGGTGATATTAAGATGGTGACGGGAGAAAAATTTGAGGGAGTGGTGAAGGAGGTTGTGGATTTGAGGAGTGAACTTACGGGGGTGAAGGGGGTGGTTGATAAATACTCGGATGAAGGAGCTCAATTGAAGGGTGAAATAAAAGAGATGAAGAGCTATGTAGAAAAAAAGTACGATGAACTGAAAAAATATGAAGAAGAAAAGAGGGAGGAGGAAGAAGAGAGATGGAAGAAATGAGGAGGAAGGAAGTCGATGTCATTTATACACCGGAGAGTGTATAGCAGCAGTTTTGGATTCGGAATGTCCTGCACCCCAGAAGAAGAAGCAGAAGGTAAGTTTAATAAAAGAATACTTAATTTGATTTTTATTATGTTGTTGTGACAAAAATTTGTATGCAAAATTGTAGGTTGAAAAAGCGGATATTCCAAGCGGAATGATGACATCGAAGCTGCAATTGTGATTATTTATGGAATAGCGAGTTAGAATCGGGGTAAGTGAAATATATTGTTTTGTGAGTGATATTTAAATATTTCATGACAATATTAATCCTAATGATTCATACAGATATTCTGTAATCTCAATGGGAAATCAATTCGCTACTGTATACGACGTTGCAACGTTGAAGCCTACGGAATGGGTTGGCGGTGTGGTAAGTAGAAAGTAGAAAATGTTAAAACTTATTGAATATGTTCTGATTGTGTAATTAATTTTGTTAGGTTATCGATTTGCTCGCCTGGACCATATGCTACGATTCTCAAAAGTCACTCCGGAGGATTGGCTACCTTCCATACCTCTTAGTGGTGAGTTAAATTAATAAATATTGAAAAGTAGTGTTATAGACGGTAAATTAATAATGTTTGTTGCGTAATTACAGCAACAGGCGTTGGAAGCCAACAACAAAGAAAGTGTTGAGGTATTTCTACCTTCTGGGGTGTCATATTGGATAACTATGTGAAATTCACCGACTGTGAGAAGGTAAGACACCATACCAATTGCAAATGATGTTTTCGGATATAGAATGTTGAATTTTGTCAAATTGGGTGTGAAATTTGTTGCAGATCATGATCACAATAAACTACCATAATTCACATTGGTATCTGTTGGTGTTGGATATGGTAGATCATGTTGTAACAATATATGATAGTATGTTTACAACTGAAGCAGCTAAACAGAGAGTGAAGGATGCTAAGAGATTGTAGTATGTATGTATGAAAGGACATTATGTAAATTATAATGCATAATTTTTTGGTGCATAACTCTTCTATTTTAATGCAGATTAAAATATTAGATTCTTATAATAAGAAACGCATTTGGGTTGAGTCATGTGGATCTCTAGGAAAGTATCCCTTGAAAAATTTCAAATTTGTGGAGCATAAGAAGAATAAGCAATTGAATGGGTATGAGATGTTATCACAAATAGAAAGCTTAATTTATGCAGTATTCATCATAATTGACATGTGTGGTTTTCAAATTTTGTAACAGATATGATTGCGGCATGTATGTGATGATGTGGATGGAATCGATCGGTTCTACAGGGGCAACTGGTGATTTTGTAAGTGGATAGAAAAAATCGTTTGTGGTAAAATTGTTAAAAGTCGTAGATTGAATGCTGTAGTTGACAATACTTAACGTTCTGACAATTTGAATATAGGTTGTTGGAGACTGGGATCGATCGCGATATTAAATGATCTCGTAAGCCACAATCAAAATGAACGAAGACAGGAGATAACAAAAGCTGCAATATTACATAGAATAACAAAGGATGCAATGATGTAAATGTAGGGTTAATTTTGTATAAGATTTATAATTTTGTATACGATTTATATTTTTGTATGTGAATATAATTATGAATGAGATGAGAAAAGTTAGCAGTATGTTGTTGTACATGTTTCTTATACACATTAAGGGTCATGTTGATACTTGAAGTAAAAGGCAAATACCATAAAGTGTCGATCCATATATAAAAAGTGTCAATCCAAAACATCGAACCAAAAGTATAATGTAATATAATTTTTCAATCTAACCGGTAATATACCGTTTTATGAGAATATGTCTAAATAATGTGTCGACACTAATATAGTTTGTGTCGATTTTTTTCCAGAATGAATGGAAAACAGGTGCACCCATAAAGTGTCGATCCATATATAAAAGTGTCGATCCCAAAATCATCGAACCCAAAGTATAATGTAATATGTAATTTTTCAATCTAACCGGTACAATTATACCGGTTTTATGAGAATATGTCTAAATAATGTGTCGACACTAATATAGTTTGTGTCGATATTTTTTTCCAGAATGAATGGAAAACAGGTGCACCCATAAAGTGTCGATCCATATATAAAAAGTGTCGATCCCAAAATCATCGAACCCAAAAGTATAATGTAATATGTAATTTTTCAATCTAACCGGTACAATTATACCGGTTTTATGAGAGAATATGTCTAAATAATGTGTCGACACTAATATAGTTTGTGTCGATATTTTTTTCCAGAATGAATGGAAAACAGGTGCACCCATAAAGTGTCGATCCATATAAAAGTGTCGATCCCAAAATCATCGAACCCAAAAGTATAATGTAATATGTAATTTTTCAATCTAACCGGTACAATTATACCGGTTTTATGAGAGAATATGTCTAAATAATGTGTCGACACTAATATAGTTTGTGTCGATATTTTTTTCCAGAATGAATGGAAAACAGGTGCACCCATAAAGTGTCGATCCATATATAAAAAGTGTCGATCCCAAAATCATCGAACCCAAAAGTATAATGTAATATGTAATTTTTCAATCTAACCGGTACAATTATACCGGTTTTATGAGATATGTCTAAATAATGTGTCGACACTAATATAGTTTGTGTCGATATTTTTTCCAGAATGAATGGAAAACAGGTGCACCCATAAAGTGTCGATCCATATATAAAAAGTGTCGATCCCAAAATCATCGAACCCAAAAGTATAATGTAATATGTAATTTTCAATCTAACCGGTACAATTATACCGGTTTTATGAGAGAATATGTCTAAATAATGTGTCGACACTAATATAGTTTGTGTCGATATTTTTTCCAGAATGAATGGAAACAGGTGCACCCATAAAGTGTCGATCCATATATAAAAAGTGTCGATCCCAAAATCATCGAACCCAAAAGTATAATGTAATATGTAATTTTTCAATCTAACCGGTACAATTATACCGGTTTTATGAGAATATGTCTAAATAATGTGTCGACACTAATATAGTTTGTGTCGATATTTTTTTCCAGAATGAATGGAAAACAGGGTGCACCCATAAAGTGTCGATCCATATATAAAAAGTGTCGATCCCAAAATCATCGAACCCAAAAGTATAATGTAATATGTAATTTTTCAATCTAACCGGTACAATACCGGTTTTATGAGAGAATATGTCTAAATAATGTGTCGACACTAATATAGTTTGTGTCGATACTAATTTAAATATCAAGTGTTTTCCACCGTTTACGATATAGTACTCTTAATCGAGAAACCCTAAACATAAAGGCAAGCAGGCAGATCTTCCTCTTCTTCTACCGTTATCATAAGTGACGATCAGATATTCAGGTAAATTTATCGATATTTTATGGGTTTGATTGATTCTATATTGGAGTTTTTATCCTGAATGTGTTTGTGTTCCATTGTAATAGGGGTAGCATCCAACCAAAATGGCTCCAAAACGTCAGCGTCAGAAGCGAGGTCTTTCTCAAAGCTCTTCTCAACCCAGTTCTTCTCAACCACCTCCTTCTGTAACAAACGATTCTTCTGAGGAAATCAGGTCCTTCGAAACTCTGAACTTTAGATCCGACATGGAGAAACAAAGATGGCAGACGAGTTTTAAAGTAAGGAAGATTCGTCCCGAACGTGTCATTGACCTGGGTTTCTTGTTTGATGATAAATATGCATTTAGTTTTAAATCCACATTTACATCTTGGGGTTGGCTTGAATTCCTTGGTGTAGAACCAAGATATTATCCCAACCTAGTTAGAGTCTTCTACAACAATGCTTCCTTACAGCACGAGCCTAATAAGACTAATATAATAGGAATTAATACACATGTCATGGGGAAGGATATATATATCTCCAGAAACTATTGCGGAGGGTTTAGGTGTAGCGAATACAGGGGATTCAGATGAAAATGGTGTAGATTGGTCTACAATTAAACGGGTTACTAGAAATAGCCCAATTCACCTCGATGTAGAGTCGAGAGTGTTTCACAAAATGCTCACATGGTATATCCGGCCTAGTGGGGGAAAACATTCAACGCTTCGAGACAGCGATTATTGGTGGATAGCAAAGTATAAATCCAAAACGGCTCCAAACATTGCAAAACTCATATTTAATACAATTGTATATATGGTCACAAAGGGAGCAACAATTTCAACTACACTACCATATGGATGTGTCATCACCCATCTGTTGAAGAAGAAGGAAGTTGATTTTTCGCATGACGCCCCTGTTCGATTAACCCGCAAGATTGACATGGTATTTATTAAAAAAGCGGGATATGATTTTGTTGAAAAACTCGGTTGGAAGCGTGTCAAGGAGGTCGGATTAGATCAAGAGAGGGAGGAAATGGACCCGTTGGCCATGAAGAAGAGCAACCAAGTGGAGACGCAATGATGGAAGAAGCTCCAGTTGCAGAGGATGTCACAATTAAGACCGTGATGGAATACATGGTCAATTTTCGGGAGCATATTGATTCCCTTGTGAGTGGAATGCGATCCGATATTTCATCATTGCAACGTGAAGTCTCCATGTTGCGTAACGAATTACGTCAACGACATCAAACGAGTTAGGTAATTCATTATCTATGTTTCTTAACATTTACACGTTCTGAACTTTATTTTATTTTCTTTTAACAGATGTGGACAACCAAGCGGTCGCAGAAGATGAAGCTGACGATGAAGATGACGATGATGATGACGATGAAGCTGGCGATGAAGATGATGACGATGATGATGATGATGAAGATGATGATCCAAACAAGTATATCGTGTCTGCAACGCCGCCTTCAAGAAAACTTTTAATTTTTGATCTCAATGGTGTCCTTGCCTACATCCCAAGACTGCCGGCAGGTTTTAATTCTATTTTGTATCCATTATTTTAACATATAAGCGTAGAACTTTAATTTTCTTCATGTTGTAGATGTTGTCCTCAGAAGAGGATTATTTGAATTATGCAATTTTGTGTCGACAATTTTGTTGTTGCCCTTTGGTCTTCAAAGATGAGGTTAGAACATGTTTGAGGCAATTGAATTACTGTAGTCAAAATCGTTAATATACATTTGAATGTTAACATTCAAACTTGATTACAATCTCAGGCATAACGTCGACCGTGTTGTAGAAACTACCTGTATTTTCCGAGCATTTTCTATTCGTGTGGGTAAGATGAATGTCATTACAGTTTGCTGACTTTTCGTTGTCTATGATTCCTACATATTTATGTTCGACTGTTTGTGAACAGGATCAAAAAAATGCAAACATACGATCTGTACCTACTGTAAAGATCTCAATGATGTTTGGAACGTCCATGTTCGACTGTTTGTGAACAGGATCAAAAAAAATGCAAACATACGATTCTGTTACCTACTGTAAAGATCTCAATGATGTTGGTGTGGGTAAGATGAATGTCATTACAGTTTGCTGACTTTTCGTTGTCTATGATTCCTACATATTTATGTTCGACTGTTTGTGAACAGGATCAAAAATGCAAAACATACGATTCTGTTACGAGCTAAATACACTCGATGATTCAGCGGAAAAATGATTATAATGTAAGTTGCATTTATGCAATATGTTTTTCCAGTTGAACAGGTGTTCAGAAATTGATTATTTTAACAACTTATGTGTTTATATAGAAATACAATTACATATGTCCACATACTTTGACGTTGCTTCCCATTCGAACGACAAAGCTCTAGGTATGACACAAATTTATTCATGCTTATGCGAATTTAATTTATTGTTAGTAAAAATTTCACCTCATTAGTTGATAATTGAAATTATTTATGTATGTCCTCAGAAAAAGGCGGAAACATACGAGGTATTTGGAAAATTTGTTGAAGGCCTCTAATGTTCCGGACTTCGTTAGAGAGAACCCTTTTTTAATCGGATTAATTTTGTTTGTCGGTACATTATTTGAACATTCTTGTGTATTTATATTTGGTGTGATTATATTGTGTGTATATTTTCATTAATTATTCCATATTTGCTTCTATGTGTACATATACATTGAGTGTCTATACTTTTTTAATATATTGTAAAGTATCTATCCTTTTTATAAAAGTGTCTATACTTTTTCCACTGTGGAAAACATTAATTTAAGGTTATCTTTTGAGTGAGTTTTAAGTATTATTTAGTAATTATAGGCGTCTAATGATTATTTTTTATGTTACGGTATATTATTATTAAATTATAAATTCTTATATTATTTTATAAAATATCAAAACAATCAACTAATTTTTTGTGCAAATGAAAATTAAATTAAATTAATATTGTAGGTGGAAAACATGAAACATACTTAAAAAAATTGAAACATAAATTACATATCTTTAAAAAAAGTACGATCCTTTTTATAAAAGTATGGACACTTTCAACATATTATAAAATAGGTAAATTTGCAATGCTATCGGTATAAATATACCGGTTTTATGCGCGAATAGGTCTACAACCTATATCGACACTTTTTAATCTTGTGTCGGTACTTTATGTCCAGATTGGAAAAAAAATGTTTCGATACATTGTTAAAAAGTGTCGACATTTACACATCGTAACCCATAATTATAATGTAATAGATAAATTTGTAATATAACCGGTATAAATATACTGGTTTTATGCGCGAATAGGTCTACAACCTATATCGACACTTTTTAATCTTGTGTCGGTACTTTATGTCCAGATTGGAAAAAAAATGTGTCGATACATTGTTAAAAAGTGTCGACATTTACACATCAGAACCCATAATTATAATGTAATAGATAAATTTGTAATATAACCGGTATAAATATACCGGTTTTATGAGCGAATAGGTCTACAACCTATATCGACACTTTATAATATTGTGTCGGTACTTTATGTCCAGATTGGAAGAAAAATGTGTCGATACCATTAAAAAGTGTCGGTAATTTTAAGTAACGCGGTTTTTGTTCCTCCATTCAAATATTTATATGTACATACAATAGGAGTCATGTTGATACTTACGATATATTATATGGAGATCGTTGTCATTCCATTCCGTCTTCGAAAAAATCAGTTGATGTAGGTTGTGTGCTTGTACTCAAACTGAGCTTGACTTGAGGACATGTTAGTTTGTTATGCCCCTCACCGTTGCAGTACCCACATCGCCTAATTTTCTTCTCGACCTTGTTCTTCGGCACTTCTTTTCGCTTGCGATGTTTTCGTTGAGGGTCACGAACATTGTTTACTACAATGCTCTGGTTGACTGAATGATTCAAACCAAACGAGTTTTCTAATTCTTCTATTAGTTTTTTCATCTCATCTCTTGCGGTTTTGAAAGACTCGTCTGTCTTTGATGCAATGTAGCATAACCTACTTGACGTTGAACGAGAGCAGCGAACCTTGCCATTTGCATCACTTCTGGAGACACATTCAAATCAACATAGCTGGGTGCAGAAGCCTTCGCATCATTAGTCCATCTACTTTGAATCAAAGTCCCGGGCAAATATGTGTAGTCAAATTGCTTCAAAATGTGAAGTTGATGGCGACACGGAAGTCCAACGGTCTCGAATTTTTTGCAGGAGCAAATTAGAGTTTTCGTACGAGAATCAAAACTAATTTCAAATTTCCTATTTTTTCTGCGTACTTTGACAAAATATAATGTTGACATTCATCTGATAAGGACTTAATCTCTGCCTCAATCCGGTACAATGTCTCCCGTATAAGTTCATCTTGGAACACACGAAAAGATTCGCGGGTAAAAATCGCAGCGGCATGGCTTTCAAGGTCGACCAGTTTTGTGATCTGGAAGGGCTTCGTATGGGAACTTAAGTAATCCGCTTTCAACTCGTTCATACGCATTCTACTAATTCCATCTTCATTGCACGAACAACATCTAAATATGTCTTCTTGTGTTTCAGTGCAATAGCTAGTGAAGCATTCATAGACTCGCACCTTTGTGTTGAGCGAATATTGGCAAAGAAATGACCGGTTAGATATGCTTGTGCCCATAAGTGTCGTGTATTTCCCTTCTCAATCACCCATGGATGCTTTTGGACGTTGAATTCTGAAACAATCGAACGCCATTGAATATCAAATTCCTTGGTTGTCCACCAGGAAGCCATGCATTTTGAGAATGCTGCTGTAAACTTTGGGTCACCAATGTTAGCTTGTGCATTGCGAGAAAGATGCCAAGAACATAATCTGTGCTTAGCATAAGGGATAACAGATTTGATAGCCCTCTGCATTGCCCTATCCCCATCGGTTACAACGGAAATAGGTGATTTATTCATCATGGCTTCTAAAAAATTCTGTAGCACCCACTCGAAAGATTGAGACGTCTCGTCAGCGATTATGGCAGTGGCAAACACAATTGTGTTATGGTGATGATTGACACCAACAATAGGCATAATTGGTCGACCATACAAATTATCTTTGTACGTTGTGTCGAACGTAATTACATCACCGAAGCATGTGTAATCTGATCTCGATGTAGAATCCGACCAAATAAGATTATACAATGCCCCCAATTCGTCTACCGAGTATGTCATAAAAAACCCGGGATCATCATGTTTCTTATAATCAAAGTAGGCAATAAGCGCATTCACATCCCCATCGACGATTTCCTTTGCTTTACCTCTTTGAAGTGTATTGTAGAGGTCTTTATGTGTAAATCCAACATTATGATAGCCCCTGCCTGCTGCGTTAAATAGTTCATTACTTGTGACGTGCCAACACCGACCTCTTTCAATGTTGTTGCCTCATCGATATCAGCCTTACTTACAGCTCTATTAGAACGCATAAATGGTGTCATAGCAGATGTGCACAATGCATGATTATGTTTCTGATCAGACTTACTTATAACCCACTGATCGTTTGTATTTGTTGCTGTAACTACGACTCTAGCCTTACATCCTGTTCTTGTGACTGGCGTATGAGCACGTTGATGATCAACAGTATTGACTTTTGATACTCGAAACCCTTCTTTGGAACAAAAAAATTATTGTGTCTTCACATTCCCTTCCACGTCAAGCCGTGTTGTTCCCTTACGTGCACTAAACCCATGTTCCCGTGCGAATCCCTTGTAAAAGTGCCAAGCTTGATCACGTGAACAGAAGAGCTGACCAACCAATCTGTCAGATTCATCAACATTATGTACTTCATGGCATTCCTCGGTTGGCTTAACATTGTCTACATCAGTATTATCCATGGCAAAAATTTTGTTGTGCAAGTTCAGTGCTCCAGGAGTTGATGGAGATGTAAGCAAAGGTTCATTTTGAACATGTTTCAGTCGTGCTGCTTTCAATAGGATGTGGCATTGGTAGTGGTAGTTAAAGGGTGGGTACAACATTAAATTCGCAGTACATATTTAGGTATGTACAATAACTACAAGTATATATATCATTAAATTTAGGTATGTACAATAACTACATATTTAGGTATGTTTGTTAACTACATATTTAGGTAAGGTTATCTTTTGAGTGAGTTTTAAGATATTAATTTAGTAATTATAGGCGTCTAATGATTTATTTTTTATGTTACGGTATATTATTATTAAATTAAAACATAAACATATATATTACATATTTATTATTATCTTTGGTTAATGTTGTTAAATTGAAATTATAAATAATATTTTATAAAATATCAAATAATCAAATAATTTTTTGTGCAAATGAAATTATTAAATTAATATTGTAGGTGGAAAACATGAAACACTATTAAAAAAATTGAAACATAAATTACATAACTTTAAAAGAAGTATCGATCATTTTTATAAAAAGTATGGACACTTTCAATATAATAGGTAAAAATATGATGTAATAGGTAGCGCTTATATAATGTAATAGGTATTGTTTATATAATGTAATAGGTAGTGGTTATATTGTAAAGTGTCTATCCTTTTTATAAAAGTGTCCATATTTTTTTCATTGTGGAAAACATTAATTTAAGGTTATCTTTTGAGTGAGTTTTAAGATATTAATTTAGTAATTATAGGCGTCTAATGATTTATTTTTTATGTTACGATATATTATTATTAAATTAAAAATTCTAAATAATATTTTATAAAATATCAAATAATCAATAATTTTTTGTGCAAATGAAATTATTAAATTAATATTGTAGGTGGAAAACATGAAACACTATTAAAAAAATTGAAACATAAATTACATAACTTTAAAAGAAGTATCGATCCTTTTATAAAAAGTATGGACACTTTCAATATAATAGGTAAAAATATGATGTAATAGGTAGCGCTTATATAATGTAATAGGTATTGTTTATATAATGTAATAGGTAGTGGTTATATTGTAAAGTGTCTATCCTTTTTATAAAAGTGTCCATACTTTTTTCACTGTGGAAAACATTAATTTAAGGTTATCTTTTGAGTGAGTTCTAAGATATTAATTTAGTAATTATAGGGTCTAATGATTTATTTTTACGTTACGATATATATTATTATTAAATTAAAAATTCTAAATAATATTTATAAAAATCAAAAATCAAATAATTTTTTGTGCAAATGAAATTATTAATTAATATTGTAGGTGGAAAACATGAAACACTATTAAAAAAAATTGAAACATAAATTACATAACTTTAAAAGAAGTATCGATCATTTTTATAAAAAGTATGGACACTTTCAATATAATATAATGTAATAGGTAAATTTGCAATACTATCGGTATAAATATACCGGTTTACTTATAAAATAGGTAAATATAAGCGCTACCTATTACATTATATAAGCGCTACTAGTATGTTATTGTACTTTAATATTTCCGGTTAAATAATATAACATAACCGGTATAAATTTTAACCGGTCAATTGTTTAACCGGTCACGCCGTATATTAGCCGTTTTTTAGGCGCCGCATCGCATAACTACCCAAATACAAGACAATATTTGTTATAAGATAACTCTCAACCTCTTAATATTAAACGCTCACATCCCTAACGTTCTCGGTGCTCAAACCCGAGTCTCAAAAAACGATAACCGTATATTTATTACGAAAACCACTTGATTCATGCTTAAATATAACTACTTAAATATCTGGTTTGATAAAATATACTCATGTTAAGGCGTCTATGTTGAGATCTGACTTTTAGTGTTTTGACTCGCACATGACATTGACGTGACATCACTGTTTGTTTTCTTCTGCTTCCTTCGCCTCGGATCATCCATATTATATTTCGGTCAAATTTTACGGGCCTTTTGACCCCACTTTTTTCTCAACGTTTCCTTCCTTAGGTCCACCCAACGGTAACTTTTTGTTTTAAATTAGAACAAGTGAACCGTTAATAATTATCAAAAACTCATTTGCTTCCATCAATAATTTTAAATATTTTTTATTAAAAAAATGATTTAATTAATATTAAAATTAAAATATTAAAATTTATTTTTAATGATTTCATTTATTTACCTGATATAAAACGTGTTATAATTTATACGACATAATGATAATGGTAAGTAATTAAATAACTTGTCAACCATGTGTAAATTCCCTCTATAGCGTCCTTATTTCTTGAAAACACCGGTGTGTCTTTCTAAGAGACGTATAGGATACATATATAATAAACCGCATTGCGTTATAAGTTCTATGATTTTTGTTCATCTATTTTGATGTGAGATTAATATTTTCTCTTCAAAACCTGACATTCTCTTTTATATAATCTCGTGATGTTTTTGTCACGAATTATCGTCACGATTATCTATCATATTTGTTTCACTCTCTAAAACATTTGATATAAAATTTGACACGAGTAGAGGTTGATGAGAAAGTGTTCTCAAAGGCATGTTTTATACACACATTTTTGTTGAGTGCCACTCCACTTCAAAACCAAAAGAATTAAAGCGGTCAGCTGCATTATAACGTTGTTGCAAGGTGACATGTGCTCCATTTGCAAAGCAAATGGCACTGTATATGTATATAAAATTATTTATTTTAAGTGCATCCAAAGTCAGGATATTTTACCAAAATTTAAAATTATACCTTTATTTAATTTTATTTATTTTTCATTTGATATGTTTTATATCATACTTTTATGAGAGTAAAAAAATAATATTTTGGATTAAACCAATATCTAATTTTCAAAAAACTGGGTTAAGAATAACTATAAAGGTTAAAAATATTGGGCAGGGGGGGAATAGAGATTTGAGTTTTGTGGCTGATTCATTACAGAAACAATGATGTTTCTACAGTGTAGGATAAGCCGTCCGCGGTTAAAAGATTTTGGCAAAATTATCAGTAGCCACCTGCGACTTTACTCTGGTTTTCCTTTTTATCTCTTTGCATTTTTAGGTCAAATTGAAAGAAAAATTTAAAGTATATAAATTAAAATAATATTTTATAAACTGTTAACTATATAATAAAATAAAATGAAACAACGAGTTGAGATATTCTTAGATTGTGTCACATTATAAAAGTAAGGGTAAATTATAATAGTGACCACCCAACTATAGCCCCCTTTCATTTTGACCACTATTTTTGAATTCTTGTAAATCAGACCACCGAACTATTTAAATGAATTCAGTCAGACCACTAGCCGCTAACAGTTATCGGAAATGATGACGTGGTAGTTACTAAAATTGGTATAATTACATATTTGATCCTTGATATTTATACATTTTTTCAATTTAGTCCTAATTTAATTTAATTCAATAAATTTAATCATCCAATCATATGATGACATGTGTCATCATATGATTGGAGAGCTTTTTATATAATTTTAATTTATTTAATATAACATTTTGTCTAATAAGACGGTGACACGTGTCACCATAAGGTTAAAAGGAAAAAACACCCTCAATGAATTGAGAGGGAGGGATTTGAACCATGACCTTGAGCCTGAAGGAGGAGAAGAAACCAACACCACTTAGCTAGGCTCCCATTTGTTATTCGACTTACGTAAGATGAATAAAACCTATTAAGACTCCTGCTAAAAGAATAAATAAATAAAACCTATTATTTAGGGACTTAAATCTAAACAAATTATATGATTAGGGAACTCTAATATCAAATTAATAAAAAATTAAAAATAATTTTTTTTTACATTTTTAGATATATTTAATTTTTTTGTAATTATAGTTTAATGATTTTAAGTTTTACATTTGAGTTAAAAAATATCTTTCAAGTGCACTTTTATCCAAAAGTTATAATCTTATAAATTATAAAATAAACATATCATATGATAATAGATAAATTTTAAAAAATATAATTTTTTACTCTAATAAACAATTTTTAAATTTAAATTTTTTTAACTTTTACTTTTGAGTTAAAGAAATGGGTATAAAACATATTTTTTCTTTTAAATATTATCCTTTAACATTGTTTATAATTTCAAAAATATTTTTAAAAAATAACGATGACTAGATTAACTTAAATGGTTAAAATTTAAAGATGTTTATATATTATATTTAAAATTTTAAAAATTATTTTTATTTCAAATTTTTTTAAAAATTTGAGATTAGAGTTTCCTAATCATATAATTTGTTTAGATTCAAGTCCCTAAATAAGCATTTTTATTTATTTATTTATTTATTCTTTTAGCAGTAGCCTTAATAGGGTTTATACAATCTTATGTAAGCCGAATAACAAATGGGAGCCTAGCTCATTGGCGTTGGTTTCTTCTCCCTCATGCTCAAGGACAGGTTCAAATCCCAATTTATTAAATTAAATTAAATTAGGAATAAATTGAAAAAAAATGTATAAATATCAAGAATCAAATGTGTAATTATACCAATTTTACTTACTGACACACCATCACTTCCGTTAAATAGTTGGGTGGTCTAATTGAAATGCATTAAAAAATGATGTGGTCAAAATGAAAAAAGGACTATAATTGAGTGGGAGTGGTCACTGGTATATTTTACCCTAAAAATAAAGATTTTTTTAATTTAAAGATCAATATAAACAAAAAGAATTAAGGATCAAATTTAAAGAGTTGTTAATTTCTATATTATATGTTAAATTAAGATTTTTTTTTATTTTCTCAATCGAATTTTATTTAAGTCATGTCAATCAGTCCCGTTAATTGTGAAATTACAGATTTTAGTTCCATATTAAAAAAAACACAATAATACATATTTCAGAATGTCAGCAAAAAAAACACAATAGTACGAAGGGTGAAATGAACAGAAGTAAAAAGGCCAGACAATCTTGATTAAATCTCCCTCGAAAAGGCTCCGACAATAATAGGGCGTGAATAACACCTCCGATAGAGTTAAAGCGGAGACACATGTAATTTGGACGGCAGTGGCGTGGATTGCGATTAGAATTGGATTGGACGTGATTTCATACTTTGATTGCTGGGGCAGCGGTAAAAAAATGTAAAAGAGGAAGAAGAAAAACTGCAGTGAATTCCGTGACTTTCGGATCTAAGTGGTGGGTAAATAAATTTCACTTAATACAAAAATAGATATCTAAATTATGTTTTAAAATAAGTTTTAATATTTTTTAAAAAATTCAGTAAAAATATATACCTAATGTTTTTAATGTTATTATTTTAATTAATCAATCGTTAATCATCCTTATAGATTTTCGTTAAATGACACGTATTATGCCCCGATGATTTTAAAATTTTATTTAAAAAAATTTAAAAAGTAAAAAAAATTAAAAAATCAAACAGTCCATTCTCCCCTCCCCTCCCCTCCCTTTTCCCTTTCCCCTTCCCCTTCCCCTTCCCCTTTCCCCTTCCCCTTCCCCTTCCCCTTCCCCCTTTCATAGTCTATCGATCACTCCTGACCATCATTGCCATCATCATCGACACCGACGTCGAGCCCCAGATCAAACACGCGTTAAACTTTCGTCTTAATTTGTCATCATTTTCCGTGAAAAAACGTTTAAAGGTTTGTCAGATTTTAAGACACCGTCTTTGTTTTACGTTGATTTTGGTCAATCTCGACATCCATAAGTCACACCGCCATCATCATTCAAACCACAATGTAATTTAGATTAAAACTCAACCTTTTGACGATAACGATGATAGCTGGAGATGACTACGACGGTTAGTAATGGGTTGAAATGAGAAATTCTAATTTTTCAAGGTTTTTTATAAGTTCAATATGGGTTTTTTTATAAAAAAAATTAATTTTTTTTAATTTTTCAAAAATAATATTTTATTATTAAAAATAAAAAAAATATAACGAAAAAAATCTAAAAATATAATTGAAAAACATTAATCATATTTTTAACGAAATATTTTTATGTACTAAAATATTTGAAGAAATACTTTGATCACTTATTTTTGTATTAAGCTAATAAATTTTGATTTGGTTAAAATTGGTGGTTAAAACATGCCCACGTGGATGGAGCAGTGGTTCCCACGTGTTATATTATCAAACTAGAAACGGTGAAACGTTTCAGCCATTGAAGTATAAATTAGCTGCAAATATCATATGGATAAACAGAGCATTTCGTACATAAGCTTGTGGATTATTATTATAGGGGGGTGTTCGAAATCAAATGAATTATCATTAATCATTTACTAAAACAATTTTTTTTTCTGAAAATATTAATCAAACTGAATAAAGTTTGTTTATTTCGGTCGGTTAACTGATTTTTTTATAATTTTTCTAATTAAATTAATATAAATAAATTAAAAGTATTTTTTAAAATTTGGGCTAAAATTTAATTAAGTATTAATAATTTAATGTGTCTAATGTGGTTAAAAATAATTAAATCTTAATTCTTAAATGATTTGTGCTTAAAATATGTATTTAATATATATAATATATATAATATTCAATATTTAATAATTTCGGCTAATTAACCGATTTCAAACCTCATTAACTATTAACCAAATATAGAAAAAACATTAACTGTTCTCTGACCAAATTAATTTGGTGGACAAACTGAATTAACCGAACTAATTCGTTTCAGTTGGTTAATTTGGTTAAAACTTAAAAAAATGAACACCCCCTAATAAGCTATTAATTTTAGTCTGTTTTAATATTTCAACTTTCAGTATTTTTTTTAAATCATATCTTATGTTTAGTTTTCATTTCATTTTAGTATATCTCGTAAAAAAACTTAATGCGTTTAGTACCTAAACTATTAGTTTTAGACCGTTTTAGTACCTAAACTTTTAATTTTGTTCAAAACTTAACATTAAAATTTGAACGGAGTATTAAAATGAAACAAAAAATAATGTTTTTAACGATACAATACTAAAATAAAATAAAAACTAAATTTTAGGTAAGACTTTAAAAAAATAAAAACATATATGCTAAAAAAATCAAAAATTAATAATTTAAATATTAAACACATAATTTACCCTATCATTGTTTTAAAACAAAGATCACATTTAAATGCAAAATATTTAAAAACATTCATAGCGTAACTCTTATTTATTAATTTTTGAAATATTTTTATTGAATCAATATCTTATTTATTCGTGAAATACTTTAATAAAAAAACTATAATTGATTAAATATCAATAAAAATATTGTTTTCACCAAATATATATCAGAAAAACCTTTTTATAACAAATAAACAGTTGCTTAGTTTGAAAAGTTTATAATTGCACAAATCAAACGTTTTAGTAATATAAAAAATTATTATTATTTTAGAAGTTTCGAGTCAAAACAACAACATTTATATAATCTTTTAACGTTTATCATCATATAATTAATGGTTTTTAAAATAAATATTATTATTTGTAATTATTAATTAATAACAAAGTTACAATCATCTTATACGAACAGCCTATGTGAATGTACCGTAAAACTATGATGAAATTAAGTAAATATTAATTTTAAAAAAATCTTAAAAGAAAATATTTTGTACTTTTTAAATGGGGATTTGGGCACAAAACCCTCTTGAATATTTTACAATATTAGTCAGAAGATACCGTATAATGCTTCTGTGCATATATATTAAATCACTGACCATATCTATTTTGGGATGTTATGCTATGTCGCGGTTAAAAAATAATTAAAAAATAGTGTAATTGGTTAAATAAGTAATCAATTAAAATATAGATTGGTTATGTTGTATCATTTAAACAGAAATATTATCAAATACAATAACATATTAGGTAGCGTTTATATAATGTAATAGGTAGCGCTTATATAATAAAATAGATTAATTACTTAATTTGTTATTACAACATATTAGGGAAACACCTAAAATGTTACCAAGGATAACATAACCGGTTAATTACTAGAAATATTATTAAGCACAATAACATATTAGGTAGTGCTTATATAACGTAATAGGTAGTGCTAATATAATAAAATAGGTTAATTATTTAATTTGTTATTACAACATATTAGGTAAATGACTAAAATGTTACCAATGATAACATAACCGGTTAATTACTTGAAACATTATTAGGCAGAATAACATATTATGTAGCGCTTATATAACGTAATAGGTAGCGCTTATATAACGTAGTAGGTAACACTTATATAACGTAATAGGTAGCGCTTATATAATAAAATATGTTAATTACTTAATTTGTTATTACAACATATTATGTAAACGCTTAAAATGTTACCAAAGATAATATAACTGGTTAATTACTCGAAACATTATAAAGCATAATAACATATTAGGTAGCGCTTATGTAACAAAATAGGTAATTGCTTAATTTGTTATTAGTTATGATAATCTTACCTTAGTAATAAATGTTAATAAAATTTAAACAACCTATTACATTAAAATATCTACTGTTTTTTTGAAGGTTGTTAATAATATAAACGGTAAAAAAATATGCGCTACCTATTACATTAAAATACCTACATGTTTTTTTTAAGATGGTTAATAATGTAAACGGTAAAAAAAATAGTGTTACCTATTACATTAAAATACCTACTAGTTTTTTTGAATGTTGCTAATAATATAAACGGTAAAAAAATAAGTGCTATCTATTACATTAAAATACCTATCAGATATGTTGAAAGTATCGATTCCATTTAAATAATTATTGACATTTTTGAAATTTAAAAGAAAAGTAGTAATAGCACTTATAAAGTATCGATACTTTATAAAAATGTATCGATACTTTACAATATAACAGATAAAAATATGACAAAACCAGTTTCATTATGACAAAATCAATAAAGAATTACATGATATGTTGAAAGTATCGATACTTTATAAAAATGTATCGATACTTTACAATATAACAGATAAACATATGACAAAACCAGTTTCATTATGACAAAACCGGTAAAGAGCTACCTGATATGTTGAAAGTATAGATAATTTTTATAAAAATGTATCGATACTTTACAATATAAAAGGTAAAAATATGACAAAACAAATTTCATTATGACAAAACCGGTAAAGAGTGACATGACATGTTGAAAGTATCGATCATTTTTATTAAAATGTATCGATACTTTATAATATAACAAGTAAAAATATGACAAAACCAGTTTTATTATGACAAAACCGGTAAAGAGCTACCTGATATATTGAAAGTATATATACTTTTTGTACATGTATCAATAATTTGTTGAAAGTTATGTAATTTATGTTTCAAAAAATTTTAATAGTGCTTCATGTTTTCCACCTACAATATTAATTTAATAATTTCATTTACACAAAAAATTATTTGATTATTTAGATATTTTATAAAATATTATTTAGAATTTAAATGTAACAATTTTAAAAAATAATAATAATAAATATGTAATATCTATGTTTATTATTTTTAATTTAATAATAATATATACCATAACATAAAAATAAATCATTAGACGCGTATAATTACTAAATTAATATCTTAAAACTCACTCAAAAGATAACCTTAAATTAATGTTTTTCACAGTGAAATAAATTTGGACACTTATATATATGTATCGATACTTACCGATAACCAAAGTTTACCGGTTGCCAAAATTTTTTTAATAGCTTTTCATGTTTTCTACCTAAAACATTATTAGTCTGTCAATATAATAGGTAGCGCTAAATCGAATTTGTTAAATATTTTTTAATGTATCCGGTAATACCATATATTAACCGTATATTAGTATGTCTTTCCTGAGACAACCCCTATCTATCTTTCTTTACCAAACTAAACAAATTAAACTCAAGCGAACATTCATGTATATTAGAATAAATTGAGTTGAAAGTGTCATCTCTTGTAATGAATATCTATTAAATTAATAGATTGAATACCAATAATTAATTTAGAAAACATTTAAGGACATTATAGGTTAAGGATGTGCATGAGACCTGAACCTGACGGGTTCCGACCCGATCGGGTTGGGTTTTTTTAAAAAATTGGGTTAGGGTTGGGTCGGGTTGATTTTTTAAATAAATGTTATGGTCAGGTCGGGTTTTTTAAATATCGACTCGAAAAATTATAATTTTACCTTATATATTTAGGAATAATTATAATAATACCTCATATGTTATTTTTTTTCTTCAATGAAGTCACTGTTTTTATTGAATAAAAATAATACTTTTATTATTTTGGATCGTGTAGGGTTGAGTCGATTTTTTAAGTTATATATCGGGTTAAATTAGATCGAGTTGGGTGTACAAAAAATCAATGCCCATCCCCAGTTATAGGTAAGTGATTTAAAATTTTTAAAGTAGGATAACTTTTGTATGTTTAAAATAATAATAATTAAAACACCCTAACTATTTAATACTAATCATTATCAGTGTTGAATGAAATCAAGATCATTAAAACATCAAAAACCGCTTTTAAAGTTTGACTGTTAAGTACTTTCATCACTTCTCTTTTCCATATATACGATTGTATGCAACTTGAGGCAGTGATACAATGGAGGTTATGTACAAAATATATTTATAAAATTTATTTTAATAATTGACTATAGATAAAATTGTCAAAGATTTACATTTTAACTTATTAATTTTATATTTATTTATCACATAATAATTTTGGTTATTTATTTTATAATTTCTATATTTATATAAAAGTAAAAATATTTTTGTTTTATTACTGATTATTATTTAAAAACATTTTTATTTGTTTTTATTTAAAAATATGTTATATTATTTTATGACACTAACTATTTAAAATAATAAAATTATAATAATAAATTTGACTAATTAAAATTTTTCTACACAACTTAATTACGGATACTCACTTCTAAATAAATATATTTTGTAGCATTTACTAATATTAATTTCATTTAATTGTTTTAGAAAAAGCTGAATTACCGCTCAAGGAAGACAAAGAGTAATAACAGAAAGCAACTTTTTTTATTTTATTAGTATTTATGATCTTAAAAGGACATTTAGTCATTTAATAATGGCAGATCTGCTAACCGACAAACGAGGAGGTCGGCAATGTCGGCCGGCGTACCAGCGGAGCCATAAACGAAGAGATCTAAACCCCAATTTTTTTTAATATTAATTGTTTTTAATTTCTTCTAATTTAATAATTAATCTTCCCCTTCCCAAAATTATTCACTCTGCTTCACATCCACAGTTGTTTCTTTTAATTTCAATTTCAATTCCAAATCCTCTCAAAATAAAAATATATAATCCCATTTACCCCTATTGAACACACCCCTTTCCTCTCTCTCTCTCTCTACTCTGAGGAAGTCAGCCGACGGATTTTTTAACCTAAAACCTAACTGAAAAAAGAAATGGGTTAGCCGGAATCCCTGATTTTTTGTTTGAGTCTTTATATTTTTCTCTAAATGCTCTTTTATAGGAAGAAGCCTCCTTGGCTGTCTCCATTTTTTCCGGTAGGTTCCTTTTTTTCAACCCTAATTCGGATTCAATCTTATGTTGGGTTATCTCCAAAATAAAGTTAAAGTTGTCTTTCAGTTTGATTCTTTTTAGTGGTGCCTGACTTTGAGATGGAAAGGTTTCCTTGTTTATTTTTGTTTCTGTAATCCCATTTTGGTGCGTTTCTATTTTTCGCATCCGGGTCAGAAAATTCGTTTTTTTTCCACTCCCTGAAGTTGGTTTATTTAGCTTAGTATTTCTATCAATTTTCGATGCTTGTGGGTTTTCTGGATTTTGCCTGCTTTTGGAACACATCGATTCAAGCTGATTGTGATTCTCCGGTCTTCTCTCGGTTAAGATCTCTGGGTTTTCATGAGGTCGTTTTCTAAACAATCTTCGATTTTATTTTTAAATTTAAACAATACTCTCTTGATTTAACTTTTTTGTTGGCTTTGCTTCTGTTGAGAATCTTGAATATTTCAGTTGTTTGACGAGATGTCTAAATCACCACGTTTGTTCCGTCTTAAAATCAGTCTTAAGTTTTTAGATTTTTTTATCATGAGAAGAGTCTTCCCTCCGTGTTCATTCTTCCTGTGTTCGATGAAATGTCTATATCAACATCAAAGCTCTTCGTTGTTCGTTATTTATTTTCCATATAAAGTATTTATGCTTTATTTTAACTTCTCAATCATATCCAGATCACAAAGTTTTTCAAGAATGATCGTGTTCCCTTGTGTTTTTCTTTTATGTGGAGGTCTTTTTCCTGATCAACTTCACTTATGCCATCTATTTTCAATATTACACACATGGGTGAATAATATATATATATATTTGCTTTGTTGGGATGCATATTTTTAGCAAAATTGAAGTTTATAGAGTTCAATTTCGTTGCAGTGCAATCCAAGAGAGGAGGAGAAATCTTTTTTATTGCTATTCATGATAAGGGGTTGTTCTCGAAGATTTTGTGTTAATCTTGAAGGGAATAGAACTTTGAAGTTATCTATGCAATTTGAAATTTTCTTGTGTGGTTTTTGATCTATTTTTTAGAGATTAGTTTAACCTATCTGACTCTGTTCTATTTGTTCCTATTGGATTTCAGTTGGTATAGAATTGCGTTTTAGTACTTGCTGTGAATGCTAGATTATGGATGTTTCTGAGGTTGAAGAGAACTTATTTGTGGCTAGTGATGCCAAGGTATGAATTTGATAGCATTTGCATATGTTAAAATTGACGTATTGGAAATGATATTTTCTACGTTTTCTGTGTTTTTGTTTCTCTTAATTCTAATTAACTTCACAATAATAGGATATGCCTGCTAGTTATCTGTTCTGATCATTTATCATCTCTTAAGTTCTAGTGTTTCACCTGTTATTCTTTAAATCTAAGGCCTTTTATTTTCGGCTAGTTCTAATGCTTGGATCTTGTTTTGTGGCCCCGTGTGTGTGTGTTTAGGACAAAGAAATAAATCATGCTTCATATTCATGGTTTTCTTACTTCTTTTTTGATTTTTCTTATGCAGTTACATGGAGAAATGTGCAAGATACTTTCTGCAATTTATTGCAAAATCATATCCATATTCCCTTCATTGGAAGCAGCACGTCCCAGGAGTAAATCTGGCATTCAGGCGTTATGCTCATTGCATGTAGCACTGGAGAAGGCGAAAAATGTCCTTCAACATTGTTCAACATCTAGTAAACTTTACTTGGTAAGAGTTTCTGTTGTCCACACATGGACACAAGATACGAGTATGTAAATTTTTTTCTGTATGTCTGCTTTCAAGAGTAGTTGTTTTTACATCATTTGATACATCTTTCACTGTCGTGGTTGTTTTCAACCATTTATTCTCTCTCTCTTTGAGAATGTTTAATCATGGTGGTGTTCTTATGCAGGCTATCACTGGAGATTCTGTTCTTTCAAAATTTGAGAAGGCAAAATGTGCTCTTATTGACAGTCTTAGGCGTGTAGAAGATATAGTTCCACAGTCGATTGGATGTCTGGTAATAATTTCCCCTTCACAGATTGATGATGAAAAGATTAATTAATTTTTGGGCATAAGGGTCTTTATCTGAATGCCGTTTCATTTGTCAATGTGCTGTTGTTGTTTTGTCTTAACATAATCCAAGTGCATCTCTATAATTCCTATTGCTTGTGGTTAAAAGCAAGAAAGACATTTTTAAATAAACCTGTCATGTCCCTGCAATATGATCCTTCCATTGTTGCTTTTCTCTGTATACTGACGGTATTCCAAATAATTGTTCATCAGATTTTGGAGATTGTAAGTGAACTTGAGGGGACTGTCTTCTCTCTCGATGCATCTGAGAAGCAAGTTGGTGATGAAATGATTACAATACTCCAGCATGGGAGAAACTTTGATGAAGGTAATGACAATAAGAGCTGAATCGTTTCACCAGGCTGCTATTAGACTTGGTATAACTTCCTCTAGAGCAGCCCTGACAGAAAGAAGGGCCCTTAAGAAGCTTATGGAGAGAGCTCGTGCAGAGGAAGACAAGAGGAAGGAGTCTATTGTGGCTTATCTTTTGCACCTCATGAGAAAATACTCCAAACTGTTCCGTAGTGAGGTTTCAGATGATAATGATTCACAGGGTTCGACACCTTGTTCCCCCACTGTTCTAGGTTCTCTTGAGGATGGAGGGGATGCTGGTAATGGCCAGGCATTTGAACGGCATTTATCGAAGCTCAGCTCATTCAATTTCAAGCCAAATATTAGAAGATTTGGGCAGATGTCCCTTCCACCTGAAGAATTACGATGTCCAATATCATTGCAGCTAATGTATGATCCGGTCATAATCGCCTCTGGACAGACATATGAAAGGATCTGTATTGAGAAATGGTTTGGTGATGGCCATGTCACCTGCCCGAAGACTCAACAGAAGCTCCCACATCTCTCTTTGACTCCTAATTATTGTGTTAAGGGTCTAATTGCTAGTTGGTGCGAACAAAACGGACTTCCTAATCCTGATGGTCCCCCAGAGTCTCTTGATCTTTACTATTGGAGATTGGCCTTGTCTGAGTCTGAGACTGCAAATTCAAGATCCGTGAATAGTGTCAGTTCATGTAACCTAAAAGGGGTCAAGGTCAGTCCTTTAGAGGAGAGTGGTACCATTGAAGAAGTGGAAGGAAATGAAGCTTATGAGCATCCATGCCCTCGGGAAGAAGTTTATGAGGTTAATGTGCTAGAGAGATATCAGGATTTGCTATATGTTCTGAATGAAGAAGAGAACATGAGGAAAAGGTGCAAAGTTGTGGAACAAATCAGGATTTTACTGAAAGATGACGAGGAGGCCAGGATTTTTATGGGTGCTAATGGCTTCGTTGAAGGATTGTTGCGATTTCTTGAGTCAGCTGTGCACGAAGGGAATGCAATGGCTCAGGAAACTGGGGTAATGGCTCTCTTTAACCTCGCTGTCAACAATAACAGGTTTGTTAAGTTTTATGTCTTTGTTAGTTAAATCTAATCATGCATATTTGTGAACAGTTTGCACATTGCTAATTCTTTCATTTTAACATTGTAACTTATAATCGATCGAATTATATATACTTAAGTCTTATTTAATTTTCTTTATCAGGAACAAGGAATTGATGGTTGCTGCTGGAGTGATTCTATTGCTGGAAGATATGCTGTCCAACTCCAATGCCAATGAATCAGCAACAGCTCTCTATCTTAATCTCTCTTGCCTTGAGCAAGCCAAGTCTATCATAGGCTTGAGTAAGGCTGTCCCATTTTTAGTCCAGCTACTTGGAGATGATACTAATCTGCAATGCAAGCTCGATGCACTTCACACCCTGTATAACCTCTCGACCGTGCACTCTAATATCCCTAGTCTTCTTTCTGCCGGCATAGTCAATAGCCTACAGCCACTTGTGGTCTCCGGTGACCAAGCTTGGACAGAGAAGTCTATTGCGGTTTTACTAAACTTAGCTTCAAGTCAAGCAGGAAAATCTGAGATAATTTCAGCATCTGGTCTCATAAGTGGTCTGGCATACGTTTTGGATGCCGGTGAACTGATTGAGCAAGAGCAAGCTGTTACATGCCTTCTACTTCTTTGCATCGAAGACGATAAATGCAGTCAAATGGTCCTACAAGAAGGTGTGATTCCAGCATTGGTATCGATTTCAGTGAATGGAACGACAAGAGGGAGGAAGAAGTCGCAAAAACTTCTGATGCTCTTTCGCGAGCAGCGGCAACGAGATCATCTGGCAGATCATCAGATGCAGCAGACCCAAGTGTAGAGCCTTGAGCTTTCTATGGAAGAGCAAGCGCTACTCTGTTTCCCAGTGCTAAAAGCGTTTGCAAGCTAATGTAGATTTCCCAATGCATCTTCTTTTCTAGTTCTCACGTCCTGTTCCAATGGATAGTATTTTCTCTTATTTCTTTATTTTTTGGGGGTTATAATAGAGAGAAATGTACAGGCCCTTTGTATTCAAGGATTTTTGGCTTTTTTTTTCTTCGAGTTATTGATAGGAAGTACTTGTACTTTTATGTATGCCATAATTAAGGGTTAGGTTCATCTTCAAAAGCTCTGAATATTTATTTGGATTGACGATATTTATGCATAGAAGTTGGTGATCGGAGTTCAAAATTCTGAACAACGAAGAGGAATACAAAGCGTTTTGTGGGAGGAGCTGAAAGTGTTATCGGACCTAGGAACACAAGATCGGTGACGAGTGGACCGCGTTCATAGACAACCTTAACAAAAGTTTGCCTTTGTTCGTTTTGATTCTAAGATCGATTTGGACAACTGCACAAGGAAATGAACAATGCAAAAGTGGCCGGTTGAGTATCTCGATTTTAGAAGCGAAGTATATCTCAGGTTATGATGTTTCCATTAGGAAGAGGCTGACATCTCCTGTGAACAAGGGAGGAGATCCATCGAGATTCAATAGGAGCAGAAGAGGTATGGATGGAGAAGAAAAGGTATTCAAGTATGTACGCTGAAGACCTGTTGGGGAGGGGGAGAGGGGAAGAAGTGGGTAAGCAGACGTTTATCGAAGTCGACCAGGGGGGAGAAGGTCAGGAGTAGAGGTGCACAAAAAATTCGAATATCCGATTTTGTGTAAAAAATATCTGAAATCGGAATTGAAAAAATCGGTTTGAGTGATCGAACACACTCGAAACAAAGATATTTGGGATCACTACGATTTATGTGAGATGTCAAATGGCTCGAGGAGGGCGCGTTGTAAACTTTGTCTAAAGTAGCTTGCACCGGAAGGAAACACAACGTTGAAGAACCATTTGACAAAATCATGCAAGGCACTTCGCTCAAGATCAGATCCAAGTCAATCGAATCTTACACCGCAAGATGGTGTTTTTGTTTACGACAATGAAAAATTACGAGAAGTGTTTACAAAGTTCATGATTATAAAAACATTGCCGTTCGACCACTTTGATGTTGAAGATTTCACGACAACAATTCAACAACTAATGCAACCACGTTATACTCAAGTAAGTCGTACTACCCTTAGAAGAGATGCTATAAAAATATGGCGTACGACGAGGGAAAAATGATTTTAGGATTCCAAGAACATCATTATGGTGTGTCGCTTATATGTGACGTTTGGAGTTCCCCTCATAATACCAAAAATTATTTTTTAGCCGTTACGGTACATTGGTTAGATCAATATAATTGGCAAATGATGAAAATAACAATCGCGTTTGAATTATTCGGTGAGTCGCATACCAGTGCTAATTTATTTACACTTTTAAAAAGGGTAATTTGTCTTTATAAATTAGAAAATAAAGTTTTTTCTATATCCTTGATAATGCATCGAATAATACAAACGCGGTTCCAAGATTGAAAATATTACTTTCACCGATTTTAGACGGTGCGTTTTTTCATAGCCGTTGCGTTGCACACATAATTAATTTATCCGTGCAAGCCGGTTTGGAGGTTATTAAGCCGATTAGATTATAATTTAAAACAATGATAAAATCGGTTCTTTGTAACAACAACAAAAGACTAAATGATTAAACGTTTGTAAGTCGGTTAATAAAAAAGATTTGGTCCTAATTTGGATTGTCCACGTTGGAACTCAACTTGGATGATGATGCATATCGCCTTAAGGCAAAGGGAAACATTGCAAAACATTTCACGATCGGCTTTTCGAGATGGACCATGTCCCAAACATTTATCCGGATTCGAGTTAGGAAAAATAGCCAAATAACCGATTTGCTTGGGGTTTTTAAAAATGCAACAACTTTTTTATCCGGTGTTTATTACCCTACTAGCCCGTGGTTCTTAATCAAATATTTTGTTGGCTACCCGACTAAATGACTTTAAATTTGAAACCGAAATTTTTCAAGAAATGGCTTGCATGAAGGAAAAACTTAAAATATTTTAAGGAATCCCCATTTTTACTTGTGCCGCCGCTTTAAACCCAACGTTAAATGTTGGCAGGGTTGAAACACTAATTGAACAAATTGCGTTTGCTTTTAATCTAACCGATGATGAAACCCAACTTTGTCCAAAACCAAATAAATTATTTTAACAAATGTTTTCGAGACATTTTGCAATTTATTTAACTAAATACGGATCAAGTAGTGTAATACAAGATCAAATGAGAACGAATGCGGAATCATAGTAGACGTCCAAGTACATAAATTTGAATCTTTTAACACTCTTGTAAATTCTCAATCCAAACGATCACGTACTACCACCCAAGTAGCGAGTTGGGAAATTACATGTCATGCGATTTTCTATCAAAAATGACATTTGAAGAGTTTGAAAGTTTGGATATTTTTGGCTTGGTGGAAAGAAAATGAAGCACAATTTCCGATTCTAGCCGCCATGGCCCGTGATTTACTAACCGTCCAAGCTTCTACGGTAGCTTCGGAATCCGTTTTTTCTGTTAGTGGCAAGGTTATATCGCAACGGAGATCAAGACTAAGTCCCGAGTCGGTGGAAATATGCATTTGTTTGAAGGATTATTTGGATGGAGCGGCTCGGAAGCAACATATCACCACCCTAGAAGATGCAATTGATGCCGATTTGGAAGCAAACTTACACATTGAAGAAGTCGAACTTGGAATATCCACTCCAAACGAAGAAGGCGAAGATGATGAAGAAGATATGACAATGTAGTTTATTTTTAAACTTTATTTCAATTATCGTAAACTTTGTTTCAATTATCGAACTTGGAAGTTTTTAAGTATTTGAATTTATCGAACTTGGAAGTATTTAAGTATTTCAATTATCGTAAACTTTGTTGCAATTGATGACGATGTAATTTTAATAATATTATAATTGGTTTTTTTATAATCGGTTTTTTTTCAAACTGAAACCGGTTACACCGGTTAGGATATCCGGCCCTCCAAACCGGTTAGAATCCGAACCGATTATTTTATAAAACGGTTTTTTGTCTATGGGAAAAAATCGGATCGGATAAAAACCGATCCGGATCGGATTGAAATCCGGCTTCTGTGCATGTCTAGTCAGGAGACGTACATTAAAGCCGGAAAGGGAGAAAAAGCAGGTTTGGGTAGAGGTAGTAATCGGGTCATTCGGATCAGGTTTGGATCGGGTCATTTCAAGTCAGGTTATTTTAGGTTAGGATTGTATTCGGTTTAGGTTCGGGTCGGGTCAGATCGGGTTCGGGTTCGGGTTAAAATCGGATCGATTGGTTTTTAGGTCGAGTTAAAATCGGATCAATTGGTTTTTCAGTCGGGTTAATATCAGATCGGTTGGTTTCGAGTTGGGTTAGTATCGGTCAATTTGTTTTGGTTTGGGTCAACCTTTAGATTTTCGGGTCAATTCAGGTCGGTTTTGGTTCGGGTCAACCTTTAGATTTTTGAGTCAATTCAAGTTGATTTTGGTTTGTTTCAACCATCATCACTCTTTGTCGTTATAGTTATTGATGCTGCACTTCATTACTTGTAATTCATGAATTTTGTGAAATTATATATTATCACATCTCAAATATGGGGCAAGAAGTTTAATTTAAAATTTAAATGAATTGAATCAATAAATCTTTAAAATTCAAAATCGAAAATCAAATTATAGTATTTAGAAGTATGAGAATAATTTTATAAATCCTAATAAATTTTAGGGTTGATTGTAGTATTAACTCTATAATATTTTACTTTTATTGTAACTATTATTATTTATCATATTTAAAAAATAATATATATATATATATTAATTTATTAATTTATATTATTTTATATCTATATTCTAACCCACCAAAAATTCCCCAAATTAAAGCCTTAGAATTTGGGGATTTTATCTTTAATTTAAACCACTTATTTTGAATGGTTTAGAAGTTATCGACGTAGAGATGATAATTTAACTAAAGAAATATTATATTGAACTATTAAACTATTACTAAGTTAGGTGATTAACTAGTTGTATAAATAAATGAGTATAAAATATATCATTCTACTATTTATCTTATTAATAAAAATAGATAATAATAATAAATAAATAAATAAATTATTCGTTCACTTAGACTCAGTTATCGAGTTAAAATCGGGTCAAAGTTCGATTCAGATCGAATATGGGTAAATTAAATTCGGTTTGATTTTAGTTCGGGTTACTTTTGGTTCGAGTTGCTTTCGATTAGGGTTGACTTCGGTTCGGGTTGATTTCAGTTCAATTATAATTTGGGTTGGTTACGTTTCGATTTGGTTTATTTCAGGTTTTGAATCAATTTTAGGTTATCATATTCAAGTCTATATTGGGTCTTGAGTCGGGTAAATCAATTCGAGTAATTGGGTACGGATCAAATTTGTCAGATCTAGGTTTGGGTACAACAGAAGGCTATCAGGGGGAGAATAGAGAGAAGAAGAATAGTATGTAGGAATTCAAGATTCTCCCAAAAGAAATGGAATGGGTTGAGTCTTCGTTAGCTGGGATAACCAAAGAAGGTTTCGATTTGGAGTTCGTACAAAGAGCTATGGAGAGCAAGGGGCTAAACGTTAAGCTGGCTAAATGGGGGAACTTGTAGAACTCATGTATAATTATTTTCGGTTCTTGTAGTGAGCTAGAAGAAGCTTGGAAGAAAAGGACAATGGTTGGGCCTTCTGGTTCAAGTACCTTGCTCCTATCAAGGACAAATCTAGCCATGTCTCAGCGTTTTTCACTTGTATTTTGAAAAGAGTTCCTCTGCAAGTGTGGCGTGAAGGTTTCTTCTCGGTTTTGGGGAACAGTTGGTATGGCGAATTTCGGCGGGTCGTATGTCGAGATGCTCCTTCTCAAAATATGGTGTCGACTAAAAAATTGAGATTTTGTAAAAAGATTTCCCTCAAATAATTTGGGACTCAGTTTTAAAAACAATAAAATCGATTCTTGTAATCGTCACTAATATTTGATTAGAGTGTGATTGGAGACCAAAAATATATTTGTCATTTCAATAAAATATTAATTTTAATTAAAACAACAATTTTACGGTGTGCATTACCAAAAATTTGAGTTCTGAAGTCGGTTACGCGTGAAGAAGAATTAACATCCCCATAACGCCCTAAATTAGTACCTAATTAATTAATTAGTTGTCATTGAAATAAGACTTATAAATTCAAATGTAATTTAATTTAGGACCCCTTTTAAACACATACAAAGTAAGATGACACTTAAAACATACATCAAACAAATACAATTAATTAATTATTTTACCAACATTTAACGATAATAAAGATGTTCAAATATTTAAAAATATTGAGACCATACCTTAGATCCAATCTAACAGTCTTTTCTAAGTGAATTTAATTAAAATATTATAATCTTTTTCTCAGTCCCAAATTTTAAGTGAAATCAATTTTTAGAGTTTCGCTTAGTAATATACCCTTTTATTTTAAAATCATTGGAAGCGACATTCTTATCCCTTAAGTTAATCACTTAACAACGATCCTAAAATAAAATAGTATTACCTTTAATCCAATTATTTTGATCGAGTAAAAAATGCTTATGAGAGTATTATACAAAATTAATGAAATAATGTCAAAAGACCATAAACGCATTAACAAATACAAAAAAAAAGAAAAAAAAAGAAAAAGAAAAAAGATAACATATATGACATAATATATAGACAAAAATATGCATAATAAATGTAATCAATACACACACAAGGCAAGAAGGACACACATAGTATATATACACGCACTATATAAGTAATATAATATAAAATGTTAATACAATAACCATATATATGTATGTGTAATACAAACAAATATTTAATTATTAAACAATGAAGAATATACAACATACTAACTTTAATGAATTATAAGTATACACGACAACATTATATATAACACATTATATGATCTATCTTTTCCCTTTCTTCTTTATAACTTGTGTCAATTTTATTGATTAATCCAACTTTTTCTTCTTTAATTTTGTTTAACCAGCGACGACACTGGTTTTAATGCTGGTTGTCACCCGTCGGTTATCTTTTTTTCTTTGTTTTTTTTTAATTTTTAATAAGAATAATTATGTCTTTATGACATGTTCTTTGTCTTTATGATACATTTATCTCTGCTTTTGGTAGCTTACGATTTTTTACCATTGTTTTTGTTTATCTTTTTTCTCAGGGTGACATCGCCATGATTGATCAAGATGGCGCTTATTTGTTATCTTGATGATCTTCCCTGCTTTGGACCTTCGGATTGATTTGGATACACATTTTGCGTTCGTGGATAGTTTTCTCACGTCGCTTGACTATGATTTACGATTTGTCGGTGGTTTTTCAGTAGCTTCATCTCATTTTGTGGTTCATTTACCGGTGCGTCAGATTTGTTCGTATCTTTATTTTATTCGAGATTTTGGTTAGGTTTTTTAACCTTTTCATTCTTTGGTCCTTATGTGATCTATGTGACTAGTTTTTGTTTCGATAGTAATACGAAAATGTCATAATTATATTTTAGGTTTACGGTTATGCTTATAAAACTTCATTATAATTTTAGATATTTTCTATTTTTAATAAAACTAACAACTTTCTATAAAAAAAACACTATGTGATGCTTGAGAAATAAACATGCACATTCATATACATGTTGAAAAAATCATATAAGGTAAAGCACATGTACGAATGAGAATCGACGTGTGATAGATATGGACCATAATGCAAACAAAAAGTGACGGACCAGAATGCAAGTTACATTAAATAAATAGACAAAACTGTAAACATGGCTAAAATATGGATTAAAGTGTAAATAATAAAAAATTAAATATACTATGCAAATGATTGATTAAATATTAAAAACAGAAAGTTTAAAAGAAAAATAAGAAAACATGACAAAGTTAATGGCAAAATGCAAATATCATACAACTCAAGTACCATAAATGAAAATAAACCCTAAATAACATGTTGGGCTGAAATGAAAGCTTTGAAAAATTAAAGGCCCAAAACAAGAAAATATAAACTTTAAGCCATGACTAAAATGAAAGTCTTACAACAATGAGACCCTTCTCACGTGAATAACCTCCAAAGATTTATATGGTTTGCCCTAGATTAAAACTAAGTTGTTTTGGGTTCCATATATACTTAAAGATAAGGCTAAAATCCCTTAAGCCTTCTCATTTTCACCTTTGTCTTAAAACCAATTTGAAAGAAAAATCCCAAAGCCTCCCTTAATATCTCGCCGACGCATGGCCACCAATCCCCGGCGCTGATAGCCACCACCTCAAAAGCCAAATATAAGGTTATTTTCACCTAAAACCCACCTCAAAAGCCTAGATCTAAAGAAGAAAGTTCGAAATCTACCTTCCTCTGTAGTGAAAATCATCGTCCGATGATGATGTCCTCAAGGTATATGCTTCACACCCAGAAGATACGACTCCACACCGTTCGAATCTTTGTTTTATTCATGAAAAGGTAGCCTTTTTTTTAGTTTTCGGTTTCCCTTTTTTTTTCTTTTTTAGACATGCTCCCCAATGGTCCCTTTTTGTAACCGAATACCTCCCTTATAATGGTGATGGATCTCCTTCTGAATGTTTGGTGAGGATTTGATAAAACTATGGTAGAGGGAATGATTTCCCTAAACCCCATTAATTAAAAATCATTTTTTTATTTAATATGATTTTTAATGGGTTTTGGCATGGTTGTTGCTTTATTTCCCTTGTTTTCACTGTTGATGTGAGCTGATGATGCTAAGTAGTTGGGGACGATTGGTCAGCAACAATAAAGGCATCGGTAACAGCGATAATGATAGATCAGCACGAAGTTCTAGCGGCGACGACGACGTGCTCTGGACGCCGCTACTCTTCTCCTCTTTGGCAACGATAGTAGCTAGGGTGGAAACCCTAGGGTTCCAAAACACTTGGGCTAGGGTTTTGTAAAATTGGGCATACTGTTGGGTTCCTTTGTAATTGGGCTTTGGGTTTGTAACCTAAAAAAATAAAATTAGTAAAATATATTAATAATAAATAATACTAAATAGTAATAATAATAATAATAATTAAAACCCGAACAAAACTAGTATCTACATCACCGATCAGGTAAGCTCTATTGGACGAGGGTCAAAATAATGACATTTCGATTGGCGCTACTGTAGGTTCCCTAGAGGCGATGGAGTTAAGGATAGATGTGACAAACGGGTCATTTGGATTGGGTTTGGAGCTGGTCATTTCAGATCGGGTAATTTTGGGTTTATATTAAATTCAGTTTAATTTTGGTCGGATCTGGTTCTGATATAGTTCATGTGTATGGTAAATTGGATCGGGTCAAGTATAGAGTTGGGTCAATTTTTGGGTCGGGTGATTATCGGATCGGTATATTTTCGGTTCAGATCAATATATGATCGATTAATTTTTTGGATTGTGTCAATATCGGGTCAATATCGGGTCGGGTTAATAGCAAATCAGTTAGATTTCGAGTTTGGTCAATATATGATCGATTGATTTTCGATTTAGGTCAACCTTTAGATCATGTCAATTCGAGTTGAATTGATTATGAGTCTAATAAAAAAACTCAAGTATATATAGAATTATTGATATATTCTTGTAAAAATATATCTTCTTGTTTGTTAATCTTATCATTTGGGCCTAATTTCAATTCTCAATCGTTCAATATTTTGAATTAAACCATCATTTAGAGATGAAAAATCGATAATTTGATACAAATACGATATCATAATACATGTTAGAATTTGTTATAAAAATTTTTATGTGTTAGAATTTGTTATCAAATTTTTTCGTATGAAAAGTTTATAATGAGAACTATTTGATAAAGAAATAAATTTTATTAATTTTTTTATTACCAATTATAAATTTAATATTTTTATTAAATTCTAAAAATAATAAATAACTTTATTTATTAAATTTTAGTTGCAACATAAGTAAACTTTATATTATTTTTATTATAAATATAATATAATCTCCTTTGTTTTAGTCGTTTAAATTAAAATAAACTTCAATTTATATATTCAAAATAAATAAAAAACTCATTATTTAGGTTAAAGTGTAATTTTATTTATATATAATTTCTTTTATATATTATTTACAAATACTATATATATAAGTATGATGTTCTTCTTTAACTCAAGAAATTTAAAATTCAAGAATTTCCTCTGTCATCGCTTAGTCCTATTAGTTTCAATCGTCACTCAACACCTGCCAGCTCCAACTATCGTGCGCAGTCGTCTCCGTTACTGCTTCAACTCTCACATGCAGGCGCCTCTTCATCTAGTGCCCAATTCCTCCTACCTTGTTGTGCGAGCACCTTACCCTGGCATTGCATGCTGCCATAACCGATAACTTCCAATTTCCAAATACATCATATTTCACTTTTTTTTCAAGATTCACTTTAATTTAATTTCTTTAGTTAGTTACTTTAATATAATATCACTTTATTATTTCCATTATTATTTACAATTATCACTATTAATTCATTACAAAACTCAGTTACGATCGTTATTATTATTCTAAAAATTAATATTATTTCCTATTATAATAATTATTTAAAACAATTAAGTGCAAGAGATTTTAGTAATCAAAGTGGTAACACTAATATCGTTTATTTTATTGTATATCTCGTTCACGCTAATTTGAATATCTTATTCGTCAGTCGAGAAAAATTCTTATTTGAAAAAAGACTTATTCTACGCGACTCTAGGTATATTTCTATATCATAGTACATTATTTATTTAAAAATTTTCTATTCAGATTTTTTGGTTCCATATTATTAATAGAATTATGTGTGTATTTATTACATGTTTATTAATACATTTATGTGATTCATTATGTGTCTTTGACGTGCATGTAAGGTTTAACTTAATACTAATAAAATTTTTCGTTGCTTTTGCAATCATGGAATCTAATGTTAATGCATGTGAGGTTCCAAGTGATACCAATAAAGTTGTAGCAGAATCACAATCTTTTCTAAGAGACGAAGTCAGGTTTGGAAACATTTTCTCGTTATTAATTCCACAGAGACTAAAGATGGAAAGGAGAAGGAACTTTGCAAACATTGTAAGACTGCTTCCTTTATTTGTAACTCACATTATGGAATCTCAAATATACAAAAACACATTGAAAAATGTAAACAATATAATAGTTTGAGATCAGAGGGACTAGAAGGTAATGTTTATGAGAAAAAAAACTATAGAGAGTTGGTAGCTAAAGCAATTATAAAGCATGGATATACTCTTTCTTTGGTTGAACATGAAGGTAATAGAAAATTTCATGAATATTTGAACAATCAAGTTAGAAGTATATGTAGAAATACTGCAAAAGCAGATTACTTGAAGTTGCATAAAAGTTTGAAAGATAACTTAAAGGAAACTCTTCGTAATATCTCTGGTAGTATTTTTCTGACGTGTGATATGTGGACATCTTGTCAAACTGAGGGATATTTATGTTTAACCGCTCATTATGTGGATGCTAATTGGAAGCTAAATAGTAAAGTTTTAAACTTTTGTCATATTAACTCACGACATACTGAAAGTACTATGTATATTATTTTGCTAGACTTACTTTAGGATTTGGGTATTGACTATAAATTTTTTCCATTACACTGGATAATGCTTTAAGTAATGATAAAATGCAAGATCACTTGAAGAAAACTTTTAATGCTTGAGGGGCTTTATTGTGTGGAGGGGCTTACTTTCATGTTCGATGTGCTGCACATGTGCTGAATCTCATTATTAAGGATGGTCTTAAGGTCATTTAACATATTATTGTCAAGATAAGAAAATGTATGAAGTATATCAAATGGTCAGAAACAAGAAAAAAATGTTTTTCGTCGTAGTTTGAAATTAGCCAATTTAAAAGAAACTAAAGTATTATGGCTTGATGTTCCTTCAAGATGGAACTCTACATACATGATGCTTGATAGGGCTATTTTATATTTTTATAGGATTATGACAAGAAAGATGCCATGTTTTCTTATTGTGCCAAGACATAATTAGATGTTTACTTTGACGACCCCAAAATTGATAGAAAAATAGAGCTTGTCATCCTTAATTTTTGGAAAGAAAATGAGCATTGATATGAACAACTTTCTCATCGAGCTAGGGATATTTTGACTGTACCTCTTACAACTATTGCTTTAGAATCAACTTTTAGTATAGGAGGTTGGATTTTGTATAAGTGGAGAAGTTCTTATATCCCTGAAAATGTGGAATTTTTGATAACGTCTCATAGTTGGTTATTCGGTTATCAATGTAAATTTTTATTTCCTTTTAGATTTCAGTCAATTTTGTAAAGTTTGTTTACCACACCATCTTTTTTTTATTATTAATATATTTCATTTTTTTTATTTTGGTAAACAAATTAATAACTTGTTCTTTTAATTTATGTAGCTACAGAGGAAGATAAGTTTGTCGATTCTGAAGTGGATTGGATTTAATTCAATAATTGATGTCATGAATGCAGTGCTCAGTATGTGAGGAAAAGCATAAAAAGAAAATAAACAAATAATGTACAACACACAAATATACAAATAATCTTTAAATCTAAAAACACGTAATTAAATCTGAAAAAAATAGCAAACCAGTTAGTACAACTATTTATACAGAAAAAGGATTATTAAAATAATCAAGGAAAAAACTAAATTAGAACAAATTTAATTTTATTGCAAAGATAATTAATTAATAAACTGGTGGCTTGACTCTCTATATGATTACATTATTCCAGTGGAGTCGCCAAGTTATCGAGACGTTTCTCTGCTCGGCGACGGAGAGTGCAAATAGTACACCTTAGTGTAACTAGTCTCGAAAAAGTGAGTGTTTATCTTCCTTGAATCATATGAAACACTATGTTGTAGAGTCGCCACCAATCTTTTAATATGGTGAGATTGGTCACCAAAATGTTATATTATTTTAATACAATTCCTAGGAATAATATTAAAATAATATAACAGAGGGTTTGCTTACCAAAAAATTAGTTCGGGAGTCGGTTACGTATAGGGAAGGATTAGCAACCCCACAACGCCCAAAATTTGTACCGTAGTTTACTAATTAATGCCTTTGCAATAAACGAATAAATTTTTATTTAATTTAACTTATAATCCTATAAAAATAATAATAGAAATATCATTTCATACCAATAACCATTTTAAAATACCTTCCTAATTAATTAAGAAAATATTTAATGATCTATTGTATGAATAATACAACTTAAATACATACATATAAAATAATGATTAAAATATGAAATATAAAAATTATATGTTACTATATGTAAATTATTTCATACTTTAGGTACTAAAAGTATAAATAAAATAATAATAATATAAATAATATAAAATTAAAAATTGGTACTTAAATTGTAAAATAACCAAAAGTAGTGGCACTTATTGGAAATATTACAAAATCTATGTAATATCAGTATAATTTAACCTATATTATAATTCGGGATTAAAATATAAATTATTAAAAATATTAAGGACAAAATATGATATTTATCCTAAATATATATATATATATATATGATAGTGATCGAAACGTAAATAAATAAAATGCAAAGACTAAATTAGAATGAATAGAAAATCAATTCAGTGACTAAAATCAAATTTTACAAAATATTAGGTATTGCGGGTATAATTTACCCGTTAATGAAATTACGTAGATACCCTCCCCAAAACGGCGTCGTTTAAAGAAGGGTATTTATACCCAAATTTGGCCTTTAAGGGCCTTAGTCCTTCTCATTTCCTCATTTTCCTTCTCTCTCTAAAAAGAGGGAATGGTGAGATGCTCTGACATCTCTCTAAAACCCTCGCCGGAGGGATAGTCGACTGTCGACTGGCCACTGATTACCAGTACTGACAGCCACTGCTGGCCATCATTCACGGTGGCTAGAATTATGGAAAAACACTCCCAATTGAAGCCCGATTTACCATGGTCCCAAATCTGTACCTCATTCCTTCTAAAGCTCTATTAATAGGCCTAGATCTATAAAAAAACCAAAGGTTTTATCTCGTTCACACAACGATCTCTGGTGGCTTTTGAAGACTTTGACGAACGGGTATTGAGCCTGCTGGATCATCTGGATCGGGTCTGTTGTGCTTCGGGTCGGATTTGGTCTGGGCCTGGATCTCCTTGTTTGAGCCTGGATTGGTTCTTTTTGTAAATTAGGCTACAAATTCTGTGGTAATTGGGCCTTTGGGTCTTGTAACTTATTAATATTATAATATATATATATATATATATTATAATAATAAAATGAGAACGACACTCGTCCGAAAACGATTGTCGACAGTTGCCCCTCTTTGCTTATTTTTGTGTTAACAAGAATAAAGCAAAGATAAAAATACAAGAAGTTTTCATCAAGTGAACTTAATGCTTTGTTGGGAAATTCGTTCCACAACTCTTCCATGGAGAGCGAATTTTGATATGATCTTATTCCTGCTTCACTACTTTTTCGTGAACGCTGGAGAATTGCATTGCTTTACTTCACTACTTTTTCGTGAAGGTTGAATCGCATTGCTTCACTACTCTTTCGTGAAGGCTTGAATTTTGATCTTAGAAGAATCTGTTTAACTACTCTTCCGTGAAGACTAGATTCGAACTTGATTTGTTTCCACTACTCTTCTATGGAGGTTCTTACAAATGGTTCTAAGGACTTTTCATCTGGCTCGAAAGACTAACAGATGACCCGAAGGATTTACAAATTACCTTAAGGCTTTACAAATTACCCGAAGGCTTTACAAATGACCCAGAGGCTTTACAAATAACCCAGAGGCTTTACAAAGTACTGGGAAATAATTTAATGGGTAAAAAACTTCTTACTTTTCAAAAATTTCATCTTCTTGAAAATTAAATCATGTGAAAACATCCTGCCTGAAGGTCTTATGGATGGCCATAAGGACTTATCATCTGACTTGAAAGACTGACATATGACCCGAAGGATTTAAACATCATGCTCGTAGGACTTACAGATGACCCGAAGGATTTTCAAATTCGTGGGAAATAATTTACTGGGTAAGAAACTTCTTACTTTTCATTAAATGAGAAATTTTGAAAATTATTTTCTCATTTTCAAAACAACTTGTTGGTTGGGCATGCCCCAAAAGTAATGATTCCATTGTGGATTGCATCCATCTATTCTTCAAATGTTTGCTTCTCTTAACATGATTCATTCATTTGGGATTTGGATTCTACCTTCCACTTGTAAGGTATTTTGTCCCTACATCTTCTTGTGAAAAATGTATTTATGCAAATTCAATCAAATGTATTAATGTAATGCTTGCAAATGATGTTCTTATGAATGCAAAATGATGATTCAATCTTTATTTTACTTTCAAGTTGACGAATTCAATCTTTTTTCACTTGATCATTTCTTTCCAAGGCTCACTTCAGTGATCAGTGTAGCAACTTATGCTTATAAGCTTGCATTTCTGAAGAAACATATGATCAACATGTATCTTTGTATATTTTTTGCCTTAATTTGCATTATATTCTTAGAAGAACTGTTTCATTTATGGAACTATTGCCACACATAGAATTATGACCTTGTTGCCCCATTTTGTCTTTGATAAAACTAACTTTCTTCGTCTGAACTTGTGTAGAAATCTAGTAAAGCTTTCATTTTTGAAAAGAAAATCTATTATCTTTGCAAAATGTAGATGTAACTATGCTAAACTCAGTAGAGATTAATCAGGAGAGCAACATACATTCTGATTTGACTCTTGAAACACATCACAAGAAGGATTTATCCTAATTCTTTTCATGTCTCCACATCTAATCATATATTGAACAAGGTTTTTCAAACCATATCATGCCCAGATGCTTAACAACAACCCATTTCAATCTTAATTGGCTCCACTAGTTTCTTGTTATTTAAATTCCAACGCCTCTTCCATGGAAACAAATCTACATCATTTCTTATTTCTAACCTTGGGGTTAAAAACAAACTTCATCTTGAGTTAACAATTGAAAATACCATATGATCGCAACATTGGTTCAGCACCATAATCACTGGTTCGTAAAATATTTAACAACACATTCATCCTTTCCCGTGGCTTCTGCCTTCTCAACTAGGGAACTCTTTGTAAAAACTTTTGTATAACATCATAATGATACTTCAATAAGAATACAAGTGGGATGCTTTAACTTATCAGCATTGTATCAGGGAACATTTGACAACAAATTCATCCTTTCCTGTGGCTTCTGCCTGGATAATGTAATCGCATGGTAGACAAAACAATTATGTATGGTCAACTCCACTGTCATTGTTTCACCATTTTCATTCTTCATACCTTTCTATCTCATTGGAAACATTTACTCAAATCCATGTTTTTTTCATAGGATGATAAGGGCCCTCAGCATGCTCCTATCATTTGTTTCTTGTTAATGTGAGCTTTAAAAAATGCCCCACAAGAATCATTTTTTTTTCTAAAATGGGTCTTCATAAATGCTTCATATGGATTATTTCTGTCTGAAATGGGCCTTCAAAATGCCCCAACCTTTTTAAGCGAATGTGAGCCTTCAAGATGTCTGAATATATTAAGTTGTAAGACTTACTTTCAATGTTTGTTTGATTTGAATCTCGTGATTCCTTACGGGGTCCAACTTTGATAATGCTCCATCGTGGGTACTTGCGGCTCTCTTGGTGCCAAATTTGTTTATCTTGAATGCTTTCATTCCAGTGTTACTAAAAAGTAATGTTGTCAAGTAACTTGAGAGATTCTCTTCATGTGGCCACAAACTTAAAAAGTGATCAATCTTTTTAACAAAAATGTCTGAGATATGTGCCTTTTTTAAATGTGGTAGTCATATTCTTCTTGACTAGTAGAATCCTTGTCCTTCTTACTATGCTCTGGGATATGTGCCTTTCTTTCGAATGAGGCGATCATATTTTCTTGACTTTTTGTCACAAAGGGAATGTTATAAGTCCAATTCTTCCAACTTTTTTGGTCTCTCGGGCCACTTGCTTTCAAGAATATGAAATGTTTCATCATTCTGGCCTTACTCATTCTTTTTCCTTTAATAGAGGTAGAATATACATCAACTTGCTTCAAGAACCTTTATCATTTAAGACTGTCTTGTTTGAAAATGTTTTTTTCCTTCTTTCTTTATCAAAGAATGAAATAATTTTGTAAAATATTGCTCCTTATAGATTCACAATAGAATCAAATCATAAGACATGAGTTTAATGAATATCAAAATAAATCAACTACTCTTTTAAAAATCATAGTCCTATGGAAGGTGTTAAAATTATTGACTGGTTTAAGGTGTAGGTTGATTATGGTAAGGTAAGGTCTTTCGGTTGATCTAGCATATATGTCTCTTTGAGCGTCCACTAATTTGAAGAAATGGTTGTTACGTTCATCTCATAGAGATACTTCTTGGTTCCAGACTCTCAGGAACGTCTTTGAGATATGCGGTACCTCATTAAGAGCTTTGGATCGTCTCTTATGTCATTGTTTCACAATTCAATATTCGAGCCGCCTTTTTAGGTTTTCAACTCGAATCCTTCTTTGGCTTCAAGACGTTATTGAAAATTTACATATTAAACCCTCTTTTTTCATATCATGCATTAATGATTTTAAAAAACCAATTTTTGCAAATAAAAATCAATCCTGAGAAGCGGAATGAAATAAGAAGATAGTCTATTTTACTTAGAAATCCATGTATGATTAGAATGGACTTTTCAGGGACGTAACGTAAGTTAGAGCTCATGGTTACGAAAGAAAGGGATAAAAAGGCCCAAACAAGTGTTTAAGGGTAATTGAACCAAGGATCAATTCATTCTGATGCCTTCAATATTGCCTTGCTTGACTTGGATCATTTCTTTTTATGGGTCCCTTATATCTCTAACATTTCTTGCGCTTCTTGTTGAATATGGATATGTGAACTGATTGCATTTGATCAACCTTGTAGCTTGAAGCTCAATGAGTCACCCATCTTGATTCAATTTCTTTTTCTTCTTATTTTTCATCTTTTTTCTTTTTTTCTTCTTTGATGGATGAGTATAAGACTTCAATTACTTTGAGTATCTCATTTTTCTCTTGCCTTTCGAAAATTCTTTCGTTTGATCTTCAAGCACTTTGTATTTGACCTACCTTGTATTTCAAACCTCTCTTTACTTCATGGAGATTTGCCTTCGATTGACGATCTTTTACTTCTGCGAACAGATATCCCTCACCTTGCCCCCAGTGTGGAGGGTGATCATTGGTTAGGGTTGAATCAGAAGAAAAATAATTCACGCTCAAATGGGGACAACAAAGGATATATTTTTCTTCTTTTGCGAAGGGATGAATGAAAGAAGGTCGTTCATCATTTCATACACCGAAATCTTTGTAAAAAGAGGTATACCCAGGGGATGAATATTCAGAATTAACTTTTATTTTACATGAAAACAATGTGATTAATGCATGATATAATTATTTAAATCAATCCCTTTATTTATTCTTCTTTCGAGCATTCCCCAATTACTCAAAATTCTCTTTGATAAGTTGATCCATGATGCCCCATCTTGCAGGAAAATTCACGGATAAATGAAAGCTTGGTACTTTTGAGGTCTTCGGTTTCACTGGTACAAAAATGATGGTTTTGTATCTGGAAGGACAAAGGTGTGACTTTTGAAGTTATGTATATGGTGGAAGGTAGTGTTATAAACCAATCAGCTTTACCTAAGACAGTAAACATATGGATTTGGTATCTCTAAAAATAGACAGAGGCATTACTTCAAATTCTCAGATAAATATAGGGTCAAGATTTGGTTTTGGTAAGGACCAAGAATATATCAGGTAAGAATATGAGAGGTCTAATTTTACCACTTGCCAAAGATCTATAATTCTTAAAAAATTAAAAGAATATTTAATTTACTTGATACTAAAAAAAATTCAAAATTAAAATTTGATTCCTTGCACATAACCATAAAAGTAACACAAATTTACAAGAAGACTGAGAAAAAACAAATTTAAACAAGATGCTGAAAATGAAATGCAATTGTGGTAGATAACAACTTCCACTTATTTATCTATAACGTCCCATTATTCCTAGAACGTTAAGTGTGTAATCGGACCAGGATCTTTGTCCTCATTTGCCCCCCATTTCTTGATCATTTCTCTTATCCGGGCTCGTTCGGATGATTTCTCGGACACATAAATCTTTACTTCTTTCTTAGCATCCTTTTGGTCAGATATCATCTCCTTGTTTATCAGTTGGAAGTTGGGCGCAAATTTATATCCAAAATGCTTCTCCTGGTTCTGAACACATATTGCAGCTGTGATGGGCGTAGTATCTGTCAGGTTGTCCAAAGTCCCATTTGTCCTTAGGAAGTTTGATATAAGTGTTCGAGATATTTTCAGGGTGGAATCTTGCTAATTTATTTTTAAACCTATAGGCCAGTCTTGGATTACATCCATGGGAGCCTTTTTGCTTTGATTTCCTTTTCTATTTTCTTGCGTTCTATATTCTTCAAAAGATTTGACCATATTAATATTTGTTGAGGAAACGATTTCTGAGCATTGAACCATAACCCATTATGCTACCTTGCTCTTTTGAATTGCTTGCTCTAAAAGATCCTGGAAATTTCCCTCAAGGTTACTAGGAACCTTAGCTGAACAATCTGGAGTTCCAGTCTGGTTTAACCAAGGAACTTCCTTATATGTCCACTTCTCATTTGGAGGCCACTGTGTTTGGACATATAGCGATGTAATCAATTCGGCTGAGTGTAACACCCCCAACCCGTATCCGACCCGGATACGAGTCCGAAGTGTCACATTGACTTTTTAAACATTCATTCGTATAAAATAGTGGGTAATTTAAAAACTTTGATAACATTTAAATTATTTCAAAACGTTTACAACAGATATCAGAGTTCATACCATTTATATCTTTAGACTACATGCCAACTACACTCTGTAAACAGTACATACATTTTCTGATCTGACATTTGGTAAGGAAAACTGACCTGTCTTGCTCCGCATTACTCTTTCCTCTTCTCGAAACCTACGTGTGAAACAATCACACGCTAAGTCGAAGACTTAGTGAGGCATAACGACTTACAATGCACTTCATAACATATATCAATACATGCATGTTCTGTTCTATCATGTTATACCAATTCCATGCATTCTTCGTATCATATAAAATCATATCAGATTAATTACAGTAAATACATACAGACACATAATTCATCATTAACAGTTTATCATGTAATCACATACTTTTATTGTTAACCTTTTCAATTAAACACTATACACACACAACATCATATGGTTCACGTAACACATTTCAAACCACTTATAACCCCATCGTATACATATCACATTCAGTATGCTTGTTTAATCACTTTATTAGCCCATGTACACTAGTGAGAACTTAAGGTATGTGAGTACATTGAGGTTGTGCACACATATGCTGTCACCACAGCTCGATCAATGTCCCGAAGGACCAGTCCATAGATTCCGAAGAACCTAGGTAATCAGTCTATATGTCCCGAAGAACATAGGTAAACAGTCCATATGTCCCGAAGAACATAGGTAAACAGTCCATATGTCCCGAAGAACATAGGTAAACAGTCCATATGTCCCGAAGAACATAGGTAAACAGTCCATATGTCCCGAAGAACATAGGTAAACAGTCCATATGTCCCGAAGAACATAGGTAAACAGTCCATATGTCCCGAAGAACATAGGTAAACCCTCGACCCTTGGCATGCCAACTATACCCCTAGCTCTCACATAACATGGGCATTATCATTTATAACAGTTCACATTACTTATTCATATTCTTTCTCTTATAACCACATATCTTTTCTTTTCAGTCACGTATCACATGTACGTGTAATCATTGATCTCATAACCACATGTTCCTTCTTTTCTGTCACATACCACATATATCTAATATCATATGTTGCATGCAATCACATAGATCTTATCTCATAACATATACTTGTAGTCACATAGCTTCTTTTCATATTCTCATAGGATCACATAGTTCATATCTTATACTTTGTTTTCTCATGTTCACATAGTTCAGTTTCACATATGTTCATATATATAACCATTACATAGCACATACTTCTCATAACATTACATTCAAAGCATGTTAACACATATAATCATGCATACATACAATTCATTCATATACGTATAATCATATATTCATGCATTCTAACAGAGGAAATAGACTTGTTGCAAGTCTTGTTTCCATTTAGCACCATAAACTAATTAATATGCACTCACCTGGCCTCACTAGTCAATTCCAATCTCTTATCTTTCCCCTTGATCGATCTTACTTGCCAAACGTTCCGGAATTCTTTATGCGTAGAATCTACATAAATGTACATTTCGAGGTAATCATTAGATACCTACACCTTGTAATTGAATACTAGCAACTTAAACGAACTTATTAAACCAATATTAACATTTTTCTTTAGGGGGAATCGGTTCCCAACCATGGGGGTATCGATTCCCTCAAGACATTCTGGAATTCTATCGTTTGAAGGGGTATCGGTTCCCCTTGAATGGGTACCGATTCCCCTTGCCCAGAAATCATATTTTCAACCCGAAAATTACTTCATTTCCTCTCAAACACTTCATATATCATCCCTTTTCATTCTTAACTCTAGTACACATACTTAACCCAATCTATATTCATTTATTTCATCTTAAACCTCAAAATCCTATCTTCCATATGAGATTCAAAAATCATACCAAATTTTCAATATGTTCTAAATCCAATTATATCACTCCAAATCTCTTAATTTAACTATTGACAAGTCAAATTTAACTTCAAATTCTACTTATCAATTCCTTTCCAAAATTTCATATAAAAACTCCAAATCTTTAATCTCTCTTAACCCCTCCATCCTTTGTTTTTAAGATGATTTAAGCTTTCCTTAAGCTTAGTTATCATCTAATAATCAAAACCCAACCTTAAAATCAACAATTCATTTACAAACAAAGAAACTTACCTTTGGCTTGCTCCCCCACGTATGAAGAAGAAGAAAGGAGAAGAGCACTCTGGAGAGTTCCCTCCCCTTTTCACGTGTATATCATTCCTTGAATGATCAAATGACCATTTAACCCTTAATTTCCTTTAATAATTACTAAATAACCTTCAATATATATTCAAATAATCATTGAATTATTTCATTCTTCTACTTTAGTCATCAAATTCTGAAACTTTACAATTTGATCACTAACCCGGTATTGAGGATGTTACACTGAGAGCATTTTTGAATGCAATTTTTCACTTGAAAAGTTGAAATGAGGAAATTGAAAACCATGTATTTTCTTTTTCTTCTTGATTAGCCTCCGACCCCCTTTTTTATGCTCTTCTTTTTTTAGTAAAGCTTATCTCTCACAAGGGTTCCTTTATTCATTGTTGATCCAGTGGGACCATTTACGACCATATCTGATTTCTAAAAATGACTTGATATATCATGCTTCTTAATAGGTCGTTGATCACCTGTCATTGTTATTTCGACTTCACCATTGACATTCATAGTCCCACTCAATTCTTTACAACAAAATCCTCTAGTGGGTTTTCTCCATGGATCACAACGTTCACCATCTCCACTAATTTGGTCATTTGTTCTCTTGATTCATTCTGGAAATTTTTTGCTTGATCGATCATCTCTTGTTGGGTGTTTGCAAATTGTTCTTGGAATCTTTCAATCATTCTCACTCATGCTGATATCTCATTCATTTCTTTCAATCTTTTAGAGACCTGCCCCGAATAACTTTAATCTACTTTTAGAACATCTGTCATGAAATCCTTCATAGATTACTCCCATGTTTTCATGATGCTATGCATGATAACATGCTATGCAATTTATGACGTACAAAAATGTAGAAATGGAAATGCAAATTGTGTAATGTAAACGCATGTATGCAAAAATATGACATTCATAAGTGACCACCATAGAACAAGCTTCAATTAAACAATCGTCTTATTTAGTAAATCACTTACAAATTAACACCTATAGATGATATGAAGATACAAATGCAATACATAAGATAAACAACAAGTATCATAATTATACGTGGTATCTATATTTAAATCATAATCTCATGCTTTCTAGTTTACATGCTTGTTTGGAAAATAAACCTAACAACATGATTTCTAGTTCGCATGCGTTTATTAGGACAATAAAACAATATTAAGTAAATAAAAAGACTCAACATGCTTTTCATTGTGTACTAACCTTACGAGACTCATTTGGGTTAGGCTCCACCTAGATTCAAGTTATAGGTTTATTATATGCTGGGTTTTGGCTCTAAGGTAAAAAGGGTCAATGAATTGTCCTTTTGCTGGTGCCCCCCTTGGACTGTCAAGCCCTCAATCCTGGTCCATTACAGACTTTCGGATTGAGTTCAATTCGAAGGAACACACTTCCTTATGTCCATACGGAGGTGAAAACCACACGAGGAACATAAGGTGTGAGCTCAAGGAATAGTCCCCTATCCCATACAGATGTGAAAACCACAAGAGAGAGTAGTTTCTCATTCAAGCTAAATAGGATAAGAACGGGGTTTTAGCTCATGTCATGAATGCAATGCTCAATATGTGAGGAAAAGCATGAAAAGAAATAAACAAATAATGTACAACACACAAATATAAAAATAATCTTTAAATCTAAAAACATGTAATTAAATCTGAAAAAAATAGCAAACTAGTTAGTACAACTATTTATACAGAAAAAGGATTATTAAAATAATCAAGGAAAAAACTAAATTAAAAAAATTTAATTTTATTGCAAAGACAATTAATTAATAAACTGGTGGCTTGACTCTCTATATGATTACATTATCCCCAGTGGAGTTGCCAAGCTATCGAGACGTTTCTCTGCCCGGTGACGGAGAGTGCAAATAGTACACCTTAGTGTAACTAGTCTCGAAAAAGTGAGTGTTTATCTTCCTTGAATAAGATGAAACACTATGTTGTAGAGTCGCCACTAATCTTTTAATATGGTGAGATTGGTCACCAAAATGTTATATTATTCTAATACAATTCCTAGGAATAATATTAAAATAATACAACAGAGGGTCTGTTTACCAGAAAAATGAGTTCGGGAGTCTGTTATGTATGAGGAAGGATTAACACCCCTACAACGCCCAAAATTAGTACCATAGTTTACTAATTAATGTCTTTGCAATAAACAAATAAATTTGTATTTAATTTAACTTATAATCCCATAAAAATAATAATAGAAATATCATTTCATACCAATAACCATTTTAAAATACCTTCCTAATTAATTAAGAAGATATTTAATGATCTATTGTATGAAATAATACAACTTAAATACATACATATAATATAATGATTAAAATATGAAATGTCAAAATTATATGTTACTATATGTAAATTATTTCATACTTTAGCTACTAAAAGTATAAATAAAATAATAATAATATAAATAATATAAAATTAAAAATTGGTACTTAAATTGTAAAATAACCACAAGTAGTGACACTTATTGGAAATATTACAAAATCTATGTACTATTAGTATAATTTAACCTATATTATAATTCATGATTAAAATATAAATTATTAAAAATATTAAGGACAAAATATGATATTTATCCTAAAAATACACACATATATATATGACAGTGACCGAAACGTAAATAAATAAAATGCAAAGACTAAGTTAGAATGAACAGAAAATCAATCCAGTGACTAAAATGGAATTTTACAAAATATCAGGTACTGCGGGTATAATTTACCCGTTAATGAAATTACGCAAATACTCTTCCCCAAAATGACGTCGTTTAGAGAGGGGTATTTATACCCAAATTTGACCCTTAAGGGCGTTAGTCCTTCTCATTTCCTCATTTTCCTTCGCTCTCTAAAAAGAGGGAAGGGTGAGATGCTCTGGCATCTCTCTAAAATCCTCGCCGGAGGGATAGTCGGTCGTCGATTATTGGCATTGACAGCCACTGCCGGTCACGATGGCTGAAATTCTGGAAAACACTCCAAATTGAAGCCCGATTTATCCTGGTCCCGAATCTGTACCTCATTTATTCTAAACCTCTATTAATCGACCTAGATCTATAAAAAAAATCGAAGGTTTTACCTCAGTCACACAACGATCTCCGGTTGCTTTTGAAGACTTTGACGAACATGGTAAACTTCTTTCCCTTTCTCTTTTCATTTCGTTTGTATTTTCGTCACTGTTGGTATGGTGGCTTGCTCTCATTCTTGTTGTGTGTGTTGTTCTTTGCAGGATGAATAGCCTTTTATAGGCCTCGATCGCCGTTCATAATGATGAACCTACCCGGTGAGTCACCGGATATACGATGGTGACTCACCATAGGGTAGTGAGGTGTGCGGTTCTCCTTCACCTTCGGGATTATTCTGGTGAGATCTGATGGTGACAGCGGCGGTGGTGAGATGTCATTGGAGACGACAGCTGCTAGGGTGAAAACCCTATATGATGAAAGATCTGGGCCCTCTATTTCTATCCTGATCGAACGGTTGAGGAGTGCTGGTGGCGTTGGAGAAGATAAAAACCCTAACAGAAACCCTAAATAGGTATTAGGCCTACTAGGTCATCTGAATCAGGTCTGTTGGGCTTCGGGTCGGATCTGGTCTGGGCCTGGATCTGCTTGTTTGAGCCTGGGCTGGTTCTTGTTGTAATTTGGGCTCCGATTTCTGTTGTAATTGGGCCTTCGAGTCTTGTAACTTATTAGTATATATATATATATATTATAATAATAAAACGAGAACGACACTCGGACGAATGCGACTGTCGACAACGCTTATTTGTTATAATGATGATTTTCCATGCTTTGGACTCTCAGATTAATTTATATACACGTTTTGCATTCGTGGATAATTTTCTCATGTCCCTTGATTCTGATTTGCGATTTGTCGGTGGTCTTTTAGTACATTCATCTCCTTTTGAGGTTCGTTTATCGGTGCAATCAGATTTGTTCGTATCTTTATTTTATTTGAGTTTTTTTGTTAGGTTTTTTTAACATTTTCCTTCTTTGGTCCTTATGTGATATATGTGATTAATTTTTGTCCCAATGATAATAGGTAAATATCATAATTATATTTTAAGTTTATAATTATACATGTAAATCTTTATTGTAATTTTAGATGTTTTCTATTTTTTAATAAAACTAGCTATTTTCTAAAAAAAAAGGGTAAATTTTCATGCGTACCACCTTACAAAATCAAAGATAAAGTATTAATCATAAATCGTGTTAAAGAAAATATTAAATCCTTTTTGGGACTTTCCCTTGTAGGAAAGGCGCCAAAGAAGAAAAAAAAATTCAAACCCTAAAATTTTCGATCAATTTAGAAGGAAGTTGAAGAAATTTTTTTGGTGAATATAATCAATGGCGAATCTTCCAATCGTGCAGTTCGAGAAGAAGATTTTAGAAACAGTGGAGCAGAATCAAGTGGTGGTGGTGATAGGAGAGACCGGTTCGGGAAAGAGCACTCAGCTCTCTCAGATGCTCTACCGCAAAGGGTACACCGATTCCGGTATCGTCGCCGTCACTCAGCCCCGTCGTGTGGCTGCCGTCTCCGTTTCCAGGTATTGTTCCAAAGCAAACTAGGAACTATAATGCTTTAGGAATTCAGAACATGTAATTTTTTGCTTACAGTTAGACTTTTTGTCGATAAAGGAAATGGAATAAATCCTTTCATTCTAACTGTTTATGCGCGTAGACGAGTTGCGCAGGAGCTTGATGTTAGGCTTGGGGAAGAAGTAGGCTATGCTATTCGGTTTGAAGACAGAACTTCCGAAAGAACACAAATCAAGTAATACATTTGAGCTTAAACAGTATAATTTTCGGTTGCAGTTTTTTTGTTGATGTTGTAATTTCCAAGTTTACTGGTTATTTATCTATGGTGTTATGTAAAAATGCATAGATACCTTACTGATGGAGTGCTTCTTAGAGAAAGCCTATCAAATCCAGAACTGAATCAGTATTCTGTTATTATTTGGACGAGGCTCATGAAAGGAGTCTGAACACGTAAGGTTCTCACCTTATATCCTGTTTCTTTTATCAGTCATTTGATTGTATTTTCTTTGTTGGGTTTATACTGTAGTTACAAAATCTTTAATTTCTTAGGGATATTCTGCTGGGGTTGATGAAACGCTTAGTTAAAAGACGCACCTCCAAGTTTAAAGTGCTGATAACATCAGCAACACTAGATGGTGAAAAAGTCTCAAAGTTCTTTTCAGATTGTCCCTTGTTGACTGTCCCTGGAAAATTATTTCCTGTGGAAATATTCTACAGCAAGGAGCGTCCTAAAAGCTATCTGGAGTCCTCCCTAAAAACAGCTCTGGGTATGTTGTGAGTTTATCTTTGTTACATATTCAGTTGTTGCAAACTTTTATTATGCATATATGCTGGCCATTTCTTGTTGTTTAGCTAGCCTGCAATGCATTTGCTTTCTGCATCATGGTCTGCTCTAGTTACATAGTAATGTATAAATAATAACCAAGTTTTTTTTTTATTTCTTGTAATATGACTGTTATCCTTTCTGACGTCCACTAAGAATTTATTGATTAAATAGTATTATTTGTGCACCTTAGTTGTATGATTGCATGTGCTGAGGTGTTGAGGCACAATGCATATCAGCTGTACGCTAACCTTGATTTGTACTGGAAATTTTGGGTTTCTGAAATTTCCTGGCAATCATATTTTGATGTTATGAGATCTTACTATCATACTATGTAATTATTTTGGTAGATATACATGTTCGGGAACCAGAGGGTGACATCCTAATATTCATGACTGGACAGGCAAGCTTTCTGTCTCTCTTATTTCTTACCTCTGGCCTTTGGGGGTGGCATTTGATGTGGAATTAACTTGTGTCTTTTCTTGGTTATACATTGATTCATTGATGATTTTAACTGATTCTTTTAAAGCTGAGTGGCTATTTATAGGATGATATAGAGAAGCTGGTATCAAAGCTGGAGGATAAAGTTCAAAGTCTAGAGGAAGGCTCCTGCATGGATGCATTAATCCTTCCTCTTCATGGTTCATTGCCACCTGAAATGCAGGTATACATTTGTCTCAGATTTTCTTTTTTCTCTACCTCTGTTGCTCCATAGGAAATGAAATTAACTTGAGCTATATTTTCTTCAGATGCTGAAATTTAATGGCATTAAATTTCCACAATTTTTTGGTTGACATATTTTTCTTTGCTATGACCCAACAGGTGCGTGTATTCAGTCCACCCCCTCCAAACTGTAGGCGTTTTATTGTTGCCACAAACATAGCTGAAACTTCTTTGACAGTTGACGGTGTTGTGTAAGCGAATTTGCGAATTTGATACTTGTAAAATGTTGCTTGTCAGTGCTTGTCTTTGTTCTGTTAATTTAATTTCCACAATTTGACCATCCTCCTAGCCAAAATAACTTGTTTCTACTTTAATTATTCTTTTAAATTTTGATAGGCTTGCTAAGGTTCAAAATTTCTTAACCTAGGTGGAGAGGTTTTAGCATCCATTGTTTTCAATGTCTATCTCTTCTCTTCTTATTAGAACATGCACTGTTAAGTTGGCTATATGGGGATGGAATCAGTGTTTAAAAAGGCTCAACTGAGGCGCGCTAAGGCAAGGCGAGGGTGAAGCGCCTTACTAGGTCTAGGCAAGGTGATTTCAATGAAGCGCAGCAAGGTGTACGTAAGGCACCGAGGCGCAAAAAGGCATCGCCTTTTCAATTTTTGTTTTGTTTGTTGTCTTTTTTTTATTATGTTTTACATACTAACTTATATATCAACAATAAAAAAGAAGTAAAAATGAAATGTTAGTGAAGAAAAGAGTAAAACATAGTGGGGTGATTAAAAAAGAGAGTTTCATGGGAGACGTATGAAAATTTGACGTGAAATACACATAAGGGGTGCTTTACTGTTTGTCTTGAAGTTTCAGTGAGTTTTGTTGCATAGTGATGGGTTCTTGAGCAGCACGTTTAGCACATGGTGAAATTTGAATCCATGAGAAAGAAAGAAAAGTTTGGAAACACAATTTAGAAATACGAAAATAGAGGATTAGAGTGGATAGAGGAGGGATTTAGGGTGTAGATGACAAGGAGAAAGATACGTTTGTTGAGAGGTGCGAGGTGGAGGGACAATAAGGAGACGAGTAAGAAGCTGATGCTAACTCATTATTAGATTTTTATTAATTGTTTCAGTTTCTTACGTGGAATTGTGGGCCGAGTAAGGAAGGGGGTTTTTGTTTGGGTTCTCAAGGTTCAATGGTTGATGAAACAAAAGTGATATTTAATACATAAAATGTTGATAATAATTACTCTTTGGTATTTTTGTTGCAAAAACTGTTCTTTCTGTTTCATTATACAACTAGAAAAAACTTGTATATATTTTATTTTTAGAAAGTGCGCCTCACTTCAATAAGGTGCGCGTCTTGTGCCCTGCACCTTGGTTATAAAACATCTATCGCCTTAGTGTACCTTGCGCCCTTTTTAACACTGGATGGAATTTCGTTAGAATCATTGCAAATATCAGTGACTTTTTACCTGTTGCAATGCTTTGACCGATTCTTCTATGGAGATGGAGAGCTTTACATTAAGCGAAAGAATCTTAGATTCAGGTTTTTGTAAGCCTTGCTTTTCTTTTATTTTTTAATCTTCCTGAATGGAATATAGGGTAGATAATTGTAGAAACAGTAGAGAATATATTTCTATATATTATTCATCAGTAGAAAGGGTTATATATGCACAACTAATATAGTTAAATTAGGTAACATAATATATTACACTTAATGGAATATAAATAATCTGTAACACTCCTCCTCAAGTTGGATCATAGATATTAATCATGCCCAACTTGTTACATAGATAATTGATCCGAATTCCATTGAGAGCCTTTGTGAAGATATCTCCAAGTAGTTCTTCGGTTTTCATATATCCAATAGTGACCAAACCTTGTTGTATCTTCTCGCGAATGAAATGACAATCAATCTCAATATGTTTTGTTCGTTCATGAAAGACAGAGTTGGAAGCAATATGAAGCGCAACTTGATTATCACACCATAGCTTTGCTGGTACTGAAACTTTGATTCCTACTTCATTGAGGAGCTGATATACCCATATGATTTCACTTTAAGGACTTGACCATTGTTCTATATTCGGCTTCAACACTAGATCGTGAGACCACATTATGTTTCTTACTCTTCCATGAAACCAAGTTTCCTTCAACAAATAGACAATATCCTGAGGTAGATCTTTTATCTTCCTTGCATCCTGTCCAATCCGAGCTTGAAAAACATTCAATCCTAGTGTTACCATGATTGCTATATAGAATTCCACGTTCAGGAGCAATCTTCAGATAACGCAGAACTTGTTCTACTGCTTTCCAAATGATTAACATATGGCGATGACATATACTGGCTCAGAACACTTTCCGGATACACAATATCAGGACGCATTATCGTATAATAGTTCAATTTTTCAATAATTCGCTTGTACTTTTTAGGATCATCAAATAATTCTTTGTCTTTGGTTACTTGTAGATTTGAGACCATTAAAGTGCTTCAAGGTTTAGCTCCTAATTTTCCCGACTCCGATAATAAATCAAGCACATATTTTCTTTGGGATAGAAAGACTCCTCTTTTACTCTTCACCTAACTACCAATAAATACTTTTTAACACCCCCAAATCTTTAGTGTGGAACTGAGTGGAGAAAGGACTTTATAGATGAAATTCCGCTAGAATCATTTCCAATGATAACAATATCGTCCACATAAACCACTAATAAGATAATAACTCAATCAGACTTTCTAAAGAATACAGAATGGTCTGACTCGCTTTTCTGCATCCCGAACTTCTCAATAACCTTACTAAATTTCCCAAACAAAGCACGAGGACTTTGTTTCAAGCTATATAGAGATTTTTTCAGACGACATGCTTTCCCATACTCCCCCTGAGCAACAAAACTAGGTAGTTGCTCCATATACACCTCCTGAAGATCATCATGAAGAAAGAAATTCTCTATATCCAACTAATGCAAAGGCCAATAAAAAATTGTTGCAAGAAAAATGAATAACCTAACAGAAGACAGTTTAGCAATAGGAGAAAATGTCTCATAATAATCCACTCCATAGGTTTGAGCAAATCCTTTGGCAATAAGTCGAGCTTTCAATCGATTAATAGAGCCGTCAACATTGAATTTAATAGTAAATACCCATTTGTACCCAATAGCTTGTTTACTAGTGGGCAAAGTTATCAAAGTTCACGTACCGTTATCATCTAGAGCAGTCATCTCCTCAACCATAGCTGTACGCCATCCAGGATGAACTAATACCCTCTCGAACAGTTTTAGGGATATAAATAGTATTTAGGGATGTAAGAAAGGCAACAGAAGAGGAAGACAAATGGTTATAGGAAACAACATAAGAAATTGGTTATGTACATGTATGTTTACCTTTTGGAAGAGCAATAGGTAGGTCAAGGTCATTCGTGGCGAACGGATCAATGACGAAGATATTAGCTCATCAGTACATGATTCTAGAACTTCTGTAACTGGGTTGGAGCTGACTAGTTGTGGGTGACGTATGTGTTTTTAATGGGAATATTAACAAATGAACGCTGAACCAATGTGGAAGATGACGAATCCAAATTTGACGAGACATGATACATTAAGAAATCATCTTCCTTTTGATGCACAAAACTTAAAGAAAAAAATAAAGGTGTTCTAAAAAAATAACATCGGCAGACAAGATATCTGCTCAGACTGCGACAATAACAACGATACCCTTTTTGTGTACAAGAATATCCCAAAATACACGTTTGAAAGACTTGGGATCAAGCTTGGTAACTTAAGGTCGAACACCCCGAACAAAACAAGTACACCCAAAAATCTTTGGTGAGATCGAAAACAAATTTTTATTTGGAAACAAGGTATGGAAAGGTGTTTTACCCAACAAAATAGAAAAAGGCATACGATTGATTAGAAAGCAAGCAGTTTCAACTCATGATGTTTGATGGAGCATGCCTTGCTCAAGCATGAATTTTTGGGAAGGTCTTGAAAGATACTATTTTTTACCACTTCTTAATGTTTATACAAGTGTACCAAACCAAGTTCGAATTTCAGCACAAAAAGAAGAAAAATGAGTGAACAATTCAGAACGAGATTTCATCAAATAAAGCCGTGTCATTCTAGAATAATCATCAACAAAGTTAACAAAATACCGAAAACCAGGTTTAGATATAACTGAACTAGGACCCCAAACATCAGAATGGACTAACTCAAACGTGTCAGAGGCACATTTATTGACCTTAGGGTTTGAACTAAGACGATGCTTAGCAAAATGACAAGACTTGCAATCCAAAGACGTTAAGTTGGAAAATTGAGGACAAAGTTTCTTTAAAGAAGGGAATAAGGGATGACCTAAGTGACAATATTATTCAAAATGACTGAGAGTTTCGGTGCAAACAACAGTTTCTGGTTCTTGGATATCAAGAATATAGAGACCATCAGACTCATGTCCTTTACCAATAATCTACTTCATCATGAGATCTTGAAACAAACAATAACCTGGAAAAATGAGACAGAGCAATTAAGGAGACGAGTAAGTTTACTAATTGACATCAGAAAAAAAGATAATTGTCGTAAGCTCAAAATTGATGACAAAGGAAGAGATGGAGTAGTGCTTGCAGTGCCGGAGCTAATAACATTGGATGTGGAACCATCTCCTAAAGTAACATGAGTGATAGATGGTTGTGATTTAAAATAAGAAAGAAGACTGGGGTTACTTGTCATGTGATTTGTAGCACCAGAATCAGTTACCCATTTAGATGAGGTGGAAACAAGACATGTATTGGATTTACCTGACTCAACAAGGGTAGAAATGAGACCAGATGGTTGTTTATAGTTTCTTGAAGGTGAAGGAACTTGGCATACTCATCCGCATATATTGTAACGACCGTTGAAAAAGTTTTTATATCCTTTTTATCAGCCATACAGGCAAGGAAACACAACCCACAAAAGGAATTAAATCGATAATCAAATAACCAAAAAGGAGACACGAACCCAAAAATGAACCAAAACCAAGGAGCGGCAGCTTCCGGCAGGTAGGACTGTAAATGAAACGAGACAGATCGCTAGCTACTCGAGATCGACTCGATCAAGGCTCGATAAATACTCGGATCGAATGGACTCGACTCGAGTTCTTAACGAGTTGAAATGAGCTACTCGATATTCGACTCTAAAAACTCGTGAGCAACTCAAAAATATAATATATTAAGATTTTATTTTTAAAAAAAAATAAATTATTAATAATATTAATATTTATGTATTGATTTTTTTTTTAAAAATAAGTAAGATTTCATGTATTTAAGGTTCATGTTCGAGTTTGAGGCTTCAATCGAGCTAAGTTTAAGAATTTTTTTTCATTTCGAGCTGCTCACGAGCTTCAGTTTAGGATTTCGAGTTCGAGTCGAGCTTGAAAATTTTAAGCTCGCAAGTTTTCGAGTTGAGTCGAGCTCCATTTCAGAATTTTCGAGTTGAGTCGAGCTCAATAATACTCGAGCTCGACTCGGCTCGTTTACACCCCTACCTGCAGGGTGTGGTCGGAATCACCCAGAGACAGCGGTGGAAGAAATCGACGTTGGAAATGGTCGGCCATGTGCCCTCACGTGCTGGCGCGTGAACTTCAAGAGTTGGGAGTTTGGTGATCAGTCTTTCCAGATTGACCGACCGGCGCACGGTGGACCTCTTGATGCTGGCGGTGTCGAGAGAGTGGCCTCCAAAAATCGCCGGTGAAAAACGACAAAAAGCAATCCTTTCTTTCGATGCCCAGACAGCCCCCAGAGAAAAAAAAATTCAAACACTCAAAAATTTTAACACATTTGATACCATGTAGAAATAGAAGAGAATATATTTCTATATATTATTCATCAGTAGAAAGGCTATATATACACACAACTAATATAGGTAAACTAGGTAACAAAATATATACATTTAATGGAATATAAATTAGTCTAGAAATCTGCCTAATAATCTGTAACAATAATGAATTGCAGGAATGTTACTAATGCATGCAAAATATCCTCAATTTTGGTCTGTATGAATCAGCATTTCCTTAATTTGCCACAATCATGCAAATATTTCTGCTGTTAACAAAGCAATTACCGTGTCATGACTATGTAGGTTTAACATAAATGGTAAAATATAAACCTAAGTAGTGGTGAAGTCCTTGGTCTCCATGTACAAAAATTCTGGTAAAATAGACACATAGCAGAGACAAGGTTATTCTGAATATCTAGTGTAAGACTTTTGTATTATATATATTTAATTATAGAAATTATCAAATATATCAGTGGTAAATTGTTTCATAATTATTTTAATGAAATCACAATGTTATAGTTTGGTTTACTATCCTTTTCCTTTTGTTTCTTAATTTTACAATTTTCTACCTAGAGGAAGTCACTAAGATTTGGTCATAAGGGTTCTACTAAGTGTTAAGATTTGTATATGGTCCAATGGTAACTATATTATTGTGATTCATTGTAATGTATACCTAATTCTGCCACCTGCTTTTGCACTGATCTCAGTTAATAAGATCAATAAAAATGATATGTAGATTGATTCTCTCTAAATTAGTTATCTGTATATTTCTAGGTATGTTATTGATTCTGGTTATGTGAAGCAACGGCAATACAACCCAGCAACTGGAATGTATTCCCTTGATGTTGTTCAAATTAGCAAGTAAGTGGATGACTTAATGCTTCTTTCAGCTTTTGCAGAATATTCATGTGTTCGTAGTAGCGCAACTTACAGTTGTGATCCATTTTGATCTTTATTTGTTTGCAAATTTATTTTTCTTTGCATTATTTTACCCCTATTTTCTCTGAGCAAATATATGTTCTTATCTTTCTCTTGTCACTTGAGTGATCAGTTACTATTCTTGCAAAAAATATTTTCCCTTTTTTTCTTTTTGAATATTTTTTTTTGTATTCTTTGAGGGTACAAGCTAATCAACGTGCTGGACGAGCTGGGAGAACACGTCCTGGGAAGTGCTACCGTTTATACCCATGCGGTGTTTACAATGATGAATTCCTTGATGCAACTGTTCCTGAAATACAGCGATCTTCTCTCGCTGGCTGTGTTCTTTATCTAAAGTCATTGGATCTCCCTGATATCGATATTCTGAAGTTTGATTTTCTTGATCCCCCTTCTAGTAAGAATGGATTCTTATTGTGTTCATTTTTCGTTAGGGCATAATGAAACAACCAACATTTGAGTTATCACTGTTTATAATGTCCTTCTGCTACTATCTGTATTGTATTGTTTCTGGCAATGTCTCCTTACAGAATTGAGATAATGAATCTTTGGTTTAACTGCAGCTGAGTCATTAGAAGACGCCTTAAAGCAACTGTATCTGATTGATGCCATTGATGAAAATGGATCGATAACAAGTATTGGGCGAATGATGGCTGGTAAGGATTCAACTTGCTTTCCAACATAATTTGGTAGCTGTTGCTTTTAACTTCCCCCCCCCCCTCGGTCGTGTTTATGATAAATTATGTATTTGCAACTCCTGAAACTGGAACCTTGGAAGATATGAATTTGGGTAAGTCAACTTCCTGCTGATCAATTACCGACTCTTTTCATGAAACTAAACCCAGAATGGCCACCTTCATTAATTCCTAGTTAACTCATGTCTAGAACCAGAAAGTAGGAGTTACTATATATTACAATGCTAAGGAATTATATTTACCTTGAATGACCTTGGAAGATATGAATTTGGATGCAGTCAACTTCTTGGTGATCAATTACAAACCCTTTCCATGAAACCAAACTCATAATGGCCACCTTCATTGATTCCTTGTTAACTCATGTCTAAAATTGGCAAGCATGAACTACTGTCTACTCTATAACAATGCTAATGATTTTACTTGCCTGTAATTACTATTTGTTTTGATAAGTTGCTATTCTTTGTGGTGTTTTATCATGGCTGCTACTCATATTCATAAAGTAATTTTATTAGTCCTTTTTTTTTCTCTCTTGGAAACTGCTTTATTTTGCAGATGTGCTCACTGCACAACTTTGTATTTGTCTGCAGAGCTCCCATTGGAACCTTCACTTTCGAGAACTTTAATTGAGGCAAATGAATTTGGTTGCTTATCCCAGGCTCTGACTGTTGCAGCCATGTTATCAGTTGAAACTAATTTGCTTCCTGGTCGAAGGTTATGTTATACAAGTTGTTATGAGACTGTCTATTATAAAAATGCTGAATATAACTTTTCCTGTTATCTTTAATTTACAAGCAACTAGTTGGACCGTAAACTGTGCAAATTAGAATTTGCAGCTACTGCCTGCTGATGCAATACCTTATATGCATAAAATATCCTTGGTTCTTCAAGTTTTCTCCAAGATGGATTTGATTAACAGAAGGAAAATGAAATTATTTCACTTTATTATGAGAGCTCTGATTTTTTGGAGATGGGGTAGTTGGGGCTTAATGATAGCCAAATTGCATCAAGTCTGTTTTTCCATATTTGCAGAGATGTTCTCATTTCTGAATGCTTAATGGCCGATTCTAATAAAATAAATTTTCTCTGACTGCAGCAAGAATAACAAGAATAAAAGGAAGCGCCCTCCCTTGGAACTTCCTGATGGTTGTGGTTTTGGTGATCACATCCAACTGTTACAGATCTTTGAATGCTGGGATGCAAATGATTACGATATTGGTTGGTGCAAGGATTATGACTTACAGGTATGCTTCTTATCCTCCAATTTAGAAAACATGCATTTGGAAACTGTAAGATATTAGGCATGTTATTTTGATCGTTTAATGCTTTTCTTGTAACAGTGATAAAAATGTTCCTCAAGTACTTGATGTTTGTGCATACAATGTCATTTGATTTTTAGATGGATCTTTCTATGATGAGCAGTAGTGCCCTGGACCTCGATACATTATCGATGGAATGCCTTTCATACTATTCTCTTTCTAAAGATTATCATGAATAACACATTTGAGATGTCTTGTTTTTTAGGTGCGAGGAATGATGTTTGTCAAAGAAGTTCGAAAGCAGTTGTGTCAGATAATGCAGAAAATAGCAAAGGGTCAGCATTGATTTGACTTAGCAGTGACTTCGGGAGATTTTGCGTTTGTTAATTTGACGGCTTTACTTTCATATCTATCTCACATATTCTATCAGAAGTACACGTTTTTGTTGTGTTTGCCATTCTATTTCTTAGGCCTGGTTCCTAGAAAAAAGATTCATGCTTGAAATAGAAGTTTGGGAGCATAATAGCTTTCTATGAACTTGTGTAGCGTTGATTCTGTTATGTGTCCAGTGAGGGTATGTTCAAATTTTTTTCAAAATTTTCCATATATTTGGAGGGTCTTTGAGGGGTTATATCTCTATACCGATGTTTTATGTGGCATTGGACTTGGATGGAAGATATGGGTATTCAAAGAAAAATGAAGACTCAAAGCGAAAGATAAGCCCTTAATCCAGAGTAGATAAACATTACTGAAAAATCCTTGCACATCACTTACGTTTCCCGTGGCACTTGCAGCGTTAACTAGAATGCTCTTTAGGTTTCGAAACAGGGAAATACATAGAAATATGTCTTTCTTTAGAAATCCTGCAGCTGTTAACCCAGTCTTCCTGTCATTGCCATTTTCCTTCTACCTTGAATTTTCTGTATTTGCAGTAACGCCTTATTCATCTGAAAACAGGGTCATCAGAAGTGCGATCAAATAAAAGCCGGAAAAGAGACCATAGTTATAGGAATTTGAGGAAGGCATTGTCCATTGGCTATGCAAATCAGCTTGCTGAGAGGATGACGCACCATAATGGCTTTCGAACACTGGGTTTTAAGCCGCAACTAGTGCAGGTATCAATTTTTAATAGTTTAATCTTGTGGTAGTTTTATTGTATATGAGAGCATCATTTAATTTGATGGCTACATTTCCTTGGTTTAAAATTGGGTTTGAAGACATATATAGATGCCAAAGAAATTTTTAACATTTATCGGGGTTGCTTATATATATAAGCAAGAGCACTGAGATTGAAAGTTTGAAACCATTGCTGATTCTTGATCGTTAAAGTATATTGTTGTTCAAAATGTCATTGATGCACGTATTGTTGATGTTAGGTGCATCCTTCCTCTGTGTTAAAGCCAGATGACGACGGATTATATCCAAATTATGTTGTCTACCATGAACTTATTGCTACCTCACGGCCATATATGAGGAATGTGTGTACCGTGGAGCGTCAATGGGTGATGCCGATTTTAGAGAAACTTGACAAACTTGATGTCAGAAAATTAAGGTAAATCAATCAGATTTTGAGACATCAGATAATTTTCTTGTTCTCTGACTTAAGATTTAGCACATTTGAGCTTAACTCCCTTATTTTCTTCATGAAGTGGTGGAGGATTGGGTCATGTAGAAGAGGTAACCGAGGGAAATGCGTCGGAGTTGCCAAAGAAGGAAGCTGACGTTGTAGCTCCGGAAGAGCGGGAAAGTAAAATCCAGGCAGCAAGGGAACGTTTTCTTGCTCGTAAGGGAAAGAAATGAATTTGGGTAGAACGGACCAGTGCAGAACCTTCCAACATTTGGAATTGCTGATGGGGATGAGAATCATGTATGCTCGTGATTTCCCAGTTCCAGCTATCTATTTTTTCGCAATTCACGAATGGCATGTGAACTTGATGCTTATACAGGACTTTGGTGAGCGAGCTTGGCTACAGTATGTGACGGCCGGAGGCAAGCAACACTCTTTATTCCTCGACACAAAAACACGAGTTTTGATATGATTCTAGATCAACCTTGTAATTTGAATGTATTTTTTGCCTACACAGATGAAACTGAAGGTGGGATAAAGGCTCATTTGCCATGAACTTATAGGTCAAGTTAATCATTCTCCTTTCATATATAGTTGTACTTTGCTATTGCTAGGGTTTACCTAAAACTTGACTCGAAAAATTGATTTTTTTTTTCAGTTCCAAGTTATTGAGTCAACTTGAATAATTAATTAAGTTTGAGTCAAGTTGAAATTTTGAAATTACCAAAAATTTAACCAAGTATTTAGACAGTTTTACTATTTAGGCTTTGATTTCATTATTAATTCAATTTTTTTTTCATTTTAAGTTCATTTTAATCAAATTTGAATAACTTGCTCTTAAATCATTATCATTGTTTTGAAAATCGGACTGGACTAGCTAGTTCAATCAGGAATCGTTGTCTAATACGGTTTAATCTACACCGGTTGAATCGCTACTAGTGAACCGGTCGGAACCGTTGAACCGTTCGAATCAGACCGGCTGAAAATCGGAAAAAATTGAGAAAAATCGTCAATTTTGTTTTTTTTTTTTAAAAATTAAACCAAACGATATTGTTTGTTAAATGAGCTAAGTCGAACTCGAGTATTGTTGAGCTCAACTCGACTCAAACTCATGAGCTAAAAATTATCAAGTTCAACTCGAACTCGAAATATAATATTGAAACTTGAACTCGAAAAGGCTTGAACTCAAAAAAAATTTAGAAGCTCGATTGAAACCTAAAATTCGAGCTTGATTGAAGTGAAAGAATAGTTCACTCAATGCTCACCAAAAGGCTCCATGATTTTGAATGTCAAATTACCTCTATTTTTTATAGAAGTTAGTTGAGATGCTTTTCTATGTTTCTTAGCCATGTAAGATTGTTTTGTTATCATATTTTTACTCTTTAGACTTTTGGGATGTTCTTCTATGTTTCTTAGCCATGTGATATTGTTTTTTTTTTAAAAAATTAAACCAAATAATATCATTTTGTTATGATTTTTTTAGCCCCAAATTTATTTTTTAAATATAGCTATATAATTATATTTATTATTTAATATGTTTTACCTTAAATATTATGTTGTAGTTAATTTGAATCATTTTGTTTCACTTGATTTTATGGTTTTTAACTTATATATGTTATGACTTGCTTTGAATATGACTTGTGATATAAAAAATTATTTTTTATTAAATATTTTTGGTATTTTTATTTAATTTTTTAAATAATTATGACGTCGTCCGGTTCTTTCGACCGATCAGACCGGTTCGACCGGTTGAACCAGTGAATCGGTAGCATGGCCGATTCGCTAACCGGTCCGGTTCTGAAAACCATGATCGTTATAGAATATATATATACTTTCAATTCATTTTTTTATAACAAGTTTTTTAATTTTTAGTTTAGTATAATTTCTTTATTTCTTCAATTTATATTTTTATTTTAAGTATGTTTTTTTACTAAATTTGAGCTACATGCTCATATATTACAATATAATACATATGTAACTTCAATTCTTAATTTTCACTAAAAACACTCTTTTTTTTATTTAGTCTCTTAATTTTGCATTTTATTTAATTTGATCTTTTGACTGTAATTGTTTATAATTTCTTTATTCTATCAATTCATTGACTCTTTTATACTCTCATTAATATTTTATTCTTAAAATATTTTCTTTAAAATACAATAATGAATATATTTTATAAATTTAGATTGTATTTTATATATTAAAGAATGTTATAATGTGAAAAATATAAAATATATAGAAACTCTAATAACTATACTCGAATTTTTTAAATTCCAGTCGACTTGATAAATTTTCAAGTTAAGTTTGAGTTGTAAAATACGACTCGTCAACTTGAATAACTTGAAAGTTTTTGACTTGACTCGACTCCATCGAATACTCATACTTAAGGTTGCCCCCTTTTTAAAAAAATATGAATATATGTTGTGTGTTTTTGTACATTATCGTTTTAATTAATCATTTGGTTAAGATTCTATTTAGATTCTTACTTATGAGGATCGAGTTCTGATAATTTGACGTCTATCGATGGTTAAAATTTTATGGAGTAATCATAATCTTTCTTAGGCCATATGGGAGACTCAAAAGTCTATGGAAGAATAGTTTCCTCATCTGTTTCTATCAGGTAAAATTTTGAGGCTGAAATTTTCAGAGAGATTTGTCACGTTCCAATTTTGGAATCAATCTGGAAGTTCTTAAAAGTAGAAGGTCTTATAATGTAGTTTACCCATATATTGTTTAAAACCCCCTATTCCTTTTCTTTTTCCTTTCTTTCCTGTTCGTGCAACCCCCAGTCGCATTTTCTTTCTTTTTCTCTCTCTCCTAACAACTTCCATAAGTGTTTTTGTTTAATTGCATTTTGGTTGTCATCCCTTTGGCTGTGAAGTGCATCGTCGGTAGCTCGTTGTTCCTCGTGTCGTTTCCATTCGCCTGGTGCTCTTGACTTTTCCATCGTCGCTGGCGTCTATGTTTTCAGAGGAGAACTTTTGAGTTTCATTAGAAACCTTATCTTTGAAGTTATTTTTCGTAAATCGACCTTGGTAAGTATTTCTCCGTGCAACAAAACGTCATTTTGGAAGTTTCCATCGTAAGCTGGCCACTAGAGACACCCACACGCACACTTCGTCGTACGCGTGTGGGACTGTTTCTGCCAGTTCAAGCATGAATCGATTTGGCTGAACAGCTTTGGACCGGTCTAACCAAACCGAACCTGAACTTGTTTACCTGGCCCTTGACTTTGACCCGACCCTGAACTCTTTGACTCGACCCATTCACTTTAACCTGACCTGTTGACCATTGACATATTGACCATTCATCTTGATCGTTGACTTTTTTCGTTGTCTTTTTCCGAAGACACTTCTGAACAAGATGCCCAAATTTGCCACAAAACTGACACTAGGGACAACCACTAGATCTGCCACGACCCCTGACCCCTACCAAATCTCTGACCATCATGCACGACATTATACAAATTTGAACCAGAAAATTGATTCTCAACAGGAGCAGATTGTTGAACGTTAGTCTCAACTTTTGGATCAGGTTGTTGTGTGGCAACATTAGCCTGAATCAAAAGACTATCATTCAAGAATTTCATGTTCCTCGGTTCATAATCAAGAAGAATTTCAATCAAATTCCCATGAGTTAAATGCTCACTCGATGCAATAGTAATAACATACTCAAACTCAATCGGTAACCCAATGTTGCGTGTGTAAACAACATTTAAACATAAAAACATTCAACCATTCACGAACACAATAAAAATCATCCAAGCAAACTCAACACCAAATAAATTAGTTCATGGCATGGTTAAGTTCATCCATGATTAACGTTAAGTACAAACCCATATCAAATGAAGAAATGAAGGCACAAGGAGAAGAAAACTCCCAAATGAACTGTTGTCATGACATTTAGAACCACTGTCGTGAATCGCCTTAGCAAACTAACCTCTCTCAAGGTTCTAGTTGTTACCCTTTGAAACTCGGCTATAGGGGACACCACGAAAAAGGTTGAAGAATAAAGGAAAATGGAAGTTTGGTGCAGCTTCTTTTTACCCCTGCTCCCTTAGATCACCTCCCAAAAAAACTCTCTTAAATATAGGGTACCTTTAAGTATTTATAGGGGGAATTTCCTAGAGTTTTGGGCCCAAAAATTCTTTTTGTACCCAAGAATTCACACCCTTCACGTGAAAATGAAGCAGGCTGGCAAGTGATCCAAAAAATGACAGTATAACAGTATCACGTGTGGCTGGATAACATGGCAGCTTGATATTTTTACTATTTTGACTTTTCTGCGCCCAGATTTGCTATCCAAAATTGTTGTGGCATTTCTTTTTCTCCATCAGCTCAACATTCATTCAAATCTCTTTATACAGAATGGTACAACAATCCATAACTTCTCCTTTAGCTTTCTTCACCTGTACAACAACAAAACAAGACCTTACCCCTCATCAACATCGATTTTCGACAAATAAATGCTGCAGCAAAACATTACCAATGCAACTATATGATCCTAAATGCAACTAACTGTTATGACACGAGCTTTTAAACAACCAATAACCTAAGTAAAAAGGCATAAAATACAACCTTTTTATGGGGTTATCACCAAGCAAGAACCACACTGGCCTGCTCTTACTTCGTGGCAACCGTACTAACAGTAACCAACGAATCACAGATCAACTTAACCTTTTCCAAAGACTTGCTCACAGATAAATCACGTTTCCTTTGATAGTGTAAATAATGGCGAAGAGTAGAGATCTTGGCAATCGAATACGCGCCAAATAGCCTGACAAATTTCCTTTCAAATTGCACTCGAGGTCGTCTGGCCAATAAGATGTGGAAGCACTTCTAACGACACGGTAGATAACAACCAGGACGCAAGAAGCTTGTCTTGTTGATGATGAACAAGGAATGTCTAATTCTTCACCAAACTGCCATCACTAGACAAAACAAATTGTTCAGAAGAGCAATATTCCTCATCAATAAAATTCATCTCATCAATAAAATTCATCAAGCCATAACCATCAATAATCAACAAAACTCGATGTTTCCAAAGAAGAAAAGAGGAATTGGATAACTTGATCGTGTCAAGCATAGGTAGATGATGAATGACCGATAAGGAAGAAGAAGAGCTTTCTGACGTAGAAGTGACACTAGTAACCATCGGAGAAGGATGAATAGTGTCACCAGGAGGAGCGTCAACAGCCATGAGTCCATGACCACAAAAACAACACGAACAAATCAATAGAAGCGATAAAAAATACAATTTATTGGATCAACAGCGACTAATACCATGCTAGGATTCCTCACCATAAGAAAGAGAGGCTGCACTCTCTACATTTTATTGATTAATCTCCTGTAATATCTCAATAGAGACTAGGGAACTTTATACAGAAGAGGGAGACAAGCCATGAGCTGTGAGCAGTGTAACAAACACCTTAACCATAGACGCAAACATTCATAACACTGATCACATAATGCATGATTTCAACACTTATATTCTATATGTAAAAGTATTGTTAAAAATAGTGAAATTCTATTTTGAGATTCTGAATTTAAACAATTGTGTTCGTTGGATGTGTATACATTGTTAATGGCTAAAAACATTATGAACTAAAACTCCCTCATAATCCCAAGCCAAACTCTCTGATTCAGTCATTTTTCCCGGCACTACCCTCTGATGGCCTTGATTGCTCAATGAATTCTGACATTGGTATTGTTTTCCCATATCAATTTCAAAATGAATGGTTCGTATCGTCGTTAGCAATAAAAGACAGTAGAATCATCAAAGACTTCATTAGTCAAGAAAAAAGACAGTAACAGTGAAGATTGAGAATCAATTGGAAATGTTTATGAATAGGACCAGTCTTGGGATTTTGATTCAACTTGTCGTAACCGGTTTTCGCCCGGGTATGAATTTTTACTTGGCCGGAAAATATAAAATGAATAAATAAATGATTTTGATTTTAAAAAATATTTTAGGAGTCGCCATTGACCTTTTTGAGTTAGGTAGGTCAAATACCTAAAAACAATCTTTTAAATTAATTTTTTAAGAAAACATAATTTAAAAGACAAACCGATATGCGTATAACCAAAAAAATTTTAGTAAAGAAAAGATTCGTGGTCGGTTACGTTTAGGGAAGGATTAACACCCCTATAACGCCCAAAATTGGTACTCATTTATTTTAAATTGTCGCTATTATTGGGAATTAAAAATTCAAAGATATATTTCATTCATAATTTTGTGATTTCAAATTTATTACTATAATTTTAAGAAAAATGTATTAACTTTTATAAATAAATAAATAAATATATATATATTATTTTTATAAATAAAATATTTATTTACTTAAAAATATCAGAAAAAGACTTATAGTTGCTTTAAGACAATCATTTTTCTAATATTAAAATATAAATAAATATTAATAAAACATTTCTCTAAAAATATTAAAATAAATTAAATTAATATATATATAATTTATAAAAGTAAGATATTTAGTTATTTAAAAATATCAGAAAATGACTTCTAGTTGCTTTAAGACACTCATTTTCTTAATATTAAAAAATAAATAAATATTAAAATATGATTATTTTTCCTAAAAATAATTTATATAATAATAAATTTATAAATAAGATTTTTATTTAATAGAAAACAAATAAAACAAATAAATAAATATTATTTATTATATATATATATTTATATGACTAAATAATAATAATAATAATAATAATAATAATTAAATATATTGAAAATAAACATATAAAATTAAAATATAACTAAATAGTGACTAAAATAAATAAAATTAAAACTATAATATTAAAATGAAAGTATTTAAAACTTGTAATTATAAATAAAATGAAAGTATTAAAATTAGTGACTAAATTATAACATATTAAAATTAAATACCTTAATTTGTAATTAATTATTTAAAAATTACAGTGACTAAACATGCCATTTTACCTATTTATTAATTTAGTGACTAAAATGAATATATATTAAATTCAAACATCAAATTAGAATAAATTAAAACAAGCTTTTCGGGATTAAAATATTAATTAATAAAATTATAATGGCTAAATCGGTTATTTGCCTAAAATCTATATATTTATGCTAAGGACTAAATTATAAATTAAATAAAATTCATACCGAATTAAAAGGTTCTAAATTTGATTTTAGTGACTAAAATAGAAGTTTACAAATATGGGATGGTAACGAGTATAATTTACCCATTTAAAATTACGCATATACCTCTCCCTAAAACGACGTCGTTTGGGAAGAGGTATTTAAACCCTAATATGGCCGGCCCTTGGCTATTTCTCTCATTCTCTTCTTTCTCATTCTCTCTCTAACTGAGAGAGAAAAAAACTCTCTCACCTCTCTCTAAATTCTTCTAACCGGAGGAAGGCTGGCTGCCATAGTCCGGCGTCGATTGCCATCGCTGGCCACCATTTCCGGTGGCCGGCGATTACCAAACTACCTTAAAATTTAGATCCCGTCACCCTAAGGCTGAATATGGCCTCTATTTCCTTTAAAAAGCTCCTAATCGGAGAAAATCTACGAAAATATCTTCAGTTTTCGAAGGCTTTTGGTGGCGCGTGGAGGAGCGTGGAGTCTCCGATGGCGTCGCAGCTTCCTCGGTAAGGTTTCTCTTAATTTTAGTTTCGATGTTTTGGTGATTTTTTTGGTTATCTTCTTTTCTGTTGCTCTCTGTATCTTTCTTTGTAGGTTCAGTCGATGGCTTTATAGCCATCACCGGTGCTCGTCTCGGACCGGTTAATAAGGCTCCCTTCGGTGAGTCACCGAACTTCCAGTGGTGACTCACTGTTGGGTGACGTGTGCGGCTGGGGTAAATCTTCTGGAAGCCTTCGGTGGGCGTCGTGGTAGCAGGTGAAGCAACGTGGAGCGGTGGCAGTGAAGACGGCAGCCGCGTGGCCCTAGGATATCATAACCCTAGGGTTTCATGTTGGAAGGATATGGACCGTTGGATCTAGAGATGGCTGGGTGAACATGTTGAAACTTTAGTTGGGTTTAGGGTTATATAATTGGGCCAAGTTTTGGTTTCTGGGTACCCATTTGTAATTGGGTTCTGGTTTGGGCCTGTAATAATAATAATAATAATATTATTATTATTATTATAATTAAAATTATAAAATAATAATATAATAATAATAATAAATAATAATAATAATAATAATAATAAAACCAAATGAAAAAAAAACTAATGTATTCAGTTGCCTCTCTTTGCTCATTCTTGTGTTAATGAGAATAGGGCAAAGATGAAAAGACAATAAGTTTTTTTTATTTGACTTTACTTGATTAGGATGAAAATGTTAAACAAGTTCTCATCTGGGATTAGTTCTTCTCATTATGAACTTTTCCACTGGGGATGACAATTTATCTCCTTTTGTGATGTAATCTATCAAAAAGTTGAATAAGTTCTTCTTATTATGAACTTCTTCTTCATCTTCAGATGAGTTCTTCTCATTATGAAAACGTTGATTCTCAAGGGAGGTTCTTCTTTAATTCAACTCCATAGGTGATGAATCAAGCTAAGGTCGAACAAGTTCTTCTCATCACAAACTTCTTATTCCTCTTCAGATAAGTTCTTCTCATTATGAACTTTATCTGGAAATGTTAGTGTTGATCTATCTCTTTCTGTGATAGAGTCAAGCAAAAGGTTGAGCAAATTCTTCTCATTATGAACTTCTTCTCCTTCTTCAGATGAGTTCTTCTCATTATGAACTTTCTCTGGAAAAGTTGATGTTGATCTATCTCCTTCTGTGATAGAATCATGCAAATGGTTGAACAAGTTCTTCTCATTATGAACTTATTCTCCTTCTTCAAATGAGTTCTTCTCATTATGAACTTTCTCTGGAAAAGTTGATGCTGATCTATCTCCTTCTGTGATAGAATCATGCAAAAGGTTGAACAAGTTCTTCTCATTATGAACTTCTTCTTCCTCTTCAGACGAGTTCTTCTCATTATGAACTTTCTCTGGAAAAGTTGATGTTGATCTATCTCTTTCTATGATAGAATCATGCAAAAGGTTGAACAAGTTCTTCTCATTATGAACTTCTTCTTCTCTTCAGATGAGTTCTTCTCATTATGAACACTTCTGGAAATGTTTATGTTGATCTATCTCCTTCTGTGATAGCTTCATGCAAAAGGTTGAACAAGTTCTTCTCATTATGAACTTCTTCTCCTTCTTCAGATGAGTTCTTCTCATTATGAACTCTTCTGGAAATGTTGGAAATGTTGATCCATCGAGTGATGAATTCGAATTTTTGTTGAAATCTTTGCTAATCTTTGCAATTCCTGTCAAATATTCAACATTGATAAAATGAATGATAATGTCCCTATTTTTGCAAATGTTTAAATATGATGCATAAATGTTAAGTTCATATTTATTTTATTTCAAAGTGGCCAACTCGGTCTTCCTTCACTTAGTCAAAATCATTTCAAGCTGGTATTCTTTTTTTTGGAAGAGACTCTATATCCTCTTTGCTTCATTTGCAAAGAAATGTTTCATTCACAAAATTCTTGCTACGGTCAGAATTATGACCTTGTTGCCCCATTTTATCATGGATAACACCAGCTTTCTTTGTCTGGACTTGTGTAGAAATCCAATAAATCTTTCTTCTTTGAAAAGAGAATCTATCATCTTTGTAGAGAGAATCTATCATCTTTGAAGAATGTATCTATCATCTTTGAAGAATGTAGATGTAGATATGTCAAACTTAGTAGAGATAAATTAAGAGAGCATTATATGTTCTGATTTGACTCTTGAAACACATCATAAGGAAAATTTATCCTAATTCCTTTCATGTCTCCACATCTAATCAGATCTCGAACAAAGCCATTCAGACCATATTATGTCGAGATGCTTAATAACAATATGATGTTCAATCTTAGTTGGCTCCACTAGTTTCTTGTTGTTCAAATTTCAACTCCCCTTCCGTGAAAAGAAATCTTCATCATAGATCATTTCAAAGCTTGGTGTTGAAGAAGACAAACTTCATTTCAGATCAATAAATGGAAATACCATGATCACAACATTGGTTCGGCACCATAATTACTGGTTCGTAAAACATTTGACAACACATTCATCCTTTCCTGTGGCTTCTGCACAGATGTTCTTTTCTGCTTTTCTGTTTTACTTGCTTCCAAATGATTCTATGATGATAATAACTTGTTCGCTTTTCAACAATGATTGCAAATGTTGATAAGACTTACTTTGGATTCCATGCACTTAAAAGTATTAACATAAAGTGATAGCTAGAAATCTTTTGCTTATCTTGAAAATTATGTTAATCCATTTGCAAGATGTTTATATAAAAGAATAAATTGAATTTCGAAAATAAAATGAATTTCAAAAAGATGAACTTGGAATCTATTAATAAATATATAAAAATGTATTCAAAGTCATGGCAAACATATGAATGATAAAAATTCAAATGACTCAACAAATTATTAGCATAAGTATTTCTAAACTAATCAACTTGATATAATTTAGAGCACTGAGGTAAGCTTATGTATGGAAGATCTTGAACGTTGCCAGAATGCTTGTAGATGTAAAATTTCTCCCGAAATATCAAACTCTTAAGAGGTTTTAATTGCCAGGTGCCTAATATCAACATGCATTTGAGCAGCTCTTTCAGGTTTTCAACTCAAATCCTTCCTTTGGTTGCAAGACGCCCTTTGTGGGTTTTTATCTTGACCCTTATTTTCTATTTTCTATTTTATTTTTTATTTTTTTATTTTTTCTTCTTCAAGCATAATATTTCTTGACAGAATCTGAGTTTATTGGGTTTCTCAGAACTTTTCCATCCATTTATGCCAAGATCAACGCTTCTCCAGAAAATGCCTTTTTTACAAAATACGACCCTTCCCAATTATGCATCCATTTCCCACGGAAATATTTATATATAGGCAAGATCTTTTTCAGCACTAGATCACCCTCTTGGAATTCTCTTGGATGTACTTTCTTGTCATGAGACTTCATCATCCGTTTCTGATACATCTGCCTATGGCAAATAGCTTTCAATATCTTCTCCTCAATAAGGTTCAATTGATCAAATCGAGCTTGGGTCTATTCAGACTCATCCAATTTTACCTCTCTCAAGATTCGAAGTAATGGGATCTCAACTTTAATCCGTAAGACTGCTTCCATCCCATAGACTAAAGAAAAAGGCGTTGCCCCAGTAGATGTTCGCACAGTAGTTCAATGTGCATATAAGGCAAAAGGTAACTTCGCGTGCCAATCTTTGTAAGTTTCAGTAGTCTTTGTAATGATTCTCTTGATGTTCTTATTTGCTGCTTCAACTGCCCCATTCATCTTTGGGCGATATGTCAATGAGTTTGCATGCTTGATCTTGAACTGTATACAAAGTTCAATCATCATTTTGTTGTTTAAATTCAAAGCATTATCTGTAATGATTCTCTCTGGTAGCCCATACCGGCAGATTATTTCTTTTTTTATAAATTTACAAACTGTAGACCTCTTGATATTGGCATATGAAGCAGCTTCAACCCACTTGGTAAAATAGTCAATTGCCACTAGGATGAAACATTGTCCATTTGTTGCTTTTGGTGTGATTGCCCCAATGACGTCTATTCTCCACATATAAAATGGCCAAGGTGCCGTCATTACATGTTAAGGCGATAGAGGTACATGAATCTTATCTGCATATACATGGCATTTATGACATCTCCTTGCATAATCAATGTAATCTGTATGCATGATAGCCCAATAATACCCATATCTCATTATTTTTCTAGCCATGGAAAGACCATTTGTATGTGTTCCACATATCCTACTATGTACTTCCTCAATGATGCTTCTGGCTTCGCTATTATTTACACATCTCAATAGCATTTGATCATTGTTTCTTCTATACAAAGTCTCACCATCAAGAAAGTATCCAGTAACCATTCTTCTCAATGTTCTTTTATCAATATCATATGCATTTTGTGGATAACTTTGATATTTGATATATTGCAAGATATCATAATACCATGGCTTGCCATCTGCCTCTTCTTCTACACTATAACAATGTGCAGAAATTTCATATACTTGCATTTTGATCGGCATCATATCAACTTTTTTATTTGCCTGAAACATAGCAGCTAATGTAACCAAAGCATCTGCCATTTGATTTTCCTCTCGAGGGAGATAATTGAAGGTGATTCTCTCAAATTCTTTCACTAATTCGAGGATAAAATCTCGGTATTCCAGCAATTTGGGATCTTTCGTTTCCCATTCTCCTCGTAATTGATACACCACTAACAATGAATCTCCATATATCTTGAGGAATTTAATTTTTCTTTTTATGGCTGCCTTCAATCCCATGACACAACTTCATATTCCGCCATGTTATTAGTGCAAAATAACTCCAATATGGTTGTAAAAGGATAATAGATATTTTCTGGAGAAATTAACACTGCTCCAATTCCTCGTCCCAAGGCGTTAGATGCTCCATCAAAATAAAGTTTCCAGGATTCATCATTTGCTCTGACTTCTTCATTCATGGATATGCACAACAAATCTTCATCTAGAAAATTAAAACTCAGAGACTGATAATCATCTGATACATGACTGGCCAGAAAATCTGTTATGACACTTCCTTTTATTGCTTTTTGATTGACATATACGATATCAAAATCGGATAATAACATATGTCATCTAGCCATTTTGCCTTTCAAAGCTGGTGATTCTATTAAGAACTTTAAAGGATCAAGTATAGATATTAGCCAAGTGGTATGATATAACATGTATTGTCTGAGTCTTCGAGTAACCCACACTAAGGTACAACATAATTTTTGTATTGGTGGGTATCGAATTTCACAATCAGTAAACTTCTTACTCAGATAATAAATGACTTTCTCTTTTTTTCCAGACTCGTCACGCTGTCCCAGTACGCATCCCATCGAATTTTCAAAGACTGTCAAGTAGAGAATTAAAGGTCTATTAGGTACTGGTGATACTAAAATGAGGGCATTGGATAAATATTTCTTAATAATATCTAAAGTTTCTTGACATTCATTATTCCATACTTCAGGATTGTTCTTTCGAAGTAACTTGAATACTGGATCACATTTGTCAATTAATTGAGAAATGAATCGAGATATATAATTTAATCTCCCCAAAAAGCCTCAAACTTCATTTTTTGTGTTAGGTGGTGGAAGATCTTGAATTGATTTTACTTTATCTGGATCAATCTCGATTCTTTTTTGGCTGACTACAAATCCCAAAAGCTTCCCTGATGTTACCCCAAAAGTGCATTTAGCGAGGTTGAGCTTTAATTGATACTTCCTCAATCTCTGGAAAAGTTTTCTTAGATTTTGAATATGTTCTTCTTCAGTTTGGGACTTGGAAATCATGTCATCCACATATACTTCAATCTTTTTATGCATCATGTCGTGAAACAGAGTTACCATTACTCTCTGATACGTTGCCCCTGCATTTTTCAATCCAAATGGCATTACTTTGTAACAGAATGTGCCCCACATGGTTATAAATGTTGTTTTTTCCATGTCCTCAGGGTTCATTTTTATCTGATTATACCCTGAAAAACCATCCATGAAGAAAAACCATGCATGTCCTATAATATTGTCCACCAATATGTCTATATGTGGTAATAGAAAGCTATCTTTCGGACTAGCTTTGTTATGATCTCTGTAATCCACACACATTCAAACTTTCCCATTCTTCTTTGGTACTGGAACTATCTTGGCTACCTATTCTGGATATTTGGCTGCCTGTAGAAAACCTGCATTTATCTGCTTCATCACTTCCTCTTTAATCTGCAACAACATTTCTGGCCTCATCCGTCTGAGCTTTTGTTGAACATGTTTATATTCTGGACTGATTGGAAGTTTATGGACCACTATATCTGTACTCAAACCAGGCATATCTTGATAAGACCAGGCGAAGATATCTTTCAATTCTTGGACGAGATCTATCAATTCTCGTTTTATCTGGGCTGACAAAGTAGTACCAATTTTCACCTCTTTCATTTCTTCATTGGTTCCTAGATTTACAGTCTCAATCTCTTCTTTGTGAGGTAAAATTTGTTTAGCTTCTTTTTCTACCAGTCTTAACAATTCGGTATGAACATCATAGTTTACTTCATCCTCACACTCATTGATTTCTTCCAAACATACAGGCCACTCTAAATTTATCTCATGATTAAATTTAGGAATAATCATGCTATTAACTGTAACACCCCCAACCCGTACCCAACCCAAATATGAGTCTGAGGTGTCACATTGACTTTTCAAACTTTGACTCTTGACAAAATTCAAAGAAAATTTAAAGCTTTCATTAAAATAAAAAATGGTTTATTTACATAATTGACCAAGATAACCAAAATCTATCAGATCATATTCAACTCAATCAATTAGTACATGCCAACTATATTCAAATTAACCAACACGTTTAAATCATCTATTTTCTGATCTGAAATTTTGTAAGGGAGATGCTGACATGTCTTGCTCTTCTTCGCTTCTCTTCTCACTTCTGTAACCTACGTGTGAAACAATCAAACGCTAAGTCTATGACTTAGTGAGGCATTAAACTTATAAAGGAACTCTAAATGCTTAAACATGTATGAACACATCACTTCATGATGTCACACAATCATTATATATAAAATAATGTACACATATACACATCACACATTATTTCCATCATTAAACTTATTCTATTATCCATATTATCATCATTTATATCCTTTAATCATACCTTTTTATCAGCATATGACTCATTCAAACCATACACACATCATCATATCAATCATATAATACAATTCATATCACTAAAACATATACTTCACAAGTACTATCTTCATTTTTATTTATTTGTTTAGCCCATGTACACTTTTGAGAACTATAGATATGTGAGTTTATTGAGGTTGTGCACTATGATGTCACCACAGCTTATATGGGGTCCCACTAGGGGCTATGAGATTTGTCCCGAAGGGCCACTATAAAATATCCCAAAAAATCACTGTATGTCCCGAAAGACCGCGTAGACCCTCGATTATTGGCTTGCCAACTATACCTCTGGCTCTCTTTACACATAACATGGGCATTAGTAATATATCATGTCATATATTCATATAATCACATAGTTCACTTTCACCTGTCTCTTATCTCTTGTGACTATATAATCACATCACTTTGTATCATATTCCACATATTCATATCACATAGTTCAAGTCACTTGCATGGTTTCTCCTAATCATATATATCATATCTTATTCTTATATAATCCTGCATATCATCTATGTTCATTCACTTAATCTCTTATATTCATATATCACATATGCATATTATTCATTATATAAACATATATTCATACAAGTCATATCATACCTACAACAAGATATAATTCATAACAAACACATGTTCATGTTCATGAATTTATGCATAACATTATAGGAAATAGACTTGTCGCAAGTCTTATTTCCATTTTATATCATATATGATCTAATATGCACTCACCTTGGCCTCAATACGTTCCAATCCACTTCTGATTTCCTCCCTTTCGATCGAATCTTAACTTGATAATCATTCCGGAACTTGTTCATGTTCGATATCTACATAATAACACATTAATACATATCAATATCCAATTGATATACTCTAATCTATCATTTTTTAGACCAAAAGAAAGGCATATTTCTATTTCCCCTTTAAAGTGCATCGATGTATTCTACAGTGCATCGATGCATTCTTTAACTTGTGCATCGATGCACTACTCATGCATCGATACACAAATCACCTTCGATGTTTTCATTTTAAGGGGGTGCATCGATGCACTCCTTATGCATCGATACACTAATTTCATTCGATGTTTCCACTTTTAATGGGTGCATCGATACACACTGAACAATTTCTGGAAATACCCTTGATGCATCGGTACACATTGAATGTGCATCGATGCACATAGCCCAGAATTCATTTTTATGCCCGAAAATCCACTCTTTTCAGCTTAATAACTTCATATATCATCTCCTTTCTTATTCTTAACTTACAGACTCATATTCAAACTCATTTCTATTCATTAATCACCTCTTTAACATCAAAATCCTATTCTTCATATGTAATTCAAGAATTACACTAAATTTTCAACATGTTCCAAATTCAATTATATTGCTTCTAACTTCTTAATTAGACCCTTGACAAGTCAAATTCATCCTTAGAAATTCAAAAACCTTTTTATAACAAAAGTTCATTTATAAACTCTTAATAGAAATTCCTTTCTAATTCTCTCTTCTTGGTGTTTTAAACTTATATAAGCTTTCCTTAAGCTTATATAACCCCCAAAGACTCAAATCCAACTTAAAAATTTAAGAAATCAACAACTAAATCAAACTTACCTTTGATCTTGGCTTCCACGAGAAGAAGAAGAAAAGAGAAGAAGAGAACTCTGGAGAAATCTCTCCCTTTCCACGTGGTTCCCTTTTCTTATAAATGAAGAATAAAAATCTTACTTGTCAATTGACCATTTTACCCTTTAATTCATTCCATAATTACTAAATAACCTTCATCATATATTTGCAATAAATCATTGAACTATTCAATTATCCTACTTTAATCACCAATTTCTGAAAATTTTTCAATCTAGTCACTAACCCGATATTGAGGATGTTACAAATCTCTCATTCTTTTAAGAAAATTCGTCATCAAATTTTCACTGAACATATTAATAAGAACATATCTTCTAATGTTCTCATGTTACCTCCTTTACTTAATCTTTCATTCCTTTAGCTCTTCAACTACCGTTTTCCCTTATATATTCATCTATTGTCACTTATCATATAAACAATAACTAGTAACTTTAATCCATTTCTGTCTTTTCTCTCCTTCCATTATGCATTTTCCTTCGACTATTTCTGAAATTTCATATAATGTCACTAATCACGTAGACAATAACATCCATTTCTAATTACCTTATAACCATAACCAAACTCTTTTTCCATCATCATTTAACCAAGAACACGACCTTAAATCTTCTTTAAATACGATTCAACATACACCTTAAAGAATCTTTTCACATCACTTTGCACACTTTTCTTACTTCTATATCAAAATTATCATCTACACTTCCATATAACCTTTATCGTATCTGATCCTTTAATTCAATCCCTTTCATTTCTTTATCAATTCCTATACTTGTATTTTCTTTCCTTAAGGTTTCATGCAACTACTTATCTCTTTTTTTACATCATAGCTATCTGATCAGAATACACAACTATGTTCAGATTCACATCGTAATCAATTAACCCACTTTATATTTTCCTCCAATCTTATAACTCTATCACATTTACTCTGACAACTAGTCAATAACATCTATTCAATCTAGTGCACAAGCCCTAGTAAACCAATCATATACATTCTTTCCAATTGAAATTATCTCAAAAATTAGTTTATTTAACTTATCAATTTCACCTCTATTCTCATACATCCTATAATTTCCATTGCTCAGACTCAACATTTTGACTTCATTTGTCTTATAATCTGATCATCGATATACTCATTCTTAAATCCTCAGCTTTACTCAAATATACAAATCCTTACTTTCTTTTCCTTTACTATACCACATTACTATGATCCAAATATACAACTGTATCCAGGTCCATTTCATATTTGGTTATCATATCCTGACAATATCTTATAATCTTATAATTTCAGTACGTTTTATCATGTACTCTGGTTAGCCAATGCTAATTCTTTCCGTCCTAACTACAAACCCTTATCATATAAACACTCTTGCTTACACACAATGCTATCCCTTCGTTTCGAACTCATAAGCTCTGACTTTATACATTTTATACGCTTGTCACTGATACACTTATTCTTGAACTCTTCTACCAATTCTCACTGCATCATTTGATCTTTTAACGCTCTTATGGTGACACTTGTTCACCATATTATATCTTATCAACGAAATAATAAAACTACTCCATATTGCTTTTCTGATGCACAATAATGAAAACATGCTATCACTATTCTAATATGATTTCAACTTTCTGAAATCAATCTTTGATCTTACGGGGCATTTCCTGGTGTGTCCACTCTTCATCCTGCCTAGCCAGGGCAGGTGAATTGCTATTACAATTAGATTTACCTCTCACTTAATTTTGAAACTATTGCAATCAGATTTCTACAATATCATACTATTCTTATTCTATTAGCAAGACAACGTACTCCTTACATTATCAGATCAGAAATTTTCACTTTTAGTTGGCATGTACATATTCGTAAACCTCATTTGACTTTGATTTAAGCTTAGAATCAGCTAAACCTTAGCTCTGATACTATTAAATGTAACACCCCTAACCCGTACCCAACCCGAATACGAGTCTGAGGTGTGACATTGACTTTTCAAACTTTGACTATTGACAAAATTCAAAGAAAATTTAAAGTTTTAATTAAAATAAAAAATGGTTTTTTTACATAATTGACCAAAATAACCAAAATCTATCAGAGCATATTCAACTCAATCAATTAGTACATGCCGACTATATTCAAATTAACCAAACACCTTTAAATCATCTATTTTCTGATCTGAAATTTTGTAAAGGAGATGCTGACCTGTCTTGCTCTTTTTCGCTTCTCTTCTCGCTTCTGTAACCTACGTGTGAAACAATCACACGCTAAGTCTATGACTTAGTGAGGCATTAAACTTATAAAGGAACTCTAAATGCTTAAACATATATGAACATATCACTTCATGATGTCACACAATCATTATATATAAAATAATGTACACATATACGCTTCACACATTATTTCCATCATTAATCTTATTCTATTATCCATATTATTATCATTTATATACTTTAATCATACCTTTTTATTAGTATATGACTCATTCAAACCATACACACATCATCATATCAATCATATAATACAATTCATATCACTAAAACATATACTTCACAAGTACTATCTTCATTGTTATCTCTTTGTTTAGCCCATGTACACTTTTGAGAACTATAGATATGTGAGTCTATTGAGGTTGTATACTATACTGTCACCACAGCTCATATGGGGTCCCACTAGGGGCTATGAGATTTGTCTCGAAAGACCACTATGAAATATCCCGAAGGATCACTGTATGTCCCGAAGGACCGCGTAGACCCTCAACTCTTAGCATGCCAACTATACCTCTAGCTCTCTTTACACATAACATGGGCATTAGAAATATATCATGCCATATATTCATATAATCACATAGTTCACTTTCACCTGTCTCTTATCTCTTGTGACCATATAATCACATCACTTTGTATTATATTCCACATATTCATATCACATAGTTCAAGTCACTTGCATGGTTTCTCATAATCATATATATCATATCTTATTCTTATATAATCCTGCATATCATCTATGTTCATTCACTTAATCTCTTATATTCATATATCACATATCCATATTATTCATTATATAAACATATATTCATACAAGTCATATCATACCTACAACAACATATAATTCATAACAAACACATGTTCATGTTCATGAATTTATGCATAACACTATAGGAAACAGACTTGTCGCAAGTCTTATTTCCATTTTATATCATATATGATCTAATATGCACTCACCTTGGCCTCAATACTTTCCAATCCACTTATGATTTCCTCCCTTTCGATCGAATCTTAACTTGATAATCATTTCGGAACTTGTTCATGTTCGATATCTACATAATCACACATTAATACATATCAATATCCAAATGATATACTCTAATCTATCATTTCTTAGACCAAAAGAAAGGCATATTTCTATTTCCCCTTTGAAGTGCATCGATGCATTCTTTAACTTATGCATCGATGCACTACTCATTCATCGATACACAAATCACCTTCGATGTTTTCATTTTAAGGGGGTGCATCGATGCACTCCTTATGCATCGATGCACTAATTGCATTCGATGTTTCTATTTTTAATGGGTGCATCAATGCACTTCCTGTGCATCGATACACACTGAATAATTTCTGGAAATACCCAAGATGCATCGGTACATATTGAATGTGCATCGATGCACATAGCCCAAAATTCATTTTTATGCCCGAAATCCACTCTTTTCAGCTTAATAACTTTATATATCATCTCATTTCTTATTCTTAACTTACATACTCATATTCAAACTCATTTATATTCATTAATCACATCTTTAACATCAAAATCCTATTCTCCATATGTAATTCAAGAATTACATTATATTTTCAACATGTTCCAAATTTAATTTTATTGCTTCTAACTTCTTAATTAGACCATTGACAAGTCAAATTCATCCTTAGAACTTCAAAAACCTTTTTATAACAAAAGTTTATTTATAAACTCTTAATAGAAATTCCTTTCTAATTCTCTCTTCTTGGTGTTTTAAACTTATATAAGCTTTCCTTAAGCTTATATAACCCCCAAAGACTCAAATCCAACTTAAAATTTAAGAAATCAATAGCTAAATCAAACGTACCTTTGCTCTTGGCTTCCAGGAGAAGAAGAAGAAAGGAGAAGAAGATAACTCTGGAGAAATCTCTCCCTTTCCACGTGGTTCTCTTTTCTTATAAAGGAAGAATAAAAATCTTACTTGTTAATTGACCATTTTACCCTTTAATTCATTCCATAATTACTAAATAACCTTCATCATATATTTGCAATAAATCATTGAACTATTCAATTATCCTACTTTAATCACCAATTTCTGAAAATTTTTCAATCTAGTCACTAACTTGATATTGAGGATGTTACATTAACATTGTGACACCTGCAAATTTAAATCGGACATATTTCCGAAAAGATATAGTAAATTTATGAAATAAATATAAATAATGAGAAATAATGAATGTAAAAATGTAAAAAATGTAAGGTATAAAGAATGATTGCCATTTGAGAATTTTAAGAAAACTTCTTGTATTTGATATTAAGTGAACTTAACATAACTGCCCTTACAAGATAAAATTTTTTCATATTCTTGGGTTAAAACATAAAGGTTGGTTCTGAGTATTACTCTGAGTTAATATTAAAAACTACAGGGAGATCCTCAACAGTCCAATTATTGAGTGTTTCATCAGGAAAACAAGGGGCGAATCCCAGCCAAGTATTTGCCAGTCTGGTGGTCATTTGTAATCATGTTGATAACTAATCCTTCCATAGCTTTCTCAACCATGTTTTGATATTTCGTCAACTTTTCTTCTTTAAGAACATCAACAAGCTGTTGTTCTACATTAACCATTCCTCCGGATTTGAATGTGGACTTCAAATGGGGAAAAGACATGCTTTCCCAAGGAATTTCTTCTCCTTTCAGTATGGCCCTTCTATCTTGACCTATTCTTTTCATCTCTTTGTTCCTTTGCAAAAAATTAGGCTTAAATCCAAGCCCAAAATGATATTCCTTCATCTTCATACTTACAGGAACTGAACTTCCCTGAAGATTCTTTCCCAAACCTTTCCCAGTTTTAGCTCCTATGCCTAAAGTATGTCGTACAACCATTTTAGTGCAATCAGACAATCTTTCTTGTTATAGACGTAATGATTTCTTCCTCAGCTCCTACACATATCAGTTTACCATCCACATCATACTTCAGTTTCTGATGCAAAGAAGAAGGAACAACTCATGCAGAATGAATCCACGGCCTCCCCAATAAACAATTATATGTAGGGTAGATATCCATTACCACAAAGTCAATATTGTACACGACTGGTCCGATCAACAATGGTATTTCCATTTTTCCCAATACTTCCTTTTGAGTACCATCAAATGCTCGCACTGCATTCTAATAATTCTTTATGTGCGATTTATCCACCGGCATCCTTTGAAGTGTGACCAGTGGCATCAAGTTAAGAGCATATCCATTATCAACCAGTACTCCTGGCAACATATGGCCATGACAATGTGTGGTAATATTCAAAGCTTTCACTGATCTCATTCCACCTTCAGGTATTTCATCATCACTGAACGTTATATAATTATCAGCAGCTATATGCCCCACAATCCTGTCAAGTTTGTTGAGAGATATATCTTCAGGGATAAATGTTTGATTAAGCACTTTCATCAAGGCATTTCTGTGTACTTCTGAATTCATCAACAAATCAAGAATTGAAATTTGTGCTTGTTGTTTATGTAGTTGCTCAACCACACTATATTCTCTATGTTTCAGAAATTTCAAAAATTCTTGTGCTTGTTATTCTGTTACGGGCTCATTAACTGTTGGCGGGGATTCATCATCAAATACCTTTTAGGGTATCACTATAGCTTTTCCCTCTGCTTTTTCCTGTTCTGATGCATTCGATGTCTCGGGAGAATAACACCTCCTACTTCTTGTAAAAAATCTGACTTCACTTACTGATTCAAATGTCGTAGCTTTTTCCCTTTGCTTTGTCTGTTCTGATGCATTCGATGTCTCGGGAGAATAACACCTCCTACTTCTTGTAAAAAATCTGACTTCACTTACTGATTCAAATGTCGAATCCACACCCTGTGGTTTCTCTTATGCTTTTTCCAGAGAAACATATCCTCCTACCATTGAAACATTAGTAGTATAATTCCAAGGTACCTTGCTGGTATCCTTATTTGGAAATGGTAAAGGAGTTGTGATAACCACTTTCAGTTTTGTTGGTGCATGATTCACTGTAAATGATTTCACAATGATAATCATGGGATCACTTGTTCTCTGCTTAGGTTTAGAATCTTCTGATGCGCAAACTTCATATTCTCTTTTTCCTGATTCTTCTTCAAAGAATTCTATCTCTTTGTCATTCATCAGTTTTTGCACTAATCCCCTAAATTCAGGGAATAGTTGAATTTCATGTCCCTTTTCTTGATGATATTCAATAATTCTCGCATTCATTATGCTTGACTTGAATTCTTGTTCAATCATACCAGATAAGGATAGTTGTTGAAATATCTAACCAAAGGGAGATTATGTCCCTTTTCTTGATATTCAATAATTCTCCGCATTCATTATGCTTGACTGAATTCTTGTTCAATCATACCAGATAAGGATAGTTGTTGAAATATCTAACCAAAGGGAGATTAATTTCAGAAACATCGGTTTTTGCTTTCCCTTTCCTTCTACTCTCTTCCTAGATTGCGTTCACGCTTTATCTCCATGATTTAGCAACGGATGATTTGACATGGCTGGTGAATTAAATTCCGTTTCCCAATATTAATCAAATTTTGGACCACCATTTTGAATGCTAAACAATTTTCAATAGAATAGCCCGTAATTCCGTATGATAAACACAGTGGGCTTTTATATCATACCATGGAGGGAATGGTGGTTGCATAGGAATCAAGGGATAAGGCCTTATTACATATGCATTCACAGTGAATCATAGATCTCAGCATAGGGTACTGGTAATGGTGCAAAAGAAGGCCTCTCATTTTTCCTGTGAGATCCTCTGGATTCCGCTCGATTAGTTTGTTTCCTCTTTCTTAACCCTTGGCTGGGTTATCGTAACACTTTTCAAGGTATCCTTGTGTAAGCATTCACATTGTTAATTTCATTCCTTTTTTTCGATACGTAGGTCTTTTGGAACTAGACCCTCACTTGATTCCATTTTGCCACTTTTCATGACATTTTCAACGAGTTCTCCCAAAATGACCAAATCTGCAAATTTCTTGTTGCATTCCCAATTAAATGGCCTAAATATGGGCCTTTAAAGTGTGACGAACATCATTGTGGCTTCTTTTCTGATAGTGGTGGCTAAACTTGTGCCGCGTATCATGCCATCTCTGGGCGTACTGTTTGAATGTTTCATTTTTCTTTTTCTCCAGATTTTGGAGAGTCCATCTATTGGGAACCATATCTGTAACGTGGAGGTACTTCTCTAAAAATGCTTTTGTCAGATCTTTCCAGGATCTGATGTGGCTTTGGTCAATTGAGTATACCACTTTAAGGGTGGTCCTGTCAAACTATCTTGAAAGTAATGAATAACAATTTATCATCTTTCACATGACCTGCCATCTGCGACAAAACATGGTAATATGGGATGAAGGGCATGTAGTACGTCATATCTTTCAAATTCAGAACTTTGAACTTAATGGGGAGGATTAGGTCTGGGACCAAACTCAACTCACTGGCGTCAAACCCATAGAACGATTCAGTACTTCTACGATTTTATTCTTTCCCCCAAGCTCTTGATATGTCTAGTCAATTCTTCATTGGCTTTTTCTTTCTCATTCAACTCATTCAGATCTGGAATTAGATGCTCAGCATTAAATTCTCCTATCTTTACCTCTGACATAAGCATATTTTTGCTTGAAGACGCGGGATCCACTTGTTGATTTTCATTAGGTTGGTCTCTTGAAGTATCGATGGCGAGCATGGATTTGCACATGTGTGATACCAGGATGATAAATCGGTTTGGGTCTGATACCTAAAGGATATATAGGTTCCTGGTCAAAAGGATTTTCATGAATTTTTCCAATAGTAACTTGCTTTTGAGCATATATTCTATTTTATGCATCATAATTTCTTGTGAATTTGCAATGCTGGCTTTAATCTTCTCTAACTACTTCATTCTTATTTCTGCTTGTCTTTATTATTTATTTTGCTGTTCCTCGAGACGTATTTTATCCTATTTTTTAGTCGCTTTTCTAGTATCGTAGTGATGTTGAATTTCTCGTTTTGCCATGCGATTAAAAATCCTTTTCATATTATTTTTTCAAATTTTACTTAATGAATGTTCTCTTAATGTAAAAAATTATACATAATAAAATAATGCAATGAATGTATGCAACATGAATGTATTCAAAGGGTATTGATCCAAAAAAGTTAACTATCATAGAACAACTTCCATCGGCATACAAAAGTTTCTATATATAGTTCATAACTAAAGATACGACATAGATTTCATATTAAGCTCTATGATTTCCTTCATCAGCCATGACATCTTCTTTCCAAACTTAGAAACTGGATCAACGTGATGCTCAATAATCTTTGTTTCAGCAGCTAACTCCCCAATATATGGCACTTTGTTCATTTGTACCATGGCCTCGAATACCATACTGCTTCTATCTTCACTTCTTTATTCATAGAATCAGTCGATTTGCCATTGTTCATTAGTTCCATCGAGAGTTTGCTCTAACTCGGTGATTCTGATTTGACAACTGCGCAAAGTATTTTCAAGATCTCAGATTCGTCTTCGTAGTGAAGCGATCTCCTCATAACTCTCTTTAAGATCACTAGGTCCTAACAAACCTTCTCTTAGAATAATGATCTTCAAGTTGTAAGATGTAACATTAACTCTGTGTTTTTGTTTCTACACTGATCCAAATCCTTTTCAAGTTTTGTTCGTGTTTCTTGTGTCATTTGATTAAGCTTCTGGATTTGCACATTCTTGTTTCTACATCATTGCATCCAATGCTGGCCACCTCTTGCTCTACTTTGAGTCTGGTATTGAAGTTCTTTATCTCCAAATCCCATTTTTCCTTTTTAACATCAAACTCTTCAATCCTTTGGCCCCTATCTTCAAGTTCGCAATCACTATTTGTTCATTTCAGCTTCAATCCCTTGAACATGGTATTTTTCTAAACCTCAAGCCCTTCAAGCATGTCGTTCTTCATATCTTCTAATTCTTTGGCTCGATCCCTTTCTTTCTGCATTTCATTCATAATCTCGTGACTTTCGGCTTTGTGCTTTATAATTCGCTCCCTTTTGTCAACCTCAAGATCTTCTATTTTCTGCTTTCCTTTCTCAAGGCTTTTGAGTAAACGGCTATTTTTTTTCCTTTCAAATTGTCGACTCGACATTTTTCAATGTTCAACTCTTTGGTCATCTGTGATGTTGCTCTACTCGATGATGCTCTCCGATTTTTACAGCTCATGGTAATTCTTCCTCAACATTTTGAACTCACCATCCACTTTTTCTTTGTTTTCCCTCAGCATTGCACATTGTGATGAATGAAAGTCAACGTCGACGCCCAACATAGCTTTATCTCGTCGCATTTTTTCCAACTCTTTCGACCAACCCTCTCTTTCTGCTTCAAACTCAGCTCTTAGGATTTCTATCTCTGATGGGACTATCCGAATGCGATCTTCCATAGAGATATCTCATTTTGGTCGGTAGGAATATTTTCATTTTTCCTGAAAGACCTTCATTCCTCATAATCAGGGGTTAACATACTTTTGCTACTTTGGCTCGAATACAGAAAGTTGTTTTCCAAGCTTTAACGACATCCATGATGTTTCTTTTGTATTTTTGCTATGAAATGCAAACGATGAATGTAACCCAGTAGTAATAGGAACAAATTGACGACCCTCGTACTGTCTTATAACCAAAAGTAGTGCATATCTAATTCTTCCCTATAAATTGAGCAGCATCACCCAATTGTAGTCACCACATTTGTAAAAAACTCTATTTTATTTGCCATGGGGCGCACCAAACGATGTCGTTGCTTTACAGATTTTGAAGGGCATTTATCCACATGTCTTTCGTGACTTCTTTAGGTCATTCTTGCTCCAGAAACTCTTTCAACGGTGAGTAGTCCTTTCTAAAGCGACGGTATGAAACTTTTTCTGTCCTCCAAAAATGGCTACGGATCTAGACATATAATAATGTGCACATCCGAAAAATCGTCCACCTCCCAGTCTTCTACAAGCGCTTAATGATCGAAAGGTTTCTCCTAGAATTGCAGAAGCATGATTGACCATTTTTTGTAACTGCTCGAATAAATCTACTACTACTGCAGCCTCAATGTATCCCAATGCTTTCGGGAAGATGACCATACCATATATACCCAGAGCAAAGAGATCAAATTGTACTTTATCATCTGGATGACTCTGAATGATTTCTTTGATGTTGGTCCAAGAAATGCCTTCGCCTTCACCCTTTTGTTTTGTACGGGCCACTACCCATTCCTCTCGTACTCCTTCAATCTTTGAATTTAACTCGGAAAGGTTGAGTTTTGACTGACCTTGAATAATTTCGATTCTCCAAAGACCCTTCTATATGTAGCAAAGTTGTATACTCTTCAATAGTAGGAACCAAGTCCTCCTTATTGAAAGCGAAGCAATATACACTGGATTCCAGAATTGAATCAGAGCTCGGAGTAATTCATCATCAACTTCGACATAGGGCAATATGGGATGTCCCCGTAACACTGATAGAGCTGCAACTTTTTGTTTGAGTCCCAACTCTCCCAAATGCCTCGCAGATCTTGAATATCATTTTTTTAGCGAAACTGGAGCATAACTTGCTAAATCTGGTACATAATCATCCTGCAGACTGTCTCCCCCTGTCTTTGTAAGTCTTCAAACCATTGTCTTATTTCTGAGTTTGGAACTATTTGATTTGAACACTTTTTATCCATAGATGAAGGTTTTCCAATGAGACGATTAACTCGAAGATCAATACCTTTAATCCTGTATTATGTTATGCAGACAACAAAAATAAAAGAAAAACATAAAAAGAAATGAATTAGTTCAAATAATAAGGAAGAAAAAATTAATTTAATGACAATGTCTACCCAAATATTTATATTTAAACATGCTTTATACATAGCATACTTTAAATAATACTATAATCTAAATTCACATGCAATTTATTCAGCAGGGAAATAAATAAATTAAAAGGAAAAGTTAGAATTTATTTCTCCTTTGTGTACACCTATTCTGGACAAAATTTCGGCATGGTTTCAGATCGGAAGAGTTTCTAGGATTTACTATATGCAGAGTTTCAGTTCTAAGAGTAAAGGTACCCGAATTGTCCTTGTTGATGCCCCTTGGGCTGTCAAACCCTCAATCCTAGTTCATTACAGACTTAAGCGGATCGTTCAATTCGAGGGGACACATTTCTCTATGCCTGACACGGAATAAATTCTCACGAAGACATAGAGCATATGAACTCCGAAAGCTACTTGCTAGGTCTGACACGGAGAATAAATTCTCACGAAGACGTCGCTTTCACTCCCACTTAAAAGGGACAAGCTTGATTATAAGCTTATGTTATGCAATGCAAGTGTTGTGTGTGAGGAGAAATATTCAAACCTTTGACAAACAAATAAAATGAAATTTAATATCCACAAATATAAAAACATTAATAATAAAAAAATATAATAAATATTATGAAAATCATAAATAATAAATTTTGAAAGAAAAGAACTATAAATTAAATAAATATGAATTTTTAATTTCTAATTGATAGAGACAATTTATAATTAATTTCAAAGCTTGACCCAGTCCCAGCGGAGTCGCCAAGCTGTCGTAACTGGTTTTCGCCGGTGAATTTTTACTTGGCGAGAAAAGATAAAATGAATAATAAATGATTTTAATTTTAAAAAATATTTTGGGAGTCGCCATTGATTTTTTTTGAGTTAGGTAGGTCAATACCTAAAAACAATCTTTTAAAATAGTTTTTTTTAAGAAACATAATTTAAAAGATAAACTGATATGCGTATAACCAAAAAAATTTAGTAAAAAAAGATTCGTGGTCGGTTACGTTTAGGGAAGGATTAGCTCCCCTATAACGCCCAAAATTGGTACTCATTAATTTTAAATTATCTATTATTGGGAATTAAAAATTCAAAGATATATTTAATTCATAATTTTATGATTTCAAATTTTTACTATAATTTTAAGAAAAATGTATTAACTTTTATAAATATATATTTTTTTTATTTTATAAATAAAATATTTTTTACTTAGAAATATCAGAAAAAGACTTCTAGTTGCTTTAAGACAGTCATTTTCTTAATATAAAAAATAAATAATTTAAAATATTTCTCTAAAAAATTAAAATAAATTAAATTAATATATATAATTTATAAAAGTAAGATATTTAGTTATTTAAAAATATCAGAAAGGACTTCTAGTTGCTTTAAGACAATCATTTTCTTAATATTAAAAAATAAATAATATTAAAATATGATTATTTTTCATAAAAATAATTTATATAAAATTAAATTTATAAATAAGATTTTTATTTAATAGAAAACAAATAAACAATATATTATTATATATATTTATATGACTAAATAATAATAATAATAATAATAATTAAATATTTGAAAATAAACATATAAAATTAAAATATAACTAAATAGTGACTAAAATAAATAACGTTAAAACTATAGTATTAAAATGAAAGTATTTAAAACTTGTAATTATAAATAAATGAATGTATTAAAATTAGTGACTAAATTATAACATATTAAAATTAAATACCTTAATTTGTAATTAATTATTTAAAAATTACAGTGGCTAAACATGCTATTTTACATATTTATTAATTTAGTGACTAAAATGAACATATATAAATTCAAACATAAAATTAGAATAAATTAAAACATGCTTTTCGGGGTTAAAATATTAATTAATAAAATTAAAATGGCTAAATCGGTTATTTGCCTAAAATATATATATTTATGCTAATGATTAAATTATAAATTAAATAAAATTCATAGACCGAATTACAAGGTTCTAAATTTGATTTCAGTGACCAAAATAGAAGTTTACAAATATGGGATGGCAACGGGTATAATTTACCCCTTTAAAATTATGCATATACCCCTCCCCAAAATGGCATCGTTTGGGAAGGGATATTTAAACCCTAATATAGTCGCCCCTTGGCCATTTCTCTCATTCTCTTCTTACCCATTCTCTCTCTAATTGAGAGAGAAAAAACTCTCTTGCCTCTCTCTAAATTCCTCCAACCGGAGGAAGGCCGACCGCCGTAGTCCAGCGTCGATCGCCAAACGGTGGCCGGAGATTACCAAACTACCTCAAAATTTAGATCTCGTCGCCCTAAGGCCGAATATAGCCTCTGTTTCCTTTAAAAAGCTCCTAATGAGAGCAAATCTACGAAAATACCTTCGGTTTTCGAAGGCTTTTGGTGGCGCGTGGAGGAGCATGGAGTCTCCGATGGAGTCATAGCTTTCTCGGTAAGGTTTCTCTTAATTTTAGTTTTGATGTTTTGGTGGTTTTTTTTGTTGTCTTCTTCTCTATTGCTCTCTGTATCTTTCTTTGCAGGTTCGGTCGATGGCTTTATAGCCATCACCGGTGCTCGTCTCGGACTGGTTAATAAGGCTCCCTTCGGTGAGTCACCGAACATCCAGTGGTGAATCACTGTTGGGCGACGTGTGCGGCTAGGGTAAATCTTCTAGAAGCCTTCGGTGGGCGTCTTGGTAGCAGGTGAAGCGATGTGGAGCGGTGGTAGTGAAAACGGCGGTCGTGTGGCCCTAGGGTATCAAAACCCTAGGGTTTCATGTTGGAAGGATCTAGACCGTTGGATCTTGTCAGATCCAACGGTTGAAAGGAGAGGCGGCTGGGTGAACATGCTGAAACCCTGGTTGGGTTTAAGGTTGTGTAATTGGGTCGGGTTTTGGGTTTCTGGGTACCCATTTGTAATTGGGTTCTGGTTTGGGCCTGTAATAATAATAATAATATTAAAATTAAAATTATAATATAATAATAAAATAATAATAATAATAATAATAATAATAAAACCAAATGAAAAAAAACTAATGTCTTCACAACTCATCATTGAAGAGATTGATCCTGGTTTGTGTTTTATTTTCATATTTTCTTGAACTGAGATCTTAGTAATTGGATATTCATTTATTGATATGTAGAGTTATTGTTAGTAATTGACTTAATGTAAAAATAAGTGTCAAAATTATACCTAAAGTTAAATTTAAGCGCCCGATGCGAATAGATTTACAGTAAACACAGACGGAGCTATGGATCCTGTAACAAAGGAAGCGACGTGTGGTAGAGTTATCCGTAATAACAATGGTGACTGGATCTCGGAGTTTTATAGGAATATTGGTCATTGCCTAGTTCTCCAAGCGGAGCTGTGGGGAGTCTTGGATGGACTCGAGCTAGCTTGGTTCATCGGAGTTAATCAGATTGCGGTGGAACTCGATAGCAGTGAAGCGGTGAGATGTATCTGATCTCCGTCCTCCCCTCATGAGCTTTCAATCATGAGAAGAATTAGACATTACCTTAGCCATGAGTGGACGATCACGATTAAGTTAATTCCTTGGGAAGCTAATAAATTAGCTGATTTTATTGCCAAGCCTGGCAGACGTCAACCTTTGGGGCACTTCGTGCTTTCAAACCCTCTAGTTGAGTCCTAGAGTATCCTTAACTCTGACCAAACAGAGATGAGAAGTTATCCCTACTAATTGTTAGGGCCCCTTGTTACAAAAAAAAAATTGCTAAGAAAAAATATCTACCGTTTCCAACGTTACACTTTTAGATGTCCATGTAATACCCCGAACATCTGGTCAGTAACTAAAGTATAAGAATTTAAAATTGGGTGGTTTAATTTAAATAAATTATAAAGTTCAAGGACTGATTTTGGAATTTATGTCTAGGACTTATTATCAAAGCTTGAAGAATGGAAGGGCATTTTGGTCTTTTAACAGGAAATGAATTTAATATTCATTTCAAAGTTAATTTAAGCATTTGGGATTTGAGATAAGGGAAAAGAAAAATCTGGAAGCACTTTATCTTCTCTTCTCCCCTTCTACCGTAACTCCCATGCTAAGGTAAGGGATTGTGAAATTAATTATTCCTTTCATTTTTGGGTTGGTTTTGAAGCCTTGAGTGATATAGAAGCTTAAGGAAAGCTTAAGGATGAATAAAACTAAGAGATTGGTGAATTAGTAAAATGAGTTTTAAGTGAATGAATGAAATTTGGTTAGTAATTAGATTCTAAAGGAATATTTGACTTGTCAAATGTCAAATTAAAGCATTTGAAGCGTTAGAAATGATTGAGAACATGTTTGAAGATTTGGTATGATTCTTAATCTTAAGTGTTCCATAAAAAGAATTTGGTTATTAAAGGTAATGGATATAAGTTGGTGGTGATCAATGTTAGTAAGTTTAAAGGTTTGATTGGAGCTAAAGTATAAGATTTAGGTGAATTGTAGGAAAAATTCAAAATGAAATAAGTGAAGTCTGGATAAGGGTATCGGTACTGGAAGAACAGTACCGATAATATAAGGGTAAATGGAAGGAAAACGTATGAATCAGATGAACAATATCGATACCGATTGAAGAACTATTGATACTGAAGGGGGTATCGATACATAGAAGAGAATTATCAGTAATGTAGGAAGAGTACCGATACTATTCAGCTTGAAATGTTAAATTAGGTGTTTCATTTCGTTTATGTAAGTGTTAATTGGTTATTCGTTAATGGAAAGTTAGTATTGATCTTGGACATATTGATGTGTAGATTTAGATCGAAAGCGTACTGATAGAAGCGATATAGCAACGAGACTGAACGAAAGTTAAAAATATTTCGTTTAGGACTTACGTGAGGCAAAGGTGAGTGCAATTTATATTTTTTATATTAGATATAAGGACGGCTTGCGATAAGCCAACCTCGATGGTTTTCGATCGAAAACTGTTTATTTATTTTATGCAGTATTTTATTATGCCTTACATAAAGTGTATTTTCAAATTATTTTTTGATTTTTTTGTATGAATATGTTTATATGAAAATGTTCTATGTGAAAATATGCTACGTGAAAATGTTCTACATGAAAATACTCTATGTATATGTGCTCTACGTGGATAAAACACACTTTGAATAATGAAAAGAAAAATAATTATAAAACTAAAGCCCAAAGTATATGTATGAGAATTAGAGGTATAGTTGGCATGCCAAGAGTCGAGGGTTATACGCGGTCTTTCGGGACAAATTTCTACGTGGTCCTTCGAGACAAATTCTACGCGGTCATTCGAGACAAATCTATATGGCACTTCGGTGCATATTCTACGTGACACTTCGGTGCAAATTATATGAGTAGTGGTGACTGCATTTAGTGCACAACCTCAATGTACTCAGATACCTTGAGTTCTCAGTAATATGCGTTGAGTTCTCAGATACCTCGAATTCGTATTCGGGTTGGGTACGAGTTGGGCGTGTTACAGTCTACACCTTAATAACCATTAAAAATCATTAAAAAAATGTTAAGTGACACATTTCACATTTATATACTTTTAAAAATTCAATCTATTTAAAAAAAACATTTTTAAAAAAAAAATCTCACATGTGGTCCTCTCCCTCCTCTTTTTAATGAAAAATTCTTTGGACACCTAAAGTTAATCTTGATTATAGTTTAGACACTTAATTTTACATTAAACCTAATGAAAAATTCTTTAGACACCTAAAGTTAATTTTGAGTATAGTTTAGACACTTAATTTTACATTAAACCTTAGTGATTGAACCGAACCTCTAAATATTGTTTTCTTGATATTTCTCCTTTGTTTGCCAATAATTTATGCTTTAGATCTATAAACAATATAATTTTGAATTCGGGGAAGAGTGTCGAGACTTCTGTAAGGGGTTGCCTGCCTAAGCCTTCAGAACATGTTCAATACTGAAATCAACTCATATTTAATAAAATAATAATCAAACTTTAATAATTCTTTAGACACGAAATTAGATCATCTAAAAACATAAACTAATAATCAAATTTATCTTAAAATTAATACAACAAGAGATATTATAAAATAATATCTATTAACTTTCATAATCAACTCATATTTCAGAAGTAATTGATTAAACTCGAAATCTTTAAAAATAATAATATCTTTTTATCATTAAAATCAATTAATATAAATCGAGAAAAAGTACTGTAAAAGATAAAATTGATTGGTCCAACTCCGATGACCAAAATCAAACATTATCCATATAGTTTATCCAAATATAAAATTGATTGGTCCGATTATCAAAATCAAACATTTATATTTTATTCAAATAAATGACTAGTTCGATGATCAAACCAGACATTATTTACAGTTTATCTAAATATTAAAATAATTTATTAAATCCTTTTTGGGATTTAGAAACATTTTTACTGTGTATACAATCAATGGCGATCTTCCAATCATGCAGTTGGAGAAGGAGATTTTAGAAACAGTGGAGCAGAATAAAGTGGTTGTGGTGATAGGTGAGACCGGTTCGGGAAAGGGCACTCAGCTTTAACCCCTAGATCCGACTTATGAGAATTAAATCGAATTTAAAGAGCTCATTAACCAAATCCCTAAAATTTATTCAAACATAATTTTAAATACTTTTAAGTAATCTCGAATTTATTGACTTCAAATACTTTAAATAACCGAAATAATTTAACAATAATTAAAACGTAAGAGAATGTCCATCAAATTTAGAGTTCAAAATAAAATTTATATCCAATGTCCCAAAAATATTTAAACATAATAAGTATATCAAATAAAATATTAATAAAATAATAATTAAAAAATATGAATAAATGTCACACTTTAAAATAATGAAAACGAAATAATGTTGAACTCTAAGTAAACGTAAGAGAATGTCCATCAAATTTAGAGTTCAAAATAAAATTTATATCCAATGTCCCAAAAATATTTAAACATAATAAGTATATCAAATAAAATATTAATAAAATAATAATCAGAAAATCCGAATAAATGTCACACTTTAAAAATAATGAAAACGAAATAATGTTGAACTCTAAGTATCAATTCTCCTAACTTGAGTATCTAAAAAAGAGAGCTAAGGGAGTATCTAAACGAACTAATGTGCAATTAAACACAAGTCACAGCACAGTCCGAAACAAACAGTAATAATCATATTTTGAATCAATAAGTAGTCACAAATAATACATCTCAATACATCATACAATCCGATTCAACAAAAATATTCACAATCCTATTAAATATACAATGAATGTGCACCTAATCACCTTACACCATCCGAATTGTAGGTTCTCCATAACTATTCTAACTACTAACACCATCCGAAGTGGGGTATGCCACAAAGGCAGAGGCCACTGAATCCGAAGTGAAATATATCTTGTCAGGTGAGAAACATTGAACTTCCCCTATTAAAATTCGTCCCAACATGACATGCAAATGACACGCATCCGATATCTGATCCGATTCGAATAACACATACTAGAATATCATATATCCGAATTTTGATCTGATCCGAATAATAATACAATTACAAATAATCTGAATGCATCTCATAAATTTTTAGTCTGACATATCAACATATTTCACATAACATACAATTCCGAATTATATCAGATACAATGATATCACATAATCCATCATGCTCGAAATCAAACTTCCAATCAACTTATCATAATTATAATTATTTCAACAATACCACAATACAATCATGTTTCAATCAATTTTTCAGTCACACAAACAATCAATCAACACAACATAATATAGAATTGGACAGAGACACACCTCGACATGTAACTAAACGGTAACGTATATCACGATCAAATCGAGCGGTTGATCAACCCGAATCAATGCCTTGATGAAACGTTTAGTTAACAGATTCACCTCCAAGTTTAAAGTGCTGATAACATCAGCAGCCCTTGTGAATGGTGAAAAAGTATTTCCTGTGGAAATATTCTACAGCAAGGAGCGTCCTACAAGTTATCACGAGCCTTCCTTAAAAACAGCTCTGGGTATGTTGTGAGTTTATCTTTTGTTACATATTCTGCTGTTGCAAGCTTTTATTATGCATATATCCTGGACATTTCTTGTTGTTTAGCTGGCCTGCAATGCATTTGCTTTTTGCACCAAGTTCTGCTCTATTTACGTTACATAGTAATGTATAGAGAATAACCAAGTTTTTCTGATTCCTTGTATGATGACTGGTATCCCTTCTGACATTCACTAAGAATTTATTGATTAAATAGTATTATTGGGTCACCCCAGTCATGTGATTACATGTACTGAGGTGTTGAGCCACAATGAGCATCAGCTGTACGCTAACCTTGATTCATACTGGAAATTTTGGGTTTCTGACATTTCCTGGAAATCATATTTTGATGTTATGAGATCTTACTGTGTAATGATTTTGGCAGATATACATGTTCGGGAACCAGAGGGTGACATCCTAATATTCATGACTGGACAGACAAGCTTTCTGTTTCTCTTATTTCTTGCTTCTTGGGGTTGAATTTAATGTGTACAGAGATTCAATGATGATTATAACTGACTGTTTTAAAGCTGAGTGGCCATTTATAGGATGATATAGAGACGTAGGTATCAAAGCTGGAGGATAAAGTTCAAAGTCTTGAGGAAGGCCCCTGCATGGATGCATTAATCCTTCCTCTCCATGGTTCATTGCCACATGAAATGCAGGTATACTTTTGTCTCAGATTTTCATGTTTATCAGCCGCTGTTGCTCCATTGGAAATGAAATTAAGGGTACGTTTGTTTTACAGAAAACAGATTTTCAAAAATGATTTTCATAAAATGAATTGCATTTCTTGAAAAATAAATTATGAAAATCATTTTACGTTGTTTCAATAATGTTATGTAAATCATTTTCCACTTATTGATAAACTTTTTAAAAATTATTTATTATAAAGATCAAATACAATAAATAATATTATTAATTAGAAGATAATTAATATTATTATTTTTAAATAGTAAAATAATTTATTTAATATATTATGTCAATACTATTATTAAAATATTATTTTTTATAATTTTATAGAATAAAAATATTAAGACTATCATATTTTATTAAAATAAGTATTTTAAAAATTATTTTAATGATTTATTATAATAATAATATTATATTATTAATTATATTTATTACTTATTAAAATAAAAAATATTATTATAATATTAAAATTATAATATTAAATTATATTATGGAAATTATTTTATAAATATATTTTAAATATTTAATAATTTACTAATATTTTATTTTATGAAATTAAAAAATAAAATTAATTTTATTAATAATTTATTATATATTATTAAAATAAAAATATAATAGTATATTATTAAAAATATTATATTATATTATTAAAATTATTAATTAATATATTTTAATAATTAATATTTTTATTAAAATACTCTATCCGTTCCACTAAATGTGTCCACTACTGGCTTTTAAAAAATAAAGAATTTTAAACTTTGACTAGGATTATTATTAAATATTTTAAAAAAATTAAATTTTATAAAATATCTATTTGAAAACGACTTGATTTAAGGGTTTTAAAATATATATTTTTCATATTTTTATCGGTAATAAATTTAAAATAATAATGAGTTAAAGTTAAAAAAAGTTAACAGTGAAGATTTAATGAGACAAATGGAGTACTAAATAGTATATTAATATTAAATTAATAAAATAATATTATTTCAAGTATTTTTATTAGGTGTGAAAAGTTTAGAAAATAATGATTTTTCATAAAATACAAAGAAAATTTTGTTGACCAATAAAATGAATTATATTAACTTTAGTTTTCCATCAAGCAAATACCGAAAAATTGAGAAATTATTTTCTAGAAAATCAATTACAAAGAGATGATATTAGTGCTATTAAATTCCCACGATTTTTTGGTTGACATTTTTTTTCTTTTTTGCTATGACCCAACAGGTGCGTGTATTCAGTCCAACCCCTCCAAACTGTAGGCGTTTTTTTGTTGCCACCAACATAGCTGAAACTTCTTTGACTGTTGACGGTGTTGTGTAAGTGAATTTGATGCTTAATTTTGGTCTTTATGAACCAGCATTGTCTTACCTAATTTCCCAAGATCATGCAAATATTTCTGGTCTTAGCAAAGAAATTGTGTCGTGGCTATGTAGGTTTAGTATAAATGGTCAAATATAAACCAAGAAGCGGTGAAGTCCTTGGTCTCCATGTTCAAAAATTTAAGTAAAATAGAGACATAGCAGAGACAAGGCTATTCTGAATATCTGGTGGAAGGCCTTTCCGCCTTTGTATTATATATTTAATTATATAAATGATCAAACACATCAATGGTAGAATGTTTCATAATTATTTTATTGAAATATCAATGTTATAGTTTGGTTTACAATCCTTTATTCATTTTCCTTTTTGTTTCTTAACTTTACCATTTTCTACCCAGATGAAGTCACTAAGATTTGGTCTTAAGGGTTCTACTGAATGTTAAGACTTGTTTATGGTCCAATGGTAACTATATTATTGTGATCAATTGAAATGCATACCTAATTCTGCCACCTGCTTTTGCACTTGGTCTCAGTTAATAAGATCAATAGCAATGCTATGTTGATTGATTCTCTCTAAATTAATTATCTGTATATTTCTAGGTATGTTATTGATTCTGGTTACGTGAAGCAACGGCAATACAACCCAGCAACTGGAATGTACTCCCTCGACGTTGTTCAAATTAGCAAGTAAGGGGATGACTTAATATTTCTTTCAGCTTTTGCATTCATGTGTTCTTAGTAGCATAGCTTACAGTTGTGATTCATTTTGGTCTTTATTTGTTTGCTAGTTCAATTTTTCTTGCTTGAGTTTACCCTTATCTTGCTCTGAACAAATTTATGTTCTTATCTTTCTTTCGTTAGTATTCTTGCAAATAATATTTTTACCTTTTTTCATTTTTTTTAATGTATTCTTTGAGGGTACAAGCTAATCAACGTGCTGGATTAGCTGGAAGAACACGCCCTGGGAAGTGCTACCGTTTATACTCATCCAGTGTTTAGAATGATAAATTCCTTGATGGAACTGTTCCTGAAATACAGCGATCTTCTCTCGCTGGCAGTGTTCTTTATCTAAAGTCATTGGATCTCCCTGATATCGATATTCTAAGTTTGATTTTCTTGATCCCCTTTCTAGTAAGAATGGACTCTTGTTGTGTTCATTTGTCGTTAGGGCATAATGAGAGAACCAGGATTTGAGTTCACACTGTTTATAATTTCCTTTCTGCCACTGCCAATATCTGTATTGGATTGTTTCTGGCAATGTTTCCTTACAAAATTGAGATATTGAATCTTTGGTTTAACTTCAGCTGAGTCATTAGAAGATGCATTAAAGAAACTGTATCTGATAGATGCCATTGATGAAAATGAATCGATAACAAGTATTGGGCGAACAATGGCCGGTAGGGGTTCAACTTGCTTTCCAAGTATTACCATGCTAACCAATTACCGTCAGTTGATAAATGCATGCATAATTTGGTAGCTGTTTCTAGTATTTTTATTGGCCTCAGTCATGTTTATGATAACTATTGATTTGCAACCACCTGAAATTGGGACCTTGGAAGATATGAATTTGGTGCAGTCAACTTCCTGCCGATCAATTACGGACCCTTTTCATGAAACTAAACCCAGAATGGTCACCTTCTTTATTTCCTAGTTAACTCATGTCTAGAACCAGAAAGCATGAGTTACTATATATTACAATGCTAAGGAATTATATTTACCTTGAATGACCTTGGAAGATATGAATTTGGATGCAGTCAACTTCTTGATGATCAATTACAAACCCATTCAATGAAACCAAACTCATAATGGCCACCTTCATTGATTCCTTGTTAACTCACGTCTAAAATTGGCAAGCATGAGATACTGTCTACTCTATAACAATGCTAATGATTTTACTTGCCTGTAATTACTATTTGTTTTGATAAGTTGCTATTCTTTGTGGTGTTTTATCATGGCTACTACTCATACGCTTAAAATAATTTTATTAGTGTTTTCCATTTCTTGGAAACTGCTTTATTTTGCAGACGTGCTCACTGCAGAACTTTGTATTTGGTTGCAGAGCTCCCATTGGAACCTTCACTTTCGAGAACTTTAATTGAGGCAAATGAATTTGGTTGCTTATCCCAGGCTCCGACTGTGCAGCCATGTTATCGGTTGAAGCAATTTTTCTTCCAAATCAAAGGTTATGTCATGAAAATCGTTATGAGATTGTCCATTATAAGGATGCCCACTATAGCTTTTCCTGTTATCTTTAAATTACAAGCAACTAGTTGACTGTAAACCGTGCAAATTGTAATTTGCACCTACAGCATGCTGATGTTAGTACCATATGTGGCAAAACCAGCACTTTATAGGTCTTTTATGTGTTTGGTTTAATATCCTCTGTTCTTCAAGTTCTCTCCAAGATGCATTTGATTAGCAGAAGGAAAGTAAAATTATTCCTTATTTTTGAGAGATCTGATATTTTGGAGATGGGTAGTTGGGGCTTAATGATATCCAAACTCCATCATGTCTGTTTTCCCATATTTGCAAAGATGTTCTCATTTCTAAATGCTTAATGGCAGATTCTAATAAAATAATTTTTCTCTAACTGCAGCAAGAATGACGAGGATAAAAGGAAGCACCCACCTTTGGAACTTCCTCATGGTTCTGGTTTTGGAGATCACATCCAACTCTTACAGATCTATGAATGCTGGGATGAAAATGATTACAAGATTGATTGGTGCAGGGATTATGACTTAGAGGTAGGTATGCTTCTTATCTTCCAATTCAGAAAACATGCATTTGGAAATTGTAAGATATTAGACATGTCATTTTGATTATTTAATGCTTTTTTTCCCTAACAATATTGAAAATGTGCCTCAAGTACTTGATGTGTGTGCATAATCGAACAACTGTATTACAAATTATCAGGCTAACTTTTAGAGAAATAGATATTCCATTAATTGTAATATATTTAGTTACCTAATTTAGATATACTAGCTTGTGTATATATAACCCTTTTCTATTGATGAATAGAAACTACGAGACTACTTTCTCTATTGATTCTACATGGTATTAGATGTGTTAAATATATTCGAGTGTTAAAAAAAATTTTTGCGGGTTGTTTGGGTATCGAACAAAAGGAGTGGTTTTTGGTTGTTTTTCACCGGCGTCTTTTGGAGGCCAATCTATCGACACCGTCAACACTAAGAGGTCCATCATGCGCCGATCGACCTATCTGGAAAGACCGGTCACCAGAGTCCCTGTGCGTGAAGCTCATGCGCCGCCACAAGCATTCGTCACGTTGTCTCGCGCCGGCGCGTGAGGGCGCTTGGCTGCCCGTTTTCCGACACTTTTTCTTTCGCCGCTGTCTCTATTTGATTCCGGCCATTTTCGGTTCGTTTTTTTGGTTGGGTGTCTTTTTTTTGTGATATTTTCTTACCGATTTAATTCCTTTGCGGGCTGTTTGTTATCTGGCATTTATGGTTGATACAAAGAATATAGAAACTTCTTCAACGGTTGTTACAATGTCTGCGGATTTGTATGCCAAGTTCCTTCATCTTCGAGAAACTATGAAACAATTGTCTAGTCTTCTTTCTACCCTTGTTGAGTCTGGTAAATCCAATACATGTCTTGTTTCCACCTCATCGAAAAGTGTCATTGATTCTGGTTCAACAGACCATATGACAGGTAACCTCAGTCTTCTTTCTTATTTTAAATCTCATTCTATCACACCTATTACTTTAGTTGATGGTTCCACATCCACTGTTATTGGCTCTGGCACTGCAAATCATACTCCATCTCTTCCATTGTCATCTGTTTTGAGCTTACCACAATTCTCTTTTAATTTAATCTTAGTTAGTAAACTTACATGTCTCCTTAACCGCTTTGTCTCTTCCCCGGTTATTATTTGTTTCAGGATCTCTTGACGAAGAAAATTATTGGTAAAGGATATGAATCTGATGGTCTCTATATCCTCGATACCCAAGAACCAGAAACTGTTGCCTGCATTGGAACTGTAACTCCGTTTGAAGAACATTGTCGTTTAGGTCATCCATCACTCCATTCTTTAAAGAAACTTTGTCCTCAATTTTCTAATTTGAAGTCTTTGGATTGCGAATCTTGTCAGTTTGCTAAACATCATAGTCTTAGTTCACACCCTAGAGTTAGGCCTTTAAATGAACTGAACGTTCAGCGAACCGTTCATGAACCTTGCGGCGGGAAGTTCATTTATGTGCGTTTATTTATTAAATGAACGAATATGAACAAGATTTTGTGTTCGTTTAATTAAATGAACGAACATGAACATAGGTCTTGTTCGTTCATTTACGTTCGTGAACATTCGGTTATGTTCGTTCGGTTATGTTCGTTTATGTTCGTTCGATTATGTTTGTTTATGTTCGTTCGATTATGTTCGTTTATGTTCATTCATTTATGTTTAACCCAATCTTCTTAAATCAATTTTGGTGACCAATTTGTAAGTATCTTCAAAATATTAATTAATCTGATATTCTGATGACCAACTCCATAATTAACCCAATTTTATTTGGAAAACCCAACAATATTAACATGGTTTAGCTCTTTTTTAACAATCCATAAGCTACATACCCAGCATCGTCAACATCCACTGCGCCGGAACCCTATGTGGCTGCGCCACTAGCTGGTTATCTGATGAGCAAATAGGAGTCCTAGAAACTGGTTGCTTTCGAAACCAAGTCCAAAGGTGATGGATTTCGGAAGGGATGTTAAGTATTAAGCACCATTTCTTCTACTCAAATAATCTTCTTTTCTTTCATATATAATAGAGTATTCGAATTTACAAGTAAATAGTGATCAACCAGCAACTCAAGTCAGCTTACTTTGAACTCAAGAACCCAATAATGGTGAGGCCTTATTCCATAGGTTGAGAAGTTTTTTAACGTGTTTCATCAAACAAATTTTGTGCGCCATCCGGATATGGAAGTTTAGCCAGCCGAGAAAGAATGGTTTTTGATGTATGAGTTGGTGTGAACAATAAACCAACCTATTTCTCTCATCTCCCAATTTTCAACTTCTACATAGCACGAAGCTAATGACATGTTTGTTTGATCCCCAAGGATTAAGGTCGGCAATCACATGAAACACAATCTGTGTTCATCTCGACTGTTGTTGAAGGAGAGAGGAAGAAAAAAAGTGGAGGAATGTTATGCAATCCCACATCAGTAGCAAACAAGTAGCTCAGGGTTGGTAACTTATATTAAAGAAGATGGGGGAGAATAGGTTTAAGCATCTTTGCTCTTGGGGAAATGTCAAGCTTGAATAGAGCTCAGAATCGAGCTTGAATCGAACTCAGAATCGAGCTCAGAATCAAGCTTCAATCGAGCTCAGAATCGAGCTTCAATCGAGCTCGAGTCTCGAGTTTTAATCGAGCTCTTAAATTTTTTTTTAGTTCGAGCCTTTTCGAGTTTCAATATTATATTTCGAGTTCGAGTCGAGCTTGATAATTTTAAGCTCGCGAGTTTTCGAGCCGAGTCAAGATGACTTTGAAAGTTTTCGAGTTTGAGTCGAGCTCAGCAATACTCGAGCTCGACTTGGCTCGTTTACACCCCTAGGTAGGGTCTCCAACGTTTATGTTCGTGTTCATTTATGTTCGTGTTTATTTATGTTCGTGTTCGTTTATGTTCGTTCATTTATTAAATGAAATAACATGAACAAGTTATATTCCTTAATAAACGAACATGAATAAAAAAAATTGTTTGTTTATGTTCGTGTTCGTTTATTTATTAAATGAACGAACATGAACATACCTCCGTTTGTGTGCATTTGGTTCGTTTACAGGCCTACGTAGAGTCAATAAACGTGCCTCTACTCCATTTGAGTTAGTCCATTATGATGATTAGGGTCCTAGTCCAGTTATATCTAAACCTGGTTTTCGGTACTTTATTACCTTTGTTGATAATTATTCTAGAATTACATGGTTTATTTGATGAAATCCCACTCCGAATTGTTTACTCATTTTTTTTCTTTCTTTGTTGAAAATCGAACTCAGTTTGCTACACCTGTTCAAATATTACGAAGTGATAATGCAAAAGAGTATCTTTCAGGTCATTTTCAAAAATGCATGCTTGAGCAAAGCATGCTCCATCAAACTTCATTTGTTGACACCCTTCTCAAAACGGTGTTGTTGTAAGAAAAAATCAACATCTTCTTGAAACTGCTCGTGCCTTGTTATTTCAAATGTAGGTTCCAAAATGTTTTTGGGCTGATGTCGTGTCAATCGCTTGCTTTGTCATTAATTGTATGCATTCTTCTATTTTGTTGGGTAAAACATCTTTCCATACTTTGTTACCAAATAAAAAATATCACGTCTCACCAAAAAATTTTGGTTGTACTTGTTTCGTTCAAGATGTTTGTCCTTATATTACAAAGCTTGATCCTAAGTCCTTGAAATATGTGTTTTTGGGGTATTCTCGTGCACAAAAAGGGTATCGTTGTTATTGTCCAAGTCTGGGTAGGTATATTGTGTCTATTAATGTTACTTTTTTAGAACAAAAATCATTCCATTTTTCTTCAGGTCATGTGCATCAAGAGGAGGAGGATTTCTTAATTTATCACATCCCATCAAACTTGGATTCGTCATCCTCTACAATGGTTCAATATTGATTTTTCAAGACTCCCATTAAAAATACTTACTCTCGTCACCCACAACTGTCAGGTTCCAACCTGATTATAGAGGTTCCAGAATCATGTCCTGATGAGACAATATCTTCGTCATCAAATCCGCTTACCACAAATGATCTTGATTTTCCTATTGCCCTTCGAAAAGGTAAATGTAAATGTACATACCAAATTTCTCTTCTGTTGTCTCCTATAATTGTTTCCCCCTCTTTTCGTGTTTTTCTTACATATTTAGATATTGTTTCTATTCCTAAAATTGTTCGAGATGAATTAGCCCATCTAGGATGGCGTACATCTATGCTTGAGGAAATGACTGCTCTAGAAGACAATGGTATGTGGACTTTGGTATCTTTACCCACTGGTAAACAAACTATTGGGTGCAAGTGTGTGTTTACTGTTAAATTCAGTCCTGATGGCTTTGTTAATCGATTGAAAGCTCGGCTTGTTGCTAAAGGATATACTCAGACTTATGGAGTGGATTATTATAATACATTTTCTCATGTTTCTAAACTTACTTCTGTCAGATTATTTATCACCCTTGCAGCCACTTTTGATTGGCCTTTGCATCAATTTGATATAAAGAACGCCTTTCTTCATGGTGATCTTAAGGATGAGATGTATATTGGAGAAACCATCTTGTTTTGTTGCTTAATGTGAGTATGGGAAATTATGTCGTCTAAAAAAAATATTTATACGACTTGAAACAAAGTCATCGAGCATGGTTTGGGAAATTTAGTCAGGCTATTGAGAAGTTCAAGATGCAGAAAAGCGAGTCATACCATTTTGTTTTCTTTAGGAAGTCTGATGGAGGAATTATCTTGTTAGTGGTTTATGTGGACGATATTGTTATCACTGGAAGTGACGCTAGTGGAATTTCATCTCTGAAGTCATTTTTTTACACTCAGTTCCATACAAAATATTTAGGGGTGTTAAAGTATTTCTTTGGAGTTGAGGTGAACATGAGTAAAAAATGAATCTTTCTATCCCAAAGAAAATATGTTCTTGATTTATTATCGGAGATGAGAAATTAGGTGTCAAACCTTGTAACAGTCCAATGGTTCCTAATCTACAATTAACCAAAGAATGAGAATCTTTTGATGATCATAGGAGTTAAAGATGAATTATTAAAAATCTGAACTATCTTACAGTAACGAGTACTGACATTGCGTATACGGTAAGTGTTCTGAGCCAGTATATGTCATCTCTAACTGTTGATCATTGGAAGGTAGTAGAACAAGTTTTGTATCATCTGAAAAGTGCTTCTGGACATGGAATTTTATATAGCGATCATAGTTATACTATGATCGAATATTTTTCAGACTCAGATTGGGCAAGATTCAAGGAAGATAGAAGATCTACCTCAGGATACTGTGTGTTTGTTGATGGTAACTTGGTTTCTTGGAAGAGTAAGAAACTGAAAGTGGTCTCATGATCTAGTGTTGAATCTTAATACAGAGCAATAGTCAAGTCTGTATATGAAATCATATGGGTATATTAACTCCTCAATGAAGTAGGAATTAAAGTCAAAGTACTAGCAAAACTCTGGTGTGATAATCAAGTTGTGCTTCATATTGATTCCAACCCTGTCTTCCATAAATGAACTAAACATATTGAGATTGATTGTCATTTCATTCGTGAGAAGATACAACAAGGTTTGGTCACTACTAGATATGTGAAGACCGGAGAACAACTGGGAGATATTTTCACAAATGGTCTTAATGGAATCCGAGTCGATTATCTATGTAACAAGTTGGGCATGATTAATATCTATGATCCAACTTGAGGGGGAGTGTTACAGATTATTAGACTAACTTTTAGAGAAAGTATATATTCCATTAATTGTAATATATTTAGTTACCTAGTTTAGACATACTAGCTTGTGTATAAATAACCCTTTTCTATTGATGAATAGAAACAACGATACTACTTTCTCTATTGATTTTACAAACTGAAACCAAACGGAAGCACAATCAGTGTTCTTTATTTCCTTATAAATCCTGTTAAAATTATGGCAAGCACAATAACACAATATATGTTCTCTAGCAACACTAATCAACCACAAATCAACCAATGCAACCACAACACAAATAAATCGAGACACTTATACTTTTATGCGAAAAACCCTCTAAATCAAAGGTAAAAACCACGAGACTTTAGAGTCTGGTCAAAAGTTCCACTATCATCAAATGTTAAATTAAAACAAACATTCAACTCCAACAAGGCTAATAACAAGTAATCTTTAGCAAAAGAGAGAAAAATGGAGATCGCCAAAAAACGCAGTCTGTTGTAACATGGGTATTTCTGATGCTACAGGAGTCAGGTGAAAAATCCGAGCTAACAAATTCAAGAACAACTTGTCGCCTAGCTTGTGTCAAAACATCAGCTCAATCGAACCACCGATAGACCTCCGATCGAATAGTTGATCACTGCTGCACCAAACTTTAAAAAAATGTTTTTCTCCCCCTTATTTTCTTTCAAAACGAGTCTCTCTCTTTACACGTCAAATATGACTTTTTATGTAATATAGTTGCCCACACACAAGTAAAAAAAATAACAGGCTTTTTTCAAATCCAATGAGCAATAAATATGGAAAAAGTTACAAATCAAACTAATAAAAAAATATGACAATCACCCATTTAAATGGGTTCAACTGGTGAGTGGGTTTTCCCATAAAGTGGGACCTACACCCAACAAATCTCCCCATCTAACTATGTAAGGGAAACCTTCATACCGGTGGTCAAGTAACATGCTTCAAACTTTTCTCTTGGTAAAGTCTTCATCAACATATCAACACCATTATCATTAGTATGTATCTTCTCAAGCTCTAACAATTTCGCTTCAAGAACATCTCGTATAAAATGGTACCTCACATAAATATATTTAAATCTAGCATGAAAAGTTAAGTTCTTACTAAGATGACTCACATTCTGGCTATCGCAATACAAGACATACTTCTCTGGGAAAAGCCAAATTAATGCACAAATTTCTTCTTCCAAAGAATCTCTTTACACGCTTCGGTCGCTGCAATGAACTCTGACTCGACTGTGGATAGTGCAACACACTTTTGCAATCTCTATTACCATGTCATAGCTCCCCCTGCATAAGCGATCAAATAACCTGATGTAGATCTCCTCGAGTCAATGTCTCTAACCATATCTGAATATGTATATCCAACAAGAACATGATTCTCATTTCCAAAACAAAATTTTAAGTTGGAACTACCACGGAGATATCTCATGATTCACTTCACTGTATTCTAATGCTCTCTACCTAGATTAGAAATAAACTGAATAAATGTACCAAAGTCATAAGCCAAGTCTGATCTCGTGCATACCATTACATACATCAAACTACCCACGACTGAAGAGTAAGGAACTTTTTACATCTATGCCTTCTCCTTTTCTGTTGAAGGACTATGCTTGACTCTTAATCTAAATTGCGTAGAAAATAGAGTATTCATCGCTTTAGCTCTATCCAAACTAAACCTCTGAAGTACTTTCTCAACTTATCTCCTACGATAACCATAATTTCTTGGCAATTCTATCACGTGTCAACCTTATAGCAAAAATTTGCTTTGTTAGTCTCAAATCCTTCATTTCAAAGGATTTACTCAACTCCTGCCTCAACATGTTAATTCTAGAAACATTACAACCAACAATAAACATATCATCAACATAAAGCAAAAGCATAATAAAATCGTCACCAAAGAATCTCTTAACAAAAACACAATGATCTAAAGTAGTATTTTTATAGCCTTGCTCCCCATAACAGGCTCAAATTTCTTGTACCATTGCCTTAGAGCTTTCCTCAAACCATACAAGTTCTTCTTCAACTTGTACATCTAATCATTTTTTCCCTTGTGCAAAAAATATCTCTGGTTTCTTCATGTAAAGTTCTTCCTCTAAATCACCATGAAGAAAAACAGTTTTAACAACCATTTGTTCTACCTCTAAGTCATAACAAGCTGCCAAACTCGATATAGTTTTAATAGAGGACATCTTCACAACCGGAGAAAACATCTCTTCAAAATCAATCCCCTTTTTTCAGAGTATAACCCTTAACAACCAATCTAGCTTTGTATCGTGGAGATAAAGAATTTTTTTCTTGCTTCAACGTATAAACTAACCGATTCTTCAAAGCTCTCTTGCCCTTAGGAGTTTCACCAACTCAAATGTATGATTGTCATGCAAGGATTGAAGTTCATCTTACATCGTTTAAACCCACTGATATTTGCATTCACTATTCATAATATTTTCATAACATCTAGGTTATCCCCATCAGTCAAAAGAATATACTCATCAGAAGAATACCTGACAGAAGATCATCGATCTCTAGAAGACCTTCAAAGTGGAACTGCTGGTGGAGCTATAGGTGCTTGTTGTTGATCATTCACAACATCATCCATGGCAGCATCAAAGTCATCTATATCATGTTAATCATCACTAACATCAATGTGCATATCATCATGAATGCGATCTAGTGAAGGGTCTTGGGGAATTGGATTCATGTCGATCAAGTCACCACTATCTTTTGAATCCAATTTCTCCGTCTTATCAATGTCATTAATGGTTTGATCCTCCATGAATATAACATCTTGACTTCTCATAAACTTTTTATGAACTGGATCATAGAGTCTATAACCAAACTCACCATTTAGACTATAATCAATAAAGATGCATTGACGAGTCTTAGCATCTAATTTCTATATTTCATCATTTGGAACATGAACAAATGTTTTACAACCAAACACACGCAGGCGATCATATGACATGTCTCTACCAAATCAAACATTGTAAGGTACATCACCTTGCAAAAAGAACACTAAGAGACAAATTAATCACATGTGCCACTATATTCAAAGTTTCAACCCAAAACGATCTCGGAAGCTTTGTATCTAAAAGTAAACATATGACTCTCTCAATCAATGTTCGGTTCACTCTTTCAACTAAACCATTCAACTGTGAAGTCTTCGGTGGTGTCATTTGATGTATAATTCTCTAATGTAGACAATACTCATGAAATGGCCCTGTATACTCGTCAACATTATCAGTACGAATGTACTTCAACTTCTTTCATGTTTCTCTTTCAACTGATGCTTGAAACTGTTTAAAAGCCTAAAAAAATAGGTCTTTTGATTTTAAAGTGTAGACTCATAGTTTTCTTGAACAGTCATCAATGAAAGTCACAAAATAAAGTACACCACCATGTGACCTTACCTTAATCGAACCACAAACACCTGGTGATTCTTCTTGGTTAAACAATTAAGCCCCTTCTCACTCATGTGACTAAGCCATTTATGACACAACTTAGTTGAGTTGTTATTCACTCTCACATTCACAGTCTCTCAAGAAGTCGAAGCTTGCATCAAGTACAAATTCAAGCTTTTCTTTCCTCGAGCAACAACCAAGGAGCCTTCAATTAGCTTTCACTACCCCTCACTAGAGGTGTTACAAAATCCCTTATTATCAAGCTTTCCCACATAAATTAAATTCATACGGACATCTGGTTAATGTAAGACATCCTGGGTTTTAAAAAAGTGTGCTTAGTGATAATGGGCGCAAGAAAAGTTTCCTCTAAAGTTAGAGGCAGAGCGAGGCACAAAAAGCTCAAATGGGCGCTCGCTTTTTAGGCTTTTGGGAAGGCGCCAAAGCGCACCATCTCTGTCACTTTGTTGTTCTTTAGTTTTTGCTTTGTTTTTATAACATAGTAAAGTATAAGGCAACCTAATATAATAAAACAATATAATGGATAGATTCTTGCCATTTTATCCTATTTCCATCATTTTTATTCTTTTATTCTCATCACTTTATTTATTAAATATTTCATTAGTCACTCTTGTTTTTTATATCAAGGTTTTGTTTTTCCTTTTTCTAGTTTTTGCTTTCTTTAATAATTACTATTTTATAAATAAAAATATTTAATATATATAAATAAGAATATACAACTATATTTATAATTACTTAATAATTATTTTTATAATTATAATGAATTTTTATAATTAGAATATTAATTAGAATAATTTAATATTATTTACACAATTAATATTTTTCATCTAAATTTTTATTAACATACTCATATTGTTATATCAATTTTAAAAATAAATCATTAGAATTCATTACTTATAATGAGAAAATTCGATATAAAATATTAGCTAAATCAAAATTTGTATAACTTTTTAAATAAAATAATAAACAAATCTAGTATTTTATTTTAAAAATTAATTATTAAATTCATATATTATAAAATAATTAATTTAATTCAAAAATCAAAATACATAACTAACATTATTTTATATATTAAATTCTTCATACTTAAACATATAATTATTAATTTATTATAGTATCACCCTAACTTTGTGTTTATGTAATTTGGAAACTAAGGTTTCGAAAACAAACAATAGTGAAATAACATAGTGTGAGAAGGAGATTAAGTATTTTAGGAGTGCATCAATGGGTAATGTGTAAGAATATGTACCAGACTTGATTTATAATTTTTTTTAGAATAAACAGTGTGCCTCACATACGAAAAGCGCACATGCGCCTTGTGCCTAGACTCCATGGACCTTTTACGCTTCAGTGTGCCTTGCGGCCTTAAAAATCAATCTAACATCTTTGAGAGTTAACTTTGTTTCATTATTACTTACCAAGCTAACATCTCGCATGCCAACAACTTAAACCAAACCGTCATTACCCATCTTCAATACCCCCAAAATCAATATGAGTATAAGATGTGAAGAAATCTCTTATCGACATGACATGAATTGAAACACCAATATCAATCACCAAACTAGTCTCGTCGCATGCTTGGTTGACCAAATTCTCGTCACAAATGACCAATAGATCTTCACGAGTAACAGTAGAAATACACTTGGATTTTTCATCATCCTTCCAATTGTGTTTATCCCCACGACCTTTGTTCTCTTTCTTTCACTTGAGGTAATATTTATTGATATGGTATTTCTTATCACAATGATGACACTCAAGATTCTTATATCTCGATCTTGACTTGCTTCGGTTTTTATAACTATCTTTTCCATCTTTGTCTCTATTTCTCTCCCTATTCTCGATAACTAAAACCTGGGACTGTGATGTAGAACATTGAGATATTCTTCTAAACTCTTCATTCAATACACTACTCTTAGCCAAATCCAAAGTAATAATACTTTGTGGAACAGAATTAATGAGCGAGACCCGAAAAGTCTCCCAAGAATCCGATAAAGTAGCAAGCAACCAAAGCCCTAAAATCTCATCATCAAATTTGACACTCATACTAAGCAACTGATTCATCACACTCTAAAATTCACTAACATGGTCAATTGTAGATGTTCTTTCTCTGTATTTTAATGACATTATTTTCTTCAGTAAAAATAACTTGTTATTTCCCGACCTCGAAGCATACAAGCTTTCAAGCTTCTCCCACTATGCACAAACATGTGTTTCCTGATCAATATGATTGTAAACATTATCTTCAATAAATTACCAAATAAAGCCACACACTTACTGATGCTCAAACTCTCATTCCTTGTCACTTTTGGAATCGAGTTTTTGAGTAGCAAAGACCGGAAGATGCAAAGCCTTCACAAACAATAAGTCTTTCATTTTATTCCGCCAAAGTTGATAATTCGTGTCAATCAACATAATCATATTGCTCGAATCAATTTTCATAATTATCTGACACAATAACTAAGCTCGAGTACTAGTTTGTTGGGGAAGAAACCGAACAATCGAAACCAAACGGAAACACAATCGATGTTCTTTCTCTCCCTATAACTCTTGTAATAAAATTATGACAAGCACAATACTGCAATATATTTTCTTTAATAACGTTAATCAACTACAAATCAGCTAATGCAACCAGAGCACAAATAAATCGAGATACTGATATTTTTACGTGAAAACCCCCTCTATATCAAGGGTAAAAATCACGAGACTTTAGAGAACATCACCAAAAAATGCAGCATGTTGTATAATGGGTATTTCCGATGCTACAGGACTCGGATGAAAAATTCAACCTTACAAAGTCAAGAAAACCTTGTCGTCTAGCTTCTGTTAAAAATCAGCTCAATCGAACAACAGATGGACCTCCTATCGAAGAGTTGATCACTGCTGCACCAAACTTAAAAAATATGTCTCTCCTCTGTCTCCTCTCAAAACGATCTCTCTTCACACTTCAAATCTGATTTTTTTATGTAATATAGCTGGCCACACACAAGCCAAAAGCAAAAAGGCTTTTTGTCAAAATCCAAGAAGGAACAATAAGTGGCAGAAGTTCAAACCAATAAAAAATATGATAACCGCCTATTTGGATGGGTTCAACGGGTGAACGGGTTTTCGGGACCCACAACCAACACATACCATGTCATTCTACTTTCAGATGGATCTTTCTATGATGAGCGGTAGTGCCCTGCACCTCGATGAAATGTCTTTGATACTATTCTCATGTTAAAGATGATCATGAATAACACATTTGAGACGTTTTGTGTTTTAGGTGCGAGGAATGATGTTTGTCAAAGAAGTTCGAAAGCAATTGTGTCAGATAATGCTGAAGATAGCCAAGGGTCAGCAGTGACTTCTGGAGATTTTGCCTTTGTTAATTTGACTTGGCTTTACTTTCTTATCTATCTCGCATATTCAACCAGAAGTACACGTGTTTGTTGTCTTTGCCACTCTACAGCCTTGGGCCTGGTTCCCAGAAAAAAGATTCATGCTTGAAATAGTAGTGTTGCAGCATAATAGCCTTCTATGAAACTTGTGTAGCGTTGATTCTGTTGTGTCCGACGGGGGTAGGTTCAATTTTTTTCGAAACTTCCCTTATATTTGGAGGGTTTGTGGGGTTATATCTCTAATACCCATGTTTTGATGTGGCATTGGACATAAGCGTCAGAAATGGCATTTAAACAAAAACGAAGAGTCAAAGCAAAAGATAAGTCCTTAACTTCTTAATCCAGAGTAGATAAACATTATTGAAAAATCCCTGCACATCACTTGCGTTTCCCATGGCAGTGTAAACTAGAATGATCTGTAGGTTTCAAAACATGGAAATGCAAACCTTGCAGGTGTTGACCCAGTCTTCTCGTCATTGCCATTTTACTTCGGGGAGCACTTGCACACCCATTATTTTGGTGAAAATTTTAAATTTAGTTTAATTTGTTAATGGAAATAGGAAAAATAAGGAAATATGCATGCCCAAATTTTTTTTAAATAGAGTATTATAATTTTAAACCATCATTTTTTAATTTTTAGATCCGCCACTACAGTAACGAATTATTCATCTGAAAACAGAGTCATCGGAAGTGCGACCAAATCAAAGCCGGAAAAGTGATCATAGGAATTTGAGCAAGGCATTGTCCATTGTCTATGCTAATAAGCTTGCTGAGAGGATGAGGCAGCATAATGACTTTCGAACACGGTGTTTTAAGCCGCAACTGGTGCAGGTATCAATTTTTAGTAGTTTAATCTTGTGGTAGTTTTATTGTATAAAAGACACGCCAGACAAATGTTCAAAATTTCATCGGTGTCCATGTATATCTTCAAACCCGATTTTAAACCAAGGAAATGTAGTCATCAAATTAGGCGAGAGCATTGAGATTGAAATTTTGAAACCATTGCTGATTCTTGAACGTTAAAGTATATTGTTGTTCAAAATGTCATTGAAGCAATCATTGTTGATGTTAGGTGCATCCTTCCTCTGTGCTAAAGCCAGATGACGACGGATTATATCCAAATTATGTTGTCTACCATGAACTTATTGCCACCTCACGGCCATATATGAGGAATGTGTGTACCGTGGAGCGTCAATGGGCAGATTCTAGAGAAACTTGACAAACTCGATGTCAGAAAATTAAGGTAAATCAATCAGATTTTGAGACATGTCAGATAATTTTCTTGTTCTCTGATTTAAGATTTAGCACATATTTGAGCTTAATTCTCTTCTTTTCGTGGAGGATTGGGTTATGTGGAAGAGGTAACCGAGGAAAGTAAAATGCCAGCAGCAAGGGGATGTTCTTAAGTAATCATTTGGTTTTTCCAGTCAATTCTTGTTGGAAATTTCTGCAAAACTCGTGTACTTGATCATATAAATTAATTGTGTAATTAAGAAAAAAAATCAACACGTATACTTGATCATATAGATTAATTATGTTGCCCCATCTCTATTTCACGTTTGATTCTGAATAATCTTCCCTATTTCACGTATGGTGCGTAAGATTCTTTTTAAAATGTTTTAGAAACCTGTTGTGCAAAATCTTTTTTTAAGAAAACCAAACTTAATAACATCTGAGATATTCAAAAATTATTTTCAGGAATCCTTAAAAAATTAAAAAGATGCCATAGAAAAATTAAAAAATATATTACTATTACGTTTAAAACCGAATATTTTAAGCTTACTCAAAATAAGCATTGGAAAATCTGATTAAAAAGAGATGGCCTGGAGATTTCTTGGTGTCGCAATATAGGTGTTTAGGTTGTTGGTATGAGGACCCTCTGCTTGTACTCGGTAACAAAAACTCCTCACAGCGCTCAAGGTAGGTACATAAGCATGCTCTTCAAGGTTCAAAACAGTGCAATCAAATATCTTTCATGGAGCCTTCTCTGTATATACGTGCTTGGCCAAACCAATTCCGAGGCATTATCAAATCATATTTTTTGGGTTTTGACCCTGTTTTTCCTGACATCCACCGTCAATGTTCAACAGTTGATCCTTGTTGAGGGTGCAGAGTCTTCAGTCCCTAACATGGGACAATTTTCCATACTCCAAAACTCCCCCCCTTGCTTTTAACAGAGCTTTGTGCGTTTCTCTACCTACTACTACTGCTTGTTTGTTTAGCTGAAACAATAATCGATGTGCGCTCTGCAAGATCTAAATAGAACAGCAGACAAAAATGCAACTCGACGAATACCACAGACAAATTAACTGGAAAACCCCAAGCATAAATTCAATAACCCAGAAAACACCTACAATTTACTAAACTGCCTTCCAAACATGTTTTAATGGGATAACAGAGAAAGCCAACTACATGAGCAAGGATTTCGATAGCAGGAAAGGATTTAGCCCAGAAGCCTAAAATAATTCTACCCAACTGCACAAATGCCCTTAGTAACATTCATAAACTTGTACCAAGGGTAAACGTGAACCAATGCCCAAAAATATGTTATATCTTTCTAGGAATTAACTGGATTAAATTACTAATACACATGCATTTCTAGCAGTATGCAGTCCCAAAACTATGCTCCAAGCTACGTTATTTGAACTCAGGAGCAAATGTTAAAGATATGAATGCGTCCGACATAGGTGTATTCACTTTTTTTATATAAAAAAATTCCCATGTATTTGGTCCGGGCTTAAAGGGTCATCATTACCCCATATCACACCTGAACATGTGTTTGGACATTGATACTAAAGGGAAAAGGAATGAAAAAAAGGTCAGGGCAAATATAATGGAAAAATTCCATAACCCAAAAGCAACCAACAATTATAATTTCAGAAACACCATGATACCATTTGCCCCTTAAGTTGTCATCAATCACACTATTGCCCAGTCATAAATCACATTCATATTTCGGTGGCATGTTTTAGATAGTATGTATATCAGAATATGCTGTGTATGGAGACAAAAAAATATCTTCTTTATGCACTAACTTGCCATTCAAATTCCATACTAGAAGTTATCACGTAAATCATTCATGCACTAGAAAGAAACACTTGTATTTACAACCATGGTAGCCACATCGGATTATGCCATGCAATGAAAATCGATCAGATCAAATCCAACTACATGTGAATATGATATAGTGCATGGGACGTGACATAGCATAAGTCGAACATAACTTTATCCTTACTGTTCCATAAGTTTAGACTTACTGTTGAAGAGAAAACACAATTCTTTCTGATTCATTGATATAAATGTAGTACTTCATTATAATTCACGTAGAATCACATGCATCTTAAATGGAAAATTACAGGATTCCTTCTTTGATTCACTTATTCAGTGCAATTCATTACCCAGTTACATAGAATGAAAGACATCACACTGATATCATTAAACGATGAAAAACCCTAGTATATGAGAGAAGATAGAAATATTAATGTGAACAAGTTAATAGAAGATAGAAATATTATTGATATGAAAAAGCTATTCTACAATATTATAACAGCCCAAAGTTTGTATGGTACCTCTACTGAGCCTGAAGAAACAACTGGAACTTACATAAAATCCACAATATGAAGGTAACCTCCTCAACTTGCTAGCATTGAGACTGCAGTGACATTCGCAGACATGTCATAAAATATTCAGGGTAATTACAGCTTTGAACCTCTCAGACCATAATTAAAACATGACAAATATGGACATAGCAAATCAAACATTGACTTCAATATCTTAGGAATTAGGAGATGAGTTAACTACTGAATAACTTACACTTAACGGGTACACTAAATTACAACAACAACAACAACAACAAAACCCAATTCCCATATGTATGGGGTAAGGGGGAGGTAGGGTAGTAGGCTGCTCCCAACGCCAGGTTGAGAGTAGCTTCCGTGGAAGACCTCCGGCAGTCAGAAAATTAAAAATATAGATAAAATGCAGTGCATATATAAATAAATACATAGCTAAACAATATTCTTATGCAGTCATTAAAATCATATGTGCGTCTGTAACGGGAATTAATCCCTGCATAATAATCCCTGCGAAAGAATCTCTGCATATAGACAGAAACATAAGACCCGGCTAAATTTAAAAGAGGAAACTTGAAGAGAATGATACACAGAAGTCAACGATAGCAAGCGCAGTTCTAATCCTTCATAAATACCAATAACAGAAACATATAAAAAGTAGAAGTCATGGAAAATCCTCCATATTTGTCATGTTTTAATTATGGTCTGAGAGGTTCAAAGCTGTAATTACCCTGAATATTTTTATGACATGTCTGCGAATGTCACTGCAGTCTCAATGCTAGCAAGTTGAGGAGGTTACCTTCATATTGTGGATTTTATGTAAGTTCCAGTTGTTTCTTCAGGCTCAGTAGAGGTACCATACAAACTTTGGGCTGTTATAATATTGTAGAATAGCTTTTTCATATCAATAATATTTCTATCTTCTATTAACTTGTTCACATTAATATTTCTATCTTCTCTCATATACTAGGGTTTTTCATCGTTTAATGATATCAGTGTGATGTCTTTCATTCTATGTAACGGGTACACTAAATTATTGAAGTAGAAAGAGGGAGTCGATAGCAAGTACTAGATATGGCAACTAAGATTAAAAATTTAACCAATCTCTTGAACTCATGGACCCAATGTCACTGCTTAACCTCACTTCTCCAAGTACTTACGAAAGATCAACTTGAGCACCAAAACAGATCAAATTGTTTATTCATGAAGAAGTTCAAGCTCCACTGAGAAATAATGAACATAACTTATGAAAAACAGTTCAGAAGCCGTAGGGAAGAGGAAAATTTTGCAACATCTTAGCTATTAAAATTCTCTTTCAACTCAAGAAAATACTGTCCTACAGAAACCATATACATAAATGTTGTACTAGCAGGCAATTTTATATCATGGTAACTTTCCACTGCATCCCCAATAAAGTTACAAGTAGCCACCCAACATGAAAATAAGAAAAATAAAAACCAAAATATAGGTAAGTAGCAACTATTTTTCATACTGAAGAGGAAACTCCTCATGGATGGACAAATATACCTAGCCCCATAAAGACATTCCAGAGATACCGGATTAATAAATTACCTTTTTGTACAATAGCTACTACCAATTTCTTCGTCAATGAAAAGCGAAGAACATCCCCTCCACACCAACCGCCTCTTGCAAACACAATATCATTATTAAAACATGGAACTAAGTTGGAAGAAATCCATATTATTTAATACTCAAAACGAAGTAAGACGGGAGTCTACATCATTGTTCCATTAAATATATGTTACACAAGTTTCAGCTGAAACTGATTTCTAAATCCTTTCATATTGTGTCAGATGTTGCAAAGTAAGACGGGAGTCTACATCTTGCAATACCAGCTGTGTCAGATGCATTTCTATATGAAGATCAATGCTGCAAAACAAATTAATCTGCAAACATCAGGTTCACAGGAAGTGGCAAACACTTATCTCCAGCCAGGTCATGACTATTCCTGCTAAAAAATGGCAAGAATGATGGCCTGACAAGCAACGATCGCAACTTCCGTTGAATGCATGTCTCTCGCCTCAATAGTAGCCATCTAACAATAACGTGAAAAACTAAAACATGAACATCAAATGGCAGTAATGGATGAACTTTCCCTCAGCCAAACACACCACCAGTCCCCAATTCCCCTTGCAACTCCTTTCTACGTTGCTCTTCCAAAGGATCTGGACTCTTCAGCATTCTTCTCATACGCCTAAGCATGATAATAAATCCCTTATTCAACTTTAATAATATATGAAAAAAATTACTAAAATATAGTAGCACTTGGGATGTTTTCTTGTTTATGTGGCTTAATACCTGTCCTGAGCATGATGAGCAGGGAAAGTGGGCATGAAAGCTTTAGTCTTGGGAAGAGGAACTTCACGAAACCATTCATGGTTAAGAGCAGCTTCAGTTGTAATACGCTGAAAGTGATACCACAGGCACAATAAATCATCCACAGGAACAATGATATAGTAACCAACATGTTATGCAAGCCGAACTATTTACCTTCTCAGGGTCATACGTAAGAAGTCTATTCAACAAGTCAAATCCTGCATCAGAGAGAACAGCCGTTCCAGTGAAAGATGTTGCTGGAAATTTCTTGTGCAATTGGTTATACCTGAAAGGAAAATATCAGTAATTAATACAAACAAAAATAAATGCAATGTTAATGAATTATCACCAATGGAGGCAAGAAAGCCAGTCCAAAATCACCCAAAGCTGGAAGCCTGGGAAAACAGTAGGAAAAATAAGAAAACTTCTATAGTACACTCAAATGAATCTATAATCAAATTTAAAAAAATCTAATACTTACTGATGCTTGACAAAATTGACCTTGACTCCAGGCAACTTGGAAAAACCAGGCCATATAGTCTCATTTGGTGTGCCAAGGGTTCTGAAAATCTGTAATCAGTAAAACCGGCACAACAAACCCAAGATCATCAAACATCATTGAAGATTGAAGTTTGAATCATTCCAGCAGGAATAGAGATTGATGGTAATGACAATGAATATTTTTTTTTGATAAGAATAATGACAATGAATATGAGTCCAGCTAATTCAATTTACCTTGTCAAGTTGATCGAATTCAGTTTTCCCATTGAAAAGAGGTTCTTTTGATAGTAGTTCAGCCATAATACAACCCAAAGACCACATGTCAATTGCAGTGGAATATTGTCTTGCCCCCAAAAGAAGCTCAGGTGCCCTGCAAAACCAGCATGTAAATTTCCTACCTAATTGAAATTTGAATCAAAAAAATTCTAAAAGCTTAGACAATAAATGGCCACGCAAGAGTAAAGGCTTAAACCTTAAAAGTCCATAAGCAGACAATACAAGTTAGCAAACAACAGCAAATACAGTTCATTATTTTAACCAAAAGAAGAGAAGCCAAAATCACAATTTATCAGTCAAAAGCATACTTTATCAATGTGTTCCCCACAGAACTGTTAATATTTTTGAATTATTTGCACTCAACTTTGAATCAGATAAAAATAACAAAACTTAACCAAGCAGGGAAGTTTTTACCAATAATCAGCAGTTCCAACTCAAATGCACAATTCAGAATTATTTTTCCAAACACACTAACGTATAAAAATAAATAAACGGTAGAAGAAAGATCTCCAATATACTATTTTACTGGAAATATGAGGATTTAACTGTGACATCCTCAAAGCAATCAATGGCTTGCATAACTCACCTATACCAAAGAGTAACAACCAAATAAGTATATGGTTTTAATGGGCTTCCATATTGACGAGCCAACCCAAAATCACAAATCTTCAGTTCACCTTGGTTATTTAAAAGCAGATTAGATGTCTTCAAATCACGATGCAGAACCCAGTTATCATGAAGATACTTGACACCCTCCAGCAGCTGAAGCATGAGGCATTTAACCTCACTTTGGCTAAAAGGTTGTTTCATAGTCTCCATCAGTGCTTTCAGATCATGTTCCATGTATTCCATCACCATAAAAATACTATCAAGGCTACTCCCTACAACTACTTCTTTAACATCTACAATTGATGGGTGATGAAACGAAAGAAGAATATTCATTTCCCTCAGAGAGGTCAAAGGAAAACCTTCTCTTTCTTTCTCCATCTTTACCTTCTTCAAAGCCACAATTTCCCCGGTTTTCTTGTCCTTAGCTCTATATACAACACCATAAGTACCTTCATCTATCTTGTTTAGCCTCTCGAATTCATCAACACTTCTACATCCCTGAAGCATGTTTACACTTCTTAAAGGAGGAGTTGGATGTTCTGGAGTCCCACATGAATTCTTCTCATTCTCGGAATCTGTAGCGGACTGGCTAAGACTATTGTCATTTCTACCCAGTTTAATGTCAATCTCCATGAAGTTATCCTTCTCTGAATCATTACCAGGGTAATCATCCCCACTTCCTGACTTGGAACGGGAACCTTGTTCTTCGGATTCAGATGACCTGGCTCTAATTCCCTCAGACCCCTCCCTCTTTAGTTCCCCAAGCTCTGGAGTAGCTGACTTATTCCGCAATTTGTTATGAGATAATTCTGAAAGAGGCACATTCTTTATCCTCTTAAGCATTTCTTCTTCTTCTAAGATTTTACCCTCATCACCTGGAGAGCTATCACCTGCTGCCCATCTTGAGGAAGTTATATGTCGGGCTGGTACATAATCTTCATTTTCTAGATGCCTAGCATCCTGATAATTAACATGCTCTTTTGGTGGTGAAAAATCCAAATCCCTTGAAGACTGCAGTGCAGAGTATCCAACAGTTTCATCAGCTGCAACTGGTGAAGGAGAACGTGGTCTCTTGCTTTTACTTTCTATAACATGAGATATATGTACATCCCTACCAGAGATGTTGTTAGTTGACTTGGGGTAAGTTTCTGGCCTTGGTGGTGGATGGCTAACAACTGAAACTGCAGGTGAATTCCTACTTTTGGACATACTTAAATCCCTGTCACTTTTATCCCACACTATAGGAGAAAACTTCCTCTTTCTTCCCACAGGAGATGGAACCCAGTCCCCGTTACCTTTGGGACCTCACTATCTTTAACCACAGACTCAGACTCAATGGCATCCTCTGGTCCACTCTCGCCAGACAACTCACCAGGCTCCTTATCTACCACCCTATGACATAGGGCACGCCTGAGGCCATGATTACGTCCAGCACCAACACTGCTGCTACTGCCTCCAGAATCACTTGTATTCGAGGAGGACCGATAGCCACCATTTATCACTTCTCTCTCCTTAATAACCTTCTGTTTAACCCTATCTTTATCTCTAGCTTCCCATACTCGACCCCTTGCAATATCAGGACAGCCATTCCTAGATAACTCGGACTCGTTAGCAAACTGCTGCCTCGTCACCTCAAAATCAGAATCCCTGTCTCTAAACTCGTAATCACAGTAACCCCCATGACTCCCAGCAGCCATGTATTAATTTCAAAAACCCGAAAGCCTAATTCCCAATTCAAGAAATTCCTGATAATTTCTTCACTAATAAACCCAAAAGCCTAATTCTCAATTCAAGAAATTCCCACTAATTTGTTCACTAATAAACCCCAAACCCTTGAGAGAACCACGTTCAGGCCCGAATTCAGGAGGGGCGGAGAGAAGTTTAAACCCCAGAATCTGGCTAATAATCAATACGAAATTAAGAAATAACCGAACCAAAAGGTATAACATCGTTGATTTCTCCCATGTAGCTCGAAAATTTCGGGGAAATACTTAAATAAATCAAAGCAAAAAAGAGGAAGACCTAGAAATATTGGCACAAAATCGAGCGATACATGGATTTTCTCGAATTGTGGAAGCAATCAAGAGAATTGAGTGGGTAGGGCTTACCGATTGAAACCAAAAGAATAAAACGAGGAATTGAGAGATAAAGTCGGCGTTCGGGAATACGAAAGGAACGATGAAAAGAGAGCCTTTCTTAGAAACTGCGAGATAGCGAGCCAAGACCTGAAAGCTCACAAGTGAATTCTAAAACGATGTGTTTTATTATTGGCTTAAATATACAAAAGGTACCCAACGTATGTCCTTGGTTCCATTTTGGTGTCTAACGCTTATTTTGTTCCAGTTTGGTGCCTTATATTTTTTCCCGTTACTTTTAGGTGTCCAGGCTGTCAACGGCGTTAATTTTTTTTGTTAAGTGGCATATGTCACAATCTGTTAATTTCATTTTATTTAAAATTAAAAAAATAAAATTATATATATATATATTTAAAAAAACACAAATTCATCATAGGGTTCACGGGGTAAAAACGTTGATTCATCATCGATCGATTACAATTTCATGGGATTTTGGTCACCGATGGGAGGGGAGGGGAGGTAGGGTGAAGCTTTTTCGACGGTAAAAAGTGATGGTCGGCGTGAGTTTAAGGGTTGAAATGACAGTTTTTAAAGTTTTGAGTTTATTTCAAAATTTATGTTTTCTTTTTAATATATATATATATATATATAATTTTATTTTTTTAATTTCAAATAAAAGTTTTAAAATTATCAAGTTGTGACACATGTCACTAACGGGAAATTAATGTTGTTGCCTAAAAGTAACGGAATGAAACGTAAGGTATCAAAATAGAATGAAATAAACGTTAGGCACTAAAATAAAACCAAAGGCATACGTCGAATACCTTTCGTATATTTAAGCCTTTATTCTTTGGCTACGCAATTGGTATCAGAATTATTTCTACTTTCGGATATTCGAAAGAATCAAATAATTAAAAAAGTAACTTGCGTCTTTGATCTATAAAAGTTAACTACTTTAAATCCATTTGAAATTTATCATTATCATCTAAAAGCTGTAAAAGAGGAGGACATGATTCTTCTAAAGTGACGTACCAAAACATGTTACCCATGGTTTCCTCCCAACCTTGTCAATGGCATCAACCAGAGAAAAGGAGCTACCATCTGATTCTTCTATGAGTTTGCATGCCTTTACTCAGTCGGCAGCCGCTTGTACCAAAAGATGTAGGTGGTGTTTGTTTTTACAGAGGTAAAAGGTCTGTAGTCTGCGGATCACATCTGCAGGCATCTGCAACAGAAGAGGTGGACCAAAAGTCTGCAGTCTGCAAGAAGAAGATTGTTTGTATTTTAACGTCTGCATACTGTTAAAATAAACTGAAATATAAATAAACTGATTTTTTAAACTTAAAAGAGTTTTGCAATACTGAGATTTAAATAATTTTAATTTTACAATACTAAAATTTAAACAATTCATACAACTACAATAATAATTTTTTTAGAAAAACAAACACCACCTTATTAATTCTATTATAAGTCTCACATAATCACATGTATTATTAATTTTATAAGTTTTATAGAATAAAATTTATAAATGATCATTCAATTATATGATTTTTTTAAATATGCAATTATGTAAATACTTTTAATTTTTTAAATATATATTCATAATTTATTTTTATAATTATATGATATTTTTTAGAAAATATTTTTTAATTTATCAAATTATTTTATGATTATTTTTTATTTAATTGTGATTATATTTTAAAATTTTAAAAACATAATTTATAATTTTTTATATTTTAAAATCTTAATTATCAAATAATGAAATCATTTTTTATTAAGCAATGTGGTTTAAATACTTACATTTTGTATAAAAAGTTTAAATATAATTTAAAAATAACAAATCCAAAAAAATATTATATTTAAACTTAAATCAAAATAATTAAAATAAATATAAAATTTTAATAATATATAAAATAATTTATATGATATAAAATAAAATATCTATAATATAATATTAAAAAATTATTATTTAATTTATTTAAAAAATAGTATTAAAATTAATATCTAGAATATAATATTAAAAAATTATTATTTAATTTATTTAAAAAATTAATATTAAAATTAGAATCAAATATAATATAAAATTATATATAAAACCTCTTTGAAGAGGTTAGAAGACGTCTGCAGACATAAGGTCACGTCTGCGCCGCGCAGACCATGCGTAGACATTAGAAGAGCTTTTGTCTTATATAAAAAAACAAACGGTCTGCGAAGCCCAATGTCCTCGTGGTCTGCGCAGCACAGACATAAGAGCTTTGCAGACCTTACACAATAAAAACAAACACCACCATAGAGATTTTATACTACTTCTTAAAACTAGGCCTTTAAAATATTTTATGATAAAAATAAGAGAAAATCGCCTCAGTGACCAAAAAAAAGTTATAATATACGATTTTAACCAACTTTTTTTGGATTTGCCAAAATGACCAACAAAATCGCAACGCGAAATAAAAATCGCAACGCGATCCCCAGAATCGCAAATCAGTTTCCAGAATCGCAAATCAGTTTCCAAAATCGCAACGCGATTCTTGAAAATCGCGATGCGATAGTACAAATTCGCATTGCGATTTTCCAAAATCGCAACGCGAATATGAAAATCGCAACGCGAACACATAAATCGCAACGCGTATCCGTAAATCGCAACGTGTATCCGTAAATCGCAACGCGTATGGGTAAATCGCAATGCGTATCCGTATATCGCAACGCGTATCCGTAAATCGCAACGATAATACATAAAATCGCAACGCGTATCCGTAAATCGCAACGCGATATTTAAAGCGCCATTATAATCGCTACGCGTATTTTATTTTCAAATTACAAAAAGAATATTAAGACAAAATCCCGTAATCGCAACTCATAACCTAAAACCTAAAATCACAACTCAGTCCCATCTCCATCTCTCACTCTCTACGGCGAAGAAATCCGTCCCCATCTCCGAAGATTTCCGTCCCCATCTCCGGCGAAATCCCTCACAACCATTCACGGTCAGAAATCCCTCACAATATTCAGAAATGGAAAATCAACCTCCGAGGGTTAGTTTTTTTAATTATTTTATTTTGAAATGTTTGCATTATTGTAGGTTTTTCATATTGAAACTGATGATAAGTTTACTGGTCATTTCAATAATAGATTAACCATTTCACTTAGATTTCATTTCGCGTTACGATTCTGTCGTTGCGATTTTCATTTCGCGTTGCTATTCTCTCGTTGCGATTTTCAAGTTAGTATTTGTCTTTGTCTTTGTTCTGTCTTTTGGTTGAAGTAATGCAATCCATTCAAGTTTCAATTTGCAGAAGAGTCGCAACGAGATAAATGAAAATCGCAACGAGAGAATGACTGTCGCAACGAGAGAATCGCAACGCGAAATGGAAATCGCAACGAGAGAATCGCAACGCGAAACCAAAATCGCATTGCGATTTTCATTTCGCGTTGCGATTCTCTCGTTGCGATTTTCATTTCGCGTTGCGATTCTCTCGTTGCGATTGTCATCTCGCGTTGCGATTCTCTCGTTGCGATTTTCATTTCAACCAAAAGACAAAACAGTGTTGCAAATTTTAGTTTAAAGAATAAACTACTACTTTTTATGTTTATTGTTTTTGGTATATCTTCACAGTGTAGTTTTTGGTATATCTAACTTGGTATGTTTATTGTTTTTGTAGAAATTTTTTTCGGCTCAATTGACCTTGAGAAATAAAGTCAGCCTGGCCACTACAATTGCAAAGAAGCTTTCACCTGCTCAAAGACAATTGTTTGAGGAAACCTGCTTCGGGCCATGGCTGAGAGTACAGCATCCGGGTGGAGATGCTAATTTGACCCATTTGTGGCTTCAGACCATGACATCAAATCTACCCGACAGTATACAACGTGGTGAGGAAGAGATATGGTTTCATTTTCCACCAGCGTATACTTGCTTTGGGCGGAAGGAGTTCTGCTTAATCACTGGTCTACGATTCGGACACGATGATGTAGGCCGGTACACTCGTCATATCGCCCGCCCATCATGGTTATCCCGGGTTTTTCCGGATGAGTCAATGGAGAAGCCGAACCTACATGTCGACGACCTGAAGAAATTATTTAATAAGAAAGCTGGTTTCACTCGGATGGAAGACGTCGATGTTGTCCGAGTATGCCTTCTACTACTTGTGTATGCCGGCTTTTTAGGCAGAGAGGCCAGACAACCTATTCATCGGGAGCTAATAATATTGGTAGAGGACCTGAATGCATGGAATCTGTTTCCGTGGGGTTCGTATATATGGAAAGCTACCTGGACTAAGTTGTCGTCTGCCTTTGATGACCGCAAAAGTTTGCGGGGCGATGGGTCCAAATACACTTTGTCAGGCTTTGTTTGGGCCTTTAAGGTAAGAATTTCTATATAATGTTTCTAAAATTATAATTAATTATTTAACAATTACTAATTTTGTTATTATATTGTTTGTAGATTTGGATATTCGAGGCTTTCCCCAGCATGCGTACATATGCAATAAAAACGTCAAATGATATTCCCAGGGCTATTTCCTGGAAGAGGAAAACTCTGTTGGATTGGGAAGACTTAATACCATATGCCACAATAAATAATGTAAGTTAACACAAATACTTTCATATAATATATAACAAGTTATTAATAGTAGACGTTTAACTTTGTTTGAGTTTTTATATTTTAGGAGGCCAACATTCCATTACAAAGACTGACACCCACGGAGGAAGAGCTTGCCACTGATTGGTGGCAAGCTAGTCAGAATTTTTTTGATGGCACGGATGATGAGCAGCATCCACTTCCTCCAATTCGAGAGCCATCACCTCACCTAGAGCCATCACCCGATCGACCCGACTATACATCTCTAGAACGAGAGCCATCACCTATCCCGTCACATCATCGAGCCTCTTCTCCACCATCACCTCATGATAGGCGACCGGCAAAGATGCCACGACTCCTATCTCCCTGTTCTCCACCTCCACCTCAACGGGATGAGTCAAGGGAGTTACGTGATGAGGTAAATGCCTTGCGTGAGGAGATCGGTACTCTACGCGATAACGATGGTGCATGGCGTGTGGAGGTGTCAACTTTACGTGGTGAGGTTGCCGCTCTACGTGAGATGATAGTATCGTTGCAGAATGAGGTTCATACTCTACGCAACGAGGTAAGTTTAAGATTTTCCATATTTAACTTAATGATAAATTTACTCGTAATTTCACTTAGATTAGCCATTTCACTTAGATTGCTTAGTAAATTTGTTCGGTTGCTGCCAATTCTGCTAAACTGTGTATTCTTTAACACTGTGAAATAGTATTGTCTTTGTTTTGTCTTTTGGTTGAAAGTAAATTTGTTCGGTTGCTGCCAATTCTGCTAAACTGTGTATTCTTTAACACTGTGAAATATATTTGTCGTTGTTTTGTCTTTTGGTTGAAAGTAAATTTGTTCGGTTGCTGCCAATTCTGCTAAACTGTGTATTCTTTAACACTGTGAAATAGTATTTGTCTTTGTTTTGTCTTTTGGTTGAAAGTAAATTTGTTCGGTTGCTGCCAATTCTGCTAAACTGTGTATTCTTTAACACTGTGAAATAGTATTTGTCTTTGTTTTGTCTTTTGGTTGAAAGTAAATTTGTTCGGTTGCTGCCAATTCTGCTAAACTGTGTATTCTTTAACACTGTGAAATAGTATTTGTCTTTGTTTTGTCTTTTGGTTGAAAGTAAATTTATCCATTCAAGTTTCAATTTGCAGAAGAAGAAATAGTTTACTTTCGCAACACGAAACTTAAAATCGCAACGCGAAACCAAAATCGCAACGCGAAATGAAAATCGCAACGACAGAATCGCAACGCGAAACCAAAATCGCAACGACAAGATCGCAACGCGAAACCAAAATCGCATTGCGATTTTCATTTCGCGTTGCGATTCTTTCGTTGCGATTTTCATTTCGCATTGCGATTCTGTCGTTGCGATTTTCATTTCGCGTTGCGATTTTGGTTTCGCGTTGCGATTTTAAGTTTCGTGTTGCGAAAGTAAACTATTTCTTCTTCTGCAAATTGAAACTTGAATGGATTGCATTACTTCAACCAATAGACAAACAAAGACAAATACTAACTTCAGGGTATTAGTTTGAAACATATTTTTCTTTGTTATCTGATGCATTTTGTGAACTATGATAGAATAATGACTTGGGTGAATACATGCAAGTTTGAAACATATTTGTCTTTGTTTTCACTGTTTAAAGATCATGTCTGTTTATTTACTGATTTTTGTATTTAATTATTTAGCGGCCCGATAGAGTGGATGCTTTACGTCGGGTTATGCTTGCACGACGGAGTTCACGCATCAGACAGCGTGCACGTGCTATTAAGTCTCCGTACACCCCAATAGTGCGAAGACACCGCAAGAAGAAGCCCGACTCGCCTGTCATCCCTCAAGAGTCCACTCCTATCGTTGAAGAGGCCCCCCATATCATTCCTCGAGAGTCCCCTCCCACCGTTCAAGAGGCAACTGTCATCGTTGAAGAGGTCCCTCCCACCATTCCAGAGTCTGATTCACATGGGGTAATATATCGAAGTATTGAGAAACCCCCACCGGTTCCGGACATGATGGATGAGAGTTGGCTCTCGTATGAGTTACGGCCAGTACCATACCGGTATCTGAAGAGGAGAGGGAACAACTACCGGACACAATTTTGGATAACACCCTTTGGGCTAAGACCGCAGTTGATTTTTATCTACATGAGCGGAGCAAGGGGTGTTTCACTGACATATGCAAGCTCACCGATGATATCTTTTTGTTGCTTGAACGGCCTTGGTGGGGCGTATTATTAGGGGTCGAAGACAATGGCTATTTCGATGGGGGGGTAAGTCTTATATTTTCTTATATTTCAATTTGATTAATTTTTTTTTAAATTTATGTAAGTCACTAATATATGTCTTTTTTGTAAAACAGCATATCGATGCGTGGGTGACACGTCTTCTAATAATAAGAAAACTTAAGAAAAATAAAAATATACGATATACAATAATGCCGACGTCTTTTCACGCCGTTCACTTGAAGAATGCACGAGATGAATCATTTGATTTGGGCAATGGACAAGCTAAACTTTATCCTGCATGGTGGGAGGTCGATAAGGTTAGTATTTATTTTAGATTGAGTTTAAAGGTTTTATGAAATAAGTGCGCAAATGAATGAATTATTACTTATGATTACAGGTGTTTATCCCTGTTTTGGAACGTAAACATTGGATTCTCGTCGAGCTTCAGCTCCCATCCCTTAAGACAATAGTGTATGACAGCATGATAAATTACATATCATTGGCTGATTTAAGAGATGTTATTAAGGGATGGAGCTCTCATTTGGCTAAATTCTTGGATGCGATCAATTATTGGACTCGTTCTGGAAACAAGAAGCCAAAGAAGCTCAATATTACAGTTATTAGAGACGAGACCGCGCCACAACAAACGAGCGGAGCCAGAGGAGATTGTGGTCCTCTCGTATGCTTGGCGTTGGAGCGTTTGACGACGGGAAGCATCAAGTATCTACCTCCCACCGATAGAGATAAAGCTGCAGTAGGCTTGTGGTTTCGGCATTATATGGCTAAATCGATATATACGAGACGCTGCCTACCTGCATCCGCGTTATAAAAATGTCCATAAACAATTGGTAAGTTTATATACTTATAAATGAAAATGTTTGGTTAAGTAACTAGAATTCAATAATTTGCGTAGAAAGTGTTGTTTGAACAAATGTTTGGTTTCTGCAGGTTAATCTCAGAAGTGAACTGCGTGAAAATGATGTCGAGCTGCAAAAGTTGATTCAATAGTTTAATTGATTGTTTTTTGATTGTTTAATTGATTTGTAAAAGTTGATTCAATAGTAGATGATCGGAAATAAGAATTATTGCTTATTTTTTGATTGTTTAATTGATTTGTAAAAGATGATTTGTAAAAGTTGATTTGTGTAATTGATGCGAACATAATTCTTATTTGTGCTTGTTTAATTGATTGAAATGTAATGGTTGATTTTGTTGATTTCAATCTGCATTATGTTGAAGGCAAAATGACTATCGCAATGCGAAATGAAAATCGCAATGCGAAATGAAAATCGCAACGAGAGAATCGCAATGCGAAATGAAAATCGCAATGCGGAAATGAAAATCGCAATGCGTTTATAATTTCGCATTGCGATTATCTCGTTGCGATTTTCATTTCGCATTGCGATTTTCATTTCGCATTGCGATTCTTTCGTTGCGATTTTCATTTCGCATTGCGATTTCATTTCGCATTGCGATTTTCATTTCGTATTGCGATTTTAATTTCGCATTGCGATTATGTCGGTTCGATTTTCATTTCGCATTGCGATTTTCATTTCGCATTGCGATTCTCTCGTTGCGATTTTCATTTCGCATTGCGATTTTCATTTCGCATTGCGATTCTCTCGTTGCGATTTTCATTTCGCGTTGCGATTTTCATGTTGGGATTTTCATTTCGCGTTGCGATTGTATTTTCCGTGTTGCGATAGTCAAATGCATGCCTAATAGTGATAACAACTGAATAACAAGAGTTGGTTAAGTCAAAATGGTTGGCCTGAGTCATTAATTCAACTGAAAATGTTAAAAGTTCACACATAAAATCCACATAATACAACGTTTGCATATGAGCTTTTGATGGCAACGTTTACATAATACACATAAAATGTTAAATGTTAAAACGTTTACATAATACAACTGAATAACAACGTTTACATAATACAAAGTTCACACCATATGAGCTTTGGATTTTGATGAGGATCCATATTTTGGTAGAGGAAAAGATGATTTTGATGGCACTGGTGATCCACATGTCAACCTTGTATGACCACTTTCCTTGCACCGACTACATGTCGATCTCTTCTTCTCTTCACCCTTAGACGGTATACGATCGTGACTTTTGGTCGGCCAGGTAGCCTTCTGTCCATGGCTGGTGGCAAAACTGTTTGTAAGTCATCTGGTATGTCCCACTCAGAAGGATGTGGAATAGGGTAGACAATCTCGGCATAAGTCTGTCGATAAACTTCTGTAGTGTAGCAATCCATAGCGTATGCGCTTGAATCATCTTGGTTTAAATGAAGAGCAACTTTTATAACATGGCCACACGGATAACCAGATGTTTGCCATTTCATACAACTACACGTCTTTGCATTTAGATCGACTAGCCCATTTAAGTTATTATCCAGTACTTGAAACAAAGTGTTTGAACATGGTTCAACTCTCCATGACGTTGACTTCACAACACGTTTCGTTATCTTTTTTTCAGTCCATGGTGTAACACGATGTTCCAATGTTCCTGTAAATTTAAATAAACAATACTTAGTAAAATATATAAATATGATAAGTTACGAATTCAAAGAAATAATACCTGCATGGTTTCTTTTCTTGTAGTACCACTGTTGAATAGAGGCTCGAAAAAACTCCATTAACATAGTAATGGGTAATTTCCGGGAATGACGACTTAGAGCGTTGATTGATTCTGCACTATTAGACGTCATGAAACCATATCTTGCTCCAAGTTGATGTACTCTTGACCATCTTTCAAACCCGACATCTTCTAGTGTTTGAGCACACTGAGGCAAAACACGTCTTAAACAATTTATATGCTTATTGAAATCCACTTCCCGATAAGCTTTTACAGCCTTCCAGTATGTCCATTTGTGCTTTTTTATACCAGCAGACCTTGATTTTAGATTTCTATACAAATGAACACCACAAAGTCCATGAAAAGCATCTGGGAAACACCTTCTAACAGCGTTGTCAATTGAGTTTGCCCTATCGGATATGATTGTCAGATTGCTAATAGGACCTATGCAATCCCTAAGATGCCCCATAAACCATGTCCATGAATCAGAGGTTTCAGATTTGCCAACCCCGTAAGCTATTGGCAATATCCCATTGTTAGCATCCATGGCTACTGCTAATAAGTTTACTCCAAGGTATCGACCTTTCAAATGTGCTCCGTCAACTATAATAACTGGGCGCATGCAAGTAATAAACGAACGAATCTACAAAATAATTTACACAAGAAATATAATCATTTAAATGTGAAATGCATGTAACTAACAAAAATGAGTCAACAAAATTATATTGATTTACTAACCGTAGCACCAATGGCGATAAACAGCAACTCAAAGCGTCCATCTCTATCTGTTTTGATATGAGTTACCGACCCAGGATTTTTCAGCTTTAAATTGTGACAATAAGCCGGCAGTTGGGCAAACGATGCTTCTGGCGACCCCCTCAACAATTCCAAGGCATAACATTTGGCTCTCCAAGCTTGAGAATATGATATACTAATCTTGAACCGAGCATTCATGTCAGTCATAATTTCATGTCCCCGATATACCCTGCCATTCAAAAACATTAACTCAGCCAGAAAACCACCCAACACCTTTTTGTTTGCCTGTCTATGGTGAGGAAAAACTTGGGTTCTTGAACATGTATGTTTATCAATAAAAGTCCTAACTTGAAACATTTTGCAATCTTTTATTCTCTTTGCAATCATACGCCACGTACAGTTTTTGTCAATCATACACCTTGTTTCGAAACGATCTTTGCTTGATTTGTTAACTTTTAGTTGATAGCCATCTTCCACACATTTCGTATATAAAGCTATCTTCAAGTCTTCCTTTGTATCAAAACAATCATCTTTCTTGATACGAATAACTTTTGTGTAACAATCAACTGCTTTCTTTATCAACTCTTCTTCCGGTATCTGAAGTAATTCTGGCATATTCCAGTTATACGCCCGTGGCATTTTCTTTTCTTCGGGGACTTTTTCTTCTTCTTTTTCTTCTTCAGGATTATATGAATTACAGAATGGATGTTCAACATGTTCATTCACAGTCGTAACTTCCTCCTCATTATCATCAACATTACATTCTTCGGCAACGGCTGTTTCATCATCAAAATTCGGGTATTGACCAATATCAATATCATTACACGCATGGTCTGTTTCTTCTTCTGAAACATCATCAAAATCCGTGTATTGACCAATATCAAAGTCCGGATATTGACCAAGACCAAATTTCGAATACTGACTAGTACTCACAATTTTTTCTGTTGGCTCATCATCGTCTAACTGGTCAATACGAAAACCGGAATTTGGTGCTGAAAGTTGATTGGGATTTGGATTAGAGAAAGGTTGTGGGTTTTGAGAAAAACTTAGTTGATTACTACCGCTACTGACCCAACAATACTACTTCTAGGTTCAACAACATACAATGTAACATCATCTTGTGAAACACTAATGTAAGCAATGAATCGTTCAACATCTTCATTGTCGGTTAACAAATAAACTTTACCATTTCTCTGATAAGATAGCCTAAATCCACTTAGGGGCTCTAAATTCAATTTATTTGAAACACGTAGCATTAGAGTTTCATAAGTTAACTTTTGTAAAGACAATTTTAGTTGAAGATTTATGGGTAAAGGCATATATTGTAAAACACCATTAACATTATCCCATGACCCTCCAAAACACAAATCTATCCAAACATGATCAACATTAGATGATTTCATGGTTGTAACTAAACAAACGAGATGCGAAACTAAGACCTGTTGCCGGATGGGGAAGGATGTCGTTGGATATAGGAACGGATGTCGCCGGAGAGAGTGATAGATGGAGATGGAATGAGTTGCGATTTAGGGATTTAGTTTATGATTTCAGTGTTATATACCCAAAATTTCAGTGTTGTGATTTACAGATTCTCGTTGCGATTTACGGATTATCGTTGCGATTTACAGATTCTCGTTGCGATTTACGGATTATCGTTGCGATTTACGGATACGCGTTGCGATTTACGGATTATCGTTGCGATTTACGGATACGCGTTGCGATTTACGGATACGCATTGCGATTTACGGATACGCGTTGCGATTTACGGATACACGTTGCGGTTTACGGATACGCATTGCGATTTACGGATACGCGTTGCGATATACGGATACGCATTGCGATTTACCCATACGCGTTGCGATTTACGGATACACGTTGCGATTTACTGATACGCGTTGCGATTTATGTGTTCGCGTTGCGATTTTCATATTCGCGTTGCGATTATGGAAAATCGCAATGCGAATTTGTACTATCGCATCGCGATTTTCAAGAATCGCGTTGCGATTCTGGAAACTGATTTGCGATTCTGGGGATCGCGTTGCGATTTTTATTTCGCGTTGCGATTTTGTTGGTCATTTTGGCAAATCCAAAAAAAGTTGGTTAAAATCGTATATTATAACTTTTTTTTGGTCACTGAGGCGATTTTCTCTAAAAATAAATTATATAATATGTAAATTTATTATATTATGATTGTTTCTTATAAAATAAAATAAAAATTATAAACATATGAAACTAAGACAATGTCACAAAACAACATTGTAATTATGACATTTTATTTAAAAAATATCATCCTTCGAACGTTCTTAAAAATATAAAATCTTGATATTTTTTAAAGTGAGTCCTTAAATTTTAGGACTATGTGATGTATTATATGCTATATTTATCAATAGACAAGCTTGACCACCAGAAACTTTCAACCTTAATCCTAAAAGAAGAGTTGAAGACCAACAAAAATAACCAAAAGTTCAGTTTATAAGGCTGTACGACTTCAATCAACATGTGAAAACCTAGTAGCCAGAATCCTTCACGATTTCGGAATAGTCTCCCACAATGATGGATGAGATGGCACCATTGATGTTGAGTAGTCTTAATGATTAAAGATAGTATTGTATTTTTTTAATATTTTGAGTTCGAACAATTACGTCTATATGGTGTGTGTTGTCAAAGATAAAAAAATATTTTGAATTTTATAAATTTCTAAATATTTTACACGAACTAACTTACCTCAGTGATTAAAGGAATTTTTGTTGTTCCTAGAGATACAGATTTAAATACTAGTAGTTATAGTAGGGTGATTAAGCATTTATTGTCCCGTCTTGATTAAATTAAGTCTATGATGACTTTAATTTTATTTAACAAGATGTAGGGTTGTTTGGGAATGCTTATTTTTTTTTTATAAGAATGAGAGGTCTCGTTAAAAATCCCTTCATCACCGTCAAGTTACGGAAATTTATCTCGACGGACATTAAAAAGGAGAAAAATAGTGCATCAAAATTTTATTACCAATCCAAACTCAACAACCAACATTCCATACAAAAACAACAACAGAGAACCTCGTACAATTCCAGAAACACTCCTAATAACTAAACGCAATACCTATCACCCGGAAAACACAATTCCAAACTCAACAAAGACCATCTAAAAATCTACCCAATACAGAATTAAACCCCTGACACAAGTAACAAACCACCATCCTTAACCAATTCCTGATTTAGCTAAACTGTAAACCTCCCAATTCGAACATATCGGGATAACTTTCAAAATCACGTTCCTCTCCAGTACTATAGCAGCAATCTCCTTCACCAATGAGCCAAACAAAGGAGAACAAGAACCAGGCTCCATGATCCACTTCACAACTTATACCTAGTCGGCTTCTATTATGAGTTGCCCCTTGTTGCTCCAAGCAGAATCCAGAAATAAACTTAGACCAGCCTTCACCTTCATAAGCTCTACCAAGATAGGAGGTCCAGAACCAATGCTCTCTGAAAATGACCCTAAAACCTTTCGATTTGAATCTCTAAGTATTCCACCAATACCCCCTTTGCTCCATTGATTATCCATTTCCCCGTCTACATTAACCTTAAAAAACAGAGGGAGGAGGGCACCATGACGAAGCAACAGAAGGACCTCTCGGGACACTTGGACAATGATCTGCAAGAGACGGATCCCCCACAAGACAGTCAACTGGGATCAGAAGCTTAGGATGTTTTGCAGCAAACCATGAAGCAACTCTATATCTAGCTAAAAAGAACAGTTGAGCACAATCCAACTTTTTTTCTCAAAGAAAATCTCATTCCTAAATTTCATATCAACCACAAAATCGCACTTGGAATAAAGGCCCAAATACTCGATTTCATAACTAAATTCCCCCACACATCAATAAGATTAGTCAGACTTTCTGGAAACACGAACATCACATTCCATAACCTTAGAAACTTCATCCCAAGATCCCACGCCACTTGATATGATCGCCAATAGCAAAGGCCCGGAGAAGTACCCAAGTGGCCCCATCACACGAGCAAGGGCTAAAGAGTTTCAAGCAGTCATGGAGAGTATGTTTACATCAAGTTTGGGACGTGATAAAGGAGGAATAATAAGGGAGGAACACTTTACACTGTTTATGCATGAATTTGCGTGAGAATTTGAAGTTTGCATAATATTCATTGCATTTAATAAGTGTGTTGTTCATTCAAGCATGCATTGCATTTAAATCATCTAGTTCATTTAGGGATGTAGTTCATTACTAGTTCATTCATCAAACTAGTTCATTTATTAAACTAACTTTTAATTGTTTCGTGCATGTTTTCAATTAAATATTGAATAAAATTCACCTTTGTGTCTAGGTGCATGAGAGAAGTTGAACGGTTTCATTAGATGCAAGAATGTCAGTCAGAATGTCTTCCAATTCTGGATGCAATACAGATGTGTTTGGTTCTATAAATCAATTGGAAATTATTTCTCTATCTCTTAGCTTTCCAACGCCTTTTGAATCACCTTAATCCAATATCGGAAGCTTGAGATATGATCGATTTATTGAAGACAGTGCAGGCTGGAATTTTGTTACGGGAATTTTATGCATGGATGATTTGGATGAGTTTGAGCCAAGGGAGAGTCTTTTCAACTTCAACCAAGTGACAATCCATTGAAGGACGCTTAATTCATCCATTCAATGCATTCAAAGCTGATTGTTATCATCTAAATTCAAGGGTTGTTCATATTTTTCAAGGGAGCATGCAATTAAGGGTGATTTAATTCACTTATTAAGACAATTTTCAGCATGAAATAGCAAGAGTCTTCCACCCCTCGAACGAAATTAAGGTCAAATTCAGCTTCAAATTGTCTAGATTCGTCCCAAAATGATCTAGAATATTCAGCCAACCTTGAAGATAAGAAGACAAATCATTCAAGTGCATTTTATTGCTAAATTGATGAGAATGTTTTCATCTTTTGAGTCTTTTCATATTGCTTAGAAATACTATAAATATGCACCTTTGGGATCATTTTAGACACACATTTGAATATATAAAACATCTTTGAGATGTTGCTTTCATTCTTTTTCTCTTGTAGAACTTTATCGGCTTCAAGATAGTCTTGTAGTCTTCATCCATTTCCTTTTATTATAATGTTGGTTCCTAGTTCATCTATAGCTAGTGGGTCACGTTTCATCTACTTCCACTTCGATTTCATCTCTTTATATTGTTGGTTCCTAACTCCATATAGTTAGAGGGTCACAATCCGTTTTCTTTTCAATCCATCTTACACATTCCAAGCCATTACCAACCCATACCTTCGCCATACTTTCATTCCATCCAAACTACAACTTCCATCATCTTCCGTTCAAAGCAAGCAATATTTCAATCTCTTACTAGAATCACGATAGAACAATCGTATATATGACTCGAAACTCATAATTGAGATCATATCACCACTCCACATGAAACAAATAAGTCCACCGACTCGAGAGTTGATCCACACAACGAACATAGAGAATCATCAAGCACGACCCTGCGCTTTAAGAGTTCCACCTTAACGGTCAACTTCTGATGAGCTGCTTGCCAAATAAAAGCTTCAACGCGAGGAGGGGAAACACCAAGCCATACGTTTTTGGACCACAGAAAATCATTTTCATTTGCTGCATACAAAAGCTTCATACAAAAGTTGAACAAATAGGATCCCTCTCCATTTCTTGACCACACACAAGCATCATCCTTGGAAGCTTCAATGGGCAATTCGCACAACAACGCCATCATCTCCATCCACTGTTCCAACTCTCAATCCACTAAATTCCTCCTCATTGGAACATCCCACCACCATCCCGAAGGGATTATTTGGGAATGCTTATTAAAGTGTTTTTGGCTTAAAATTCGGTTTGAAAAACAGAAACATTCTTAATCAACTCATTTTTCAATAAAAAAATCACGTTTAAAAAAATGATTATTGACTCAAATTAAAAAAAAAATTACATTAAAAAATCATTTAAAGAAACATTCTGAAAAAGTATTCACAAATCAAATGTATAAATAATCGTGACTTCACAATCTTTGGTATCAATTTCTTTGAAGGATGTAACTCGGTGGGATAAACCATTTATAGGATTTCAACATGGATCGTTGACTTCCATGTTTATTACATTGTCGGATTGTTGCTTTCGATACAACTTTAGAGTTCAGAACTCCAGAGCAGCATTGGCAGTTCCTACAACTCTTGGTCTCGACCCGACAGTTTCAAATTCGGAAAAATTAATGTACCCATTGCCATGAGAATCTTACTGTTCATCTCGAGCCACTGCAAACTCTTTGAAGGTTGTCATAATCGTTTTTTAGGTAGAATAATTAAATATTGTTTTAAAAACAGTTACGACTTTTAATTTTGGAAAATTGGTGATTTTGAATTAAATTGGAAAAATTAGATAGAGCCGCCATCAACCTTTGGGTTAGGTAGGTTGAATACCTAAAAACGTCTTTTAAAAAATAATTTTAAGAAAAATCGTTTTTTAAGACAAAAGTTGGTTTGCGTTTACCAAAAATTCGATTAAAACGGGTTCGGGAGTCGGCTATGCCTGGGGAAGGATTAACACTCCCACAACGCCCAAAATTAGTACTGTGTCACTTACACACTTTCGTAATGGTGGAAATCCTGAATCAAATATCAAGTTAAAATATGATTCATTTATTAAATATTGATTAATTTGCTTCAAATTAATTAATTAAAGAAATTATTTTACTCGAATAATAGATCTAGCAAAGGCTAAAACAGCTAAAACATAAATTTAAAGGACATAAATAGCAAAACAGAAACTTAAGTGACTAAAATAAAATAACAAAAACTAAGGTGTCAGAATCAGAAAAACACATAAATTCAGGTGCTGGAATGAAAAAAACATGCATAAAAGTTCAGGGACTAAATAGAAATTATACCAAAAAATACATAACATAAATGAGTCGTCGGCCACCAGCGCCGCACCGCCGTGCCGCCACCACGCCGTCGTTCCGCCACCGCCGATCATCGTCGTGCAGTCGTGCCACCACCGTCACCGGTGGCCGATGGTTACCAAATTTAACCGGGAAGTCCATCTTGGCCTCCTCATCTTAAATCTAGAGTCGGTTTTGCGTGAATCGGCTCCGTTTGTCATAAAAAGATAAAAAATTGTTCGGCTTAAGTTTCTCCGATCTGCCTCTTTCCACTGTCTGATCGTCCTGATTTTTCAGTATGTTGTTCGTGTTGACCTTCTGTAACTTTTCAATATTCGGAACGTTGATCGGGGTACCGATCGCCGTAAAGAAGTAAAAAATCGTTCGTATTTATTTTCTTCGATCCGTCGCCGTCCACCGTCTGATCGTCCTGATATTTTAGTGTGTTGTTTGTGTTGGCCTTGCACAACTTTTCACCGTTCGAAACGTTAATCGGAGATTCTGATCGCCGACAAAAAAATACGGCAAAATCACATAAGCTTTTTTCTTCTTTCTTTTTTTCAATTTTTCTCTCTCATATGGCCTTCCCACGTCCATCCCCCCCCCCCCTCAAAATGGTTATTACATGTCATTTTATGGGTCTTTTTGACTGGAGTATAGTGGGGGGGGGGGGTTTATATTTTTAATATTTAGTGGATAGTTGTATGGGTGGAGTTTTTATTTAATGAATAGTGGGTTTTTTTAGGTATGATGGAAAGTTGAGTGGGTATGGTAATAATAATAATAATAATAATGATATTTAATAATATTTTTTTTGATCCGGATAAAAACGGGTGTCTACAAATATATATATTTTGGTTTCAGTTAATTGGTGATCATTGTTCTTCCTTTTGTTTGTTATGCTTATATTAAGGATGAGCATTCAATTGAGTCGAGTTAAAAAAATTTGGGTTATTTAAGTTGACGAATTTTATTTTATAACTCAAATTTTATTTTAAATTTTTTGAATCAAGTCAATTTGAGTTTATGTTTAAATTTAATTGCAGGTATTTATAATATTATGATACTATTTGATTTCAATTTAAATGACTTTTTCATATATATTATTTCATATTTTTTTCATATGTAATATACATATCAAAGTTGAGGGACTCTTCAATTTGAAAAGCAATCCATTAGTTATTAAAAATTTGGGGTTATTCGACTTTAATTTTATAAATCAATTCAAATTTAAATTTTTTTTATTCGAGTCAAATTTACGAAATTATAAGTTGAGTTCGAGCCGAACCGAGTTTTAATCATCCCTAATTGTTATGGTGTATAATATGACTTATATTCACCGTGTACCACTTTGAAGCATGATGTTGTTCAAGCTTCATTTAAGGCTTCTGAAGAATATAAAGGTTCTACCAAGGTATGTGTGCTTTGGCCGGTCGATTGCGTTACCGGATTTCGGCCTGGGAGCAACGGGAAATTAGCACCTCGGAAGAACTATATGGATGTTATACAAGTTAAAAATATCATCAGATTCATTGTCATGGTAGAGAATTTGTCAGACGGCGGAGCAACGAGCCATTCTAGTCTGGCCGGATGAGCATATGGGGAAGAACTACCATTGCTCACCATTTAGGACTGAACCACAGGTCCAAAATCAAACAAACAAGTTGATATTCCAGTAAGATACCCTAGAACTGATATACAAATAGTGGAAACAATTTACATTTTGATCAGATTGAGCAATATGTATCAAACTATCATCATTACACCACACAAATCATTTAGAACTTACGCTACTGACTAAATGAATTGAAACTCCAAAGTAAAAAAAAAACATGATTTTATAAACATCTCTCCATCGAGGGCAAAGGTCTGCGAGTCGCAGTCCGTCTCCATGGCAATCGAAGTTCGAACATCGAAGCTATTGTAGAATGATATCTATGAGCAAATATAAAGCATCAACTTTTACTAGGCTGCTTGGAAAATAAAATAGCCAGCAGCAGATGTTATAATACCAAGCACTCCACCAGCAAAAACCTGTAATTTAGATGGAAGGTTGAAAATTATAAGTGGCTATCTCAGATGAAGTTGCTCGTAGCACCCGATGTTACCATAAGCAATACCGGAGATCATTGCAGTTTCGAATCCGTATGTAGATCGACATCAGTGTTAAAAAGATAACCCAGATTTATGTAGCCATTGATTACAACATTTGAAACATCTATTGCTCAGAATAAAAACAAGGCTTAGGACCACAACATCTGAGAAGCTTAAACTAAAGGATGTTCAAGAACAAGAGTGTGGATCGAGTAATTATTGTTGGTAATCTGCCACGAAAACGTACCTGGGGAGGGGTGTGACCGATAAGTTCACGTAACGGCCTGGTCTCGGCCAGAGGATGTTCAGCAGGCAATTCATAAACAATTTGATTCAGGAGCTGAAGAACATACAATTTGTCAATGGATACAAGAAAGAAATCAAGTTTAAACCAACTGCTTATGCATCCCATTTCGTAATGAGAGAATGCAGTTCATAACTAAAGCTTCTATAACATCCAATTACTCAGAATCAAACCTCTGCCTGCCTTCCAGCGTGTAATCTCACACCAGTTGCATCAAACATTACCTGCAAATCAAATCCTTCCAATCAAAACTCAATCTTCGAAGCAGGCGGTATCGGTGACACGAGAAACACATTCATTGATTGAAAGATCATTAGCCATGTTGCATTTTTCTCAAGTACTAGAAATCGATATCTGGCGGAAACCAAGATTAGCACCAGCAGGGACAAAGAAAGCAATATCTAAGAATCATGCCAGACTCTCATTCAATGTTGTTTATAAGGCAACCATAAAACAAGAAACAAAGGATCATACGATGCATGCTAAGATCGATGCAGTTGCAAATAGTGATCCTCCGAAACCGTCTTGGAATCCGATGGCAGTAGCAAGAGCAGTGACCGTTGAAGAATGGGACGAAGGCATCCCACCGGATCCCACAAGTTGGCTGATATCCCATCGCTTTTCCTTGTACCTGCAAAATGGTTATGTGTACTTAGATTTTCTTCCCGTCTCGTAACGAAAATCTAGCCATTGGGTGATGAAAATAATGCAAATGAAGGCATTAAAACTCAACAAAGATATCATTACAAAACAGGAATTGAATCAAGCTAGAGCTGACCTGAATTACAACTTGAATAATCAAAGACCACCAGGACTCAAGAACATAATGTCCACACTAGACATATTTGGTAAATGTAATCACTAATCAACCAGCTATTATCTAAGGCACCTTTTATTCCATCAATGAAGAAAACGGCAATTACCCAATTAAAAGCTCTAGGCAACAAGTTGATTGAAAGTAGATGACATTTGATGAACTATTCGAAAATCGTTTGAATAACATTCGTTTATTAAATTAATTAAATAAATGAGTATGACAAAAGTGTGTTCAGTTCGTTTATGTTCACGAACAAAAGTGTATTCAGATCGTTTATGTTCATGAACAAAGCATCTATAAGCTTGTCTACAGATTCGTTTACCCAATTCTCCTTTTACTTTTATATTTTTTTATATTTTAAATAATTATCGAGATAGTAACTAAATTGAACAGAAAGTGAATTTTGATTTCAATCTGTGAAGTATAAAGAGCTCAAGGACTAGTGGGGTAATTTCATCATTTCTGAACATATAAACCAACAAATATAAACATGATATTAAAAATCGAACGTCAACCGAACATGAATACCTTAAAAAAATAAAATGAACACAAATACAAACTTATTGCCCAAGTCGATTTATTTACCCTCCTAATAAAATACACATAACATGCAGTGAAATGATTCTCAGATGTTATTAAAGAAACAAAACAACAGTTTAAGATTGATGGAAGCTAAAACAACAGGAGATTTGGAGATACCAGGAGGTGAAGAACTTCATAGATTGGGCAATAGCAAAGGCAATAAAAGCACAATAAGAGGGAAATTTGTGAAAACACAGGAAGAAGTCATTGAAGAAGAGAATGATGTGTGCCCTGCTCCTCGATATTCTCTTTCCTTCTTATCGAACTGCTGCTATACTGGAAACCTTTATCGATGGAACAACAAAGGAGATGAAAGGCCCGAAATTCAGAAAGAAGAGAACAAATGGGCAAATACCAAAGTGGATATTGGGAAGGGAATATGAGAATGAAGATGAGCGGATTGGGAGGCGAGCTTGACGGATCCTTTGAAAAGCAGGAAATAGAGAGAAACAAAGGGGATTGCTTTGCGTTGCTTTAAATGAACTAAGATTAGAGGGCAAAGAGCAATGGCCATATCATATTTGTTTGTCAAATACAAACCAAAAAAACGAACGGTCTTCGCCTTCTGCAATGTTCCCACTGAATATGCCACTTGGCGGTCCTAATCAATGTCTCGAATATACCCCCAGTCACTGTCTCCTCCCAAAATAAGTACACTTATTTCTTGCACGTTAAATAATTTAATGTATATTTTATAGTCTAAAATCGAATCAAAATTGTTATTTTTTTAATATAAAACAAAAATTGAAAAATATGTTCCTACCAAATTAAAAATTAATAAATTTAAAATTTAATCTTCATAAGAAAACTTTTAAGTTGGCAACGGAACATTACTTTTTAGAGGTTTTAGATTCGAATAACAGTATTTATGGAACGTATACGTTGTCAATAAATTAAAAATTTTTGAATAAATATTATCTTATAATTACCTTATACTATTAAAAAAATATAAGATGTGATTTGGCAATAATAGTGAACTCATTTAATTATTACTATATTAAATTAGGAATAAATATTTAATTAAATTGAATCAAATAAAAATATTTAAACTAGCTAAATCTCCAATTAATATTTTATCATTTACTTTTTAAAAAATTTAGTCGAGCCAATATTATAAAATTTGAATCAAGTCAAATCAATTATATTTATTCTATTTTTTCTAAATTTAAATATATTTATAATTTTATGATACTGATTGATTTTAATTTAAATAATTCTGAAAAATCATATATATATATATAATATGATTTATTTTTAATATTCTTTTTCTAACGTATAAAACTGTAAATAAGATATATAATATTATTTAATAAATTAAAATCATCTAAAATTATATAATATATTTATCATTTTAATTTCTAAAAAAAGAATTTTGAGAATAAATTATTTACGATAATATAAAAAAAATGAAGAATTGATAAGAAAGAAAAATAGTTGGAGAATCAAATTGAATAAAATTTAAAATTTAAAACAAAATTCTAAAAGTAAAAAATTTCTTGTACAGAAATTAAAAATACGTTATTAAGTGGTTTGAGAGTATAAAGTTCAAATTTAATAAAAAGAATAAAATTGAAATTAAAAATGAAATGAAAAACAAAGAAATAAAAAATTTCAACCGTAAAAAATTAAATTATTTAATTAAAGATAAAAATAATATTTTAATATTTATTTCGGTTGTCAAACATTGTAAATTTAAACTCGATTTGGACTCAAAATCCAACAAAAAGATTCAAGCTGGCTTGAATAATTCACAACTGGACTTGAAAGCTGATGATTTTCACTTGGCCCCATCGACAACTCGGATTACACGGAGACAAAGTACACATATGACCAAATATATAAAATCCATCGTCCCTTGATGAAAATCAAATAATTGAGTGAGCAACCCCAATCGCCTGCTTGGACAAACGCGATCGGATTTTTCCAATCATTTTTCCAACCAAAAACGATAATGTCGATGAATGCTAATGCCAGTGTGTAAAAAATAAACTTTAAGGACGAAAACAGATTATCAATACACAATACAAAGAAATATTTAAATCATATGAGAATTTAAAATTTTCAAAGGTGACCGCCTCATCAGCCCCTCTTGATCCATCCTGGTTAGTGGTTACCTAGAGCCAGGAAATATATAATGTGAAAAAAAAACCCTACTCTCAACTTTCAGACGACTCTTTACCTTATGACATATATGAAGGCTGCAGAAAAGAAAAAAAAAATACAGGAAATCTCAAGTTTCAAGCTAAAAATAATTTCTTTGGACATCAGGTGTTAAGATCAGCTCAAGATGTTCAACTGAATTGCTACAATGGTGTTGGGTCCCCCACACTTCCCATATAATAAAACCAATGAATTTAATGCCATGCCATGCCATGCCATGCCTCTTAGACAAAAACTTCCTCTGCAAAAAAGGATGAAAAATTGAAAAGTTGTAGAACTACCAGACAAGACATGGCACCCTCGATTTTGAGAATAAAAGTTTGTATTGGTTGAATAAATCTCAACTTTAAACCCACTTACGGAAAAAGGACACGTAAAAAGCTCTATTATTACAGTAACTTGTACAAAAGAATGAAACAGATGACAAATCCAGAATGAAAACTTAAAAAGAAAAGCATTAGCATGAACAGAAATGGCACATCATTTATATCATATTATCATAAGTCCCCTCTTTCATCTATCTTGTCTACATTCATCTTAACTTTCATGAGGCCAAGGACGAAGAATTTGTACGTACCTGTTGTGTTGCGACTCAAAATCCTCTTATGCATGGAAACTCTGTGCAGGGGTGTCTGCGTCAAACACAGCGCATATGTCTCAATACCTGTTGCCAAGGAGATGGAGGAGAAGCTAACCAAATTGAGCTGATGTTATTTTTCAATAGTCATGATAATTGAATATGAATGAGGGGGTAGGGTATTAATTCACGATTTCTCCAACAAAGAACAGGACTCAAAACAAACACTGATAACTAACAACAAATCTGGTGATGGGGCAAAAACACAAATGCCCCCACCCCACACTGCCTATACTAATATCAACCTAAAGAACTTTACAATTTATGTCACCACCAGCAACCGGTGGCATTTCTTACAAATAAATTTGGAACCAGACAACCCATTGCCAATATATTTAACCACAAAATGAATTTAAAATCCAAAGCACTTGCCAATCCCTCCAAATAAGATTGGAGTAGCAAAGTCAAAAGGAGGCTGGTGAAGCGCTGCGTGTTTGGTCTGATTGAAAGGCTTGCTCTCACATTATAAAGCAGTTACACTTAGATTCTAGCTTTGGAGGGTTCATACTGTCCATCTTATCAGGAATATCAACATTATGATTAGAAGATTCATAGGCATTTTCATCATTAACAGTCTTGGTAGGCACGGATTTTACATCAGTTTCTACCCGCCTCTGCCTGACTTTATTAGATTTTGAAGTCCATCTACCAACAGTTCGGCCCGGTAGATCTTTCCTGTCAGAAGTGGATTTCCCCAAGATCGTCACAGTTGGCCTGGAACATTCCAATGGCACAGAACTTTCCCTTTCAATGGCAATGGTAGCTGCCTCGTAGGCAAGATCATGGATGATGGAACTACAGAAAAGTATTGTGTCTGTTGCTTCTTCAAGTGTCAGGCTTCTGGCCTTACTTCCTCCACGACATTCTACCAAGACAGTTGATTCCTCTGTCAAATAGCAAAAAAATCCATCAAGGCTAAACAAAATCTCACTGCAACTCGGTAACAAATCAGAATTGAACTTCAGCAAAGAATCACATGGTATGCAGCTTTGAGTACTAAATTCTAAAAGGCATTGACATCAAGAAACTGAAAAAATAAACCTTATCCAATCAACAAACTGAGGAATATCATTTTTAACAGACACAAGGTTAAATCCATCACTTCTTATGTATGAAAAAGAGTTAAGATAATTGTAAATAAAATTAGTTTGTCGCTCCAAATATTGAGAAAAAACAGCATGGTGGTAAATGGAATTTAACATGATACCAGCACAGGTATGTATGGGCATGATTCATTGCAAAGCAAGCATTAATCTCCAATATTTGAAGTTAAAGCACTCCTAAGAAGAAAACACTACAAATAAAAGGGTCAATCAGGCCATTTAATACGAGGATAATGTCAATGAAAACATCACAGCAGCATGCTGGTACCTTTTGGTCCAATGATATTTGATATACCTTTCCCTACGCCAGAGATCAATTGTACTAGAGTGATCTAAAAAGTTGTGCTTGTCAGTACATGCCAGTACACTGTTTAGACTGTGCTTGTCTACCCCTTTTTGACCTTTTTGTGAAGAGTGGTTAGGAGGAAGAAATACCCGACTTTTATGACCATGATTAAATGATAAAAATGACTTGGGGAATAATGGCAACGTTCACTAAAAAAAATATTGGCAATAGCTGCCATATAAAGCAATTATCTGAAGAGCACGAATTGGCAACACATCAATGGGGATAATCTAAAATTCAAACAACTCTTATCTCTTATTGAAGCCTCAAAAGTTCATTCAAAACAAAAAGGCAATCCTCATATCCATTATCAGAGCAGTAATTGCCTTATCCACAGCTTTCCAAGAATTGGTAAGTAATCGGCTGCTGAAAATTGGTGTAGGAAAGCATTGTGAAGGTTGTGACTGAACTTAAACCATGTAACTTAACAGATTTGAAACTAGTATAACAGACAAACCATGTGCTTACCAAGAGTACAACTTTTTTTTTTTTAATAGAACCAAGAGTACAACTTTTATTAGAAAGATCAAAATGATCAAAATAATATGGCAGTTCACTTATTCATGATTAACTTTTGACCATTTTTAAGCCAACCTAAATGTACAATGTTAAAATTGCACCTGCTAAAAGAAAAGTGGTAAATTTGATCACAGACCTGGGTATAATTACAAACTTGAACCTCAGCCCCAAAAGGAAAAGAGAAAAAGGGTCAATCATGATGGGTAATCCATGAAGGATTACAAGTAACTCTTACGGTTGCTACTTACTGCTCTTATAAATAGAACTTCAAGCAAGTAACAATGGTTGAAGAAAGAATAATCTGACTTTCAAAATGACTAGCATGGATAGTTCATGAAGGATTAAACATGCTGCGTCCTAAAATTGTTTACGGTATATGGTAATGGCCATATCAAAAATCTTCTCAAGAATGGAAGTAAATTTTAACTTCAAGTTGAAAGTACAAAGTAGATGGAAAGCCGCAATGAAATAATTAAATACCTAAAACACCAACTGTGTGATCTGACGAATCATGCTCCTCAACAGAAGCAGTAATATCCACATCTAAAGGTATAGCATCAGACAGATCCATGGATCTCTTCTTTTTCCTCTCAGAATTTGGAGACAAGCCATCAAGTTCTGAACTGTAGGAACTCCGGCAGGATTTGTCAATTTCTATTTCTGAGATTGTAGTCAAACAGGTGTGACCAGCACCCTCAACAGCATCTACTCCATCAGGAATATCATTTTGCATACCATGTTCTTCAAGAGTAGGATCTAGAGTGGCAGGTAATGCTTCAACACTTGAGGCTATCCTGGCATTACTTGAAAAGTTGTCTCCGTTTTCATATGAAACACCATCATCATTGAGAGGAAATGGTGCTGCTGAATTGTCCTCTAATGACTCAGAGGTTAAAGTATCGATTACTCTGCTACTTCCATTCCACTCAATACTATCAGTTTTGGAAATTGCAGCAGCATTGGAAATTGCAGCAGCAGGGAATGATGAATCTACCTCTGAATTTTCGGAAGCTTTGGCTTGAGAAACAACAGCTATTTCCTCTGCTTCCTCAAATTTCAGACTACGAACAGAACTCTCAAAGTTTTCATCATTTGTGCTAGATGCAAGACTTAATGCTTGGTAATTATTGCTTGAACTTTGAGACAAAGTAAAGCTTTGTGGCTTCGCATTCAAGCCATATCTGTAATTCTCCAACTCAGATTTTCTAGCATTCAATTGTACACATGTATCAGTTTGTCTAGATGAGAATTCGACAGAGGATGATACAGAGACACTCCCATGTCCAAAAGAGCTTCTGAAACTGTTATAACTGTCTCTTGCATAAGAAAGATCTTCTGATGGTATGGTAGAAAAGGTCCTACCTAAAACAACAGGCCCCTTGCTACTGCCTGACCTCTTTAACAGCACTGAAATACCTACAACTTCTGATGTATTAACCTTCAAACCAGAATGTTCATCAGAGTAATGCAACTGCTGACCTCCAGTGTCCCTATCAGATATAGAATAACCAACAGCTGGTTCAGCCATCTCTTGCTGATAACCAAGCCTCTGCTCACCTCCCTCCGCCAGAGAACCTCCAAGAGAATTTTCTTGAGAGAAATTTTCACTTTGCTTGATAGTTTTCTCATGATGAGAAATCCATGGTTCAACTGCATCAATAACTTGCAACGGTGAATCAGATGGATGAATTGAGATCTCCAAATCAGGAATGGGTTTGTCCTCTCCAGAAACCTTCATAAGCAACCCTGGGTAATTCTTTGCATCAGAAACGTCACCAGCAACTATATCATGCTGCCTAGTGCAATCTGTGCAAAGACTGGTTTCTTCTTCAACCTGCTCAATAACACGATACCTGCTATAACAATTAGAACAAATTTTTGTATTTTCAAAACTATCAACTTCTGAAAGATCTCCCCTTTCACACAAAGCATCATAATTTGAAGTAATTTCAACTTCAAGACCATGATGACTAAACTCCCCAGAGTGGTCGGGGTCACATTGGATTTTAGAGTCTCTATCAGCTTCTTCAATGAGAATATTAAGTGAATCATTACGTGTTTCATAGCTAGCATCCTGGTTTACTGCATCCATCTTATCAAAGGCAAAACCCTCTTCTAGAACATTGGCAAAAGGTCCCCTACCGGATTCACTTGCCCCGTCATCATGTTGATTACTTCCTTCAGTATTGAGCACAGCACTTGAACCTTGATGACAATTCGCATTACTGCTGGTAGTAACAGATGAATTCTTTGACATTAAAGAACCATGTGCAGAACTGCCCTTCCCAACATAAAATGTGGTACTTGGAACGCTAGATAATAGAGGTCTGAACATATTTGGAGGACTCTTCCGATAAGCCTGCATCAAAATATTGATTACAATAAACTATAGGGTTTGTGTTTATGACCAAGCACACTTGATTTGCATTACTTATGCACGAAAAAAGTCTAATTGGGAGCAAGTAAATGCATGAGAGGTAACAACACACCACATGAATTCTTTCACAATTATCATAAATTTCTTTTTGCTTAGTAAAGATATTGACCATGCAGATTGCATTGAAGTTCTTGAGTTATTTAACACATTAAAACACATCAAAAGAAAGATAATTACTCCGAAAGTTTACTCAAATACAGAATGTAACTCATAGAACGCACTAATTAAACAGGAAGTTCTGGAGTTTTTACTCGCTTTCCCCTTTTAGACATACCAGATTAAATTACGCACTGAAATTTTCAATGGCCACTGCCAAAAACTTCATCCAGCAATTAATTCTAACTCTAACACACAATGCTTACTAACTAATAGGATCACATAAACCCATCAATTTAAACTATACCATCAAGTTTGCCACCTCTAGATATACGGCATTATTGGAACATGATGCAGGATTTTGAGAATACTCTACCAAGAGAACACAGTTTCACATTCCAACGAAAATGAAATTATTTTATGTTGACCTTCCGTATCTCTTCTCCATTATTAGATAGTCTAAATCTATACTGTACTAGTAAAACAAACAGGGACAAGAACAGTCTTCTGTTGCAAGCCATTCAGAAAGGAATTAAATAAACTAGGAGCAACTAAAGCAAGGTAGGTTCAGAACGTTAGAGCAGAAAACTAACTACTTATATTTCAACACTTGTATATGGACCTAAATTGATGTAACAGATGCATATTAACCTAAAAAAGTAATAAAATACCATTTGACGAAGAGCAGAGTCAAAGGAACGTTTTGGAGCAGAACTTGGTGATAACACTCTAGCTGATTTCTTGTTGAAGGTTGCCCCCCTGTTATTTGTGTATGTACCAAGCCTCCTTGGAACAGAAAGGGTAGATCCACTTAGAGGAATAGATTGTAGAGGGTCTAAATCATCATCACCAGATGATGCTACAGACCCTCTACTGTATGAACTTAATTGGTCTCGATCATGACTGTAAGATGAACTGACACTTCTAGAGGCAGTTGGGGACATCGATTTCCTGCCAAATCTTGCCTCCCTTCCATTTCTAGATGCAGGTGAGGAACCCCTCACATACGATGCTGGTCGATCACCCAGAGATGTACGAAGATTAGGTGGTGCATCTAAGGAGAAACCGGGGATATTTGACTGCCAAGCCCTTGTTTTTGGTGATGTAGAGTTTCCCCTACTTGTCCTTACAGGAGATGCTCCCCTTCTCCCCGTGCTTGTAATTTGTGGAGTAGGTGTGGAAGACCTTTGGGCGGGTGTTGAACTTCTACTAGGGGAAGGAGATGGTCTTCGAGTTGGAGTAGGTTGCCTTATTGGACTGGACTGAGGTGCTGAAGATGGCCTTCCTCTAGACTGGAGTGTGCTACTCGTAGACCGAGGTGATGGACTTAAACGATTTGGACTTGCACTGCCCCTACTGCTTCTGTAACTCTTGTCCATCTGCAATATTTTCATAGAAGTCAAATGGTGAAGATTTAGAAAGAATAAGATCAGACTTTCAAGAGAAACTTATAATGAAATGTCGAAGAACTATTTCATCAACACACATATTTTCATTCCATAAGAGTGATATGATAACCTACTGTGGATGATCTTGATATGGAAATGGGTTGAGTCCGAGGTCTACCCCTGCGAGGAATGTTAGCTGGAGGTGGCTCATCATCCAACAAAGGAAAAAGGGGGGTGTCAGGTGGAGTTAATAACCTTCAAAATCACCAAGAATGACACTTAGTGAGGACCAAAAATCTTCAAGTTTGGATAATAGCACAATAGCTTGCAATTAATGAAATAAAAAAAATGGCTGTCCCTTTTTCCCATAAGTATGGGGTAAGGGAGAGGTAAGATAGTAGGCTACCCCCAACATCAAGTTGAGAGCAGCTTCCGTAAGAGACCTCCGAATTATGAAATGCCCTCCGTGGGACTCGATCCCACGACCTCAAAGTTAAGAACTTTGTGCTCTACCAACTGAGCTGGATGGTCATTTCTACAATTAATGAAATAAAAATGAAAAAATAATACTAATTTCTTGCTGAGGCCATCGGCAATTACTTAATTCTAACATACACCAAAACAATAACAAGCCAACTTACATGCGGATTATATTACTATTTTCCAAACCAAAAAGTTCATCATATCACAGTTCTAAACAAAACGTTAAAAAATCTCAAAGATGAAATTATGACCTACCATTCATAGTCATTTTTCTCTTCATCTGCATCAAGGAGTTCACTAGTCTCCCCTCGAACAGGAACAGATACTCCAAGTTTGAAATCTGAAAAATATTTCAGTTTTGTAGCTGCAAACAATATTTCAAAACCAAAGAAAACAAAAAATAACGTTAGCTTGCAGACTATAGTTTTGATCCACGGGCAAATATGTCCATACAACTGAAATCAAAAGGCAAAACAGAAAATTACAAAATGAATCTTCCATGTCAAACGAGGACTGAAGCAAAAAATTATCCCTTTCTTTGGACTGCATTTCATTGAACAAAGCAAGGTCATCATCTTTTTCATGTACATTCAACCCGCCCTCCAAACTACACCATCTTTTGTGGGTTCCCCCTCTAAGCTCCCTCCCTGGAGAGTTTCTCAATGCAGGAGAAGGAGGCATCTCTGCTGCCCTAATCTACCCTACTGAAAGAATCACAGCAATTCCTCCACCAATCTAGTAATTAACCAGTAATCGCGCCCCATAATTTACTCCCAACTCACCCTTTCCGTGTTTCTTCCAAGTAACAAATGCAGTCAACTTTAAAATAACTCAAACAAGGGTGCAATGCCCGCATTGGAATAGAATGATTGACAGAAAATCAGCAGCAGTAACTGAACAATAACCACGAATTTGAGATGGAAAATAGCCACCAAACTGGGGTGCTCATTTGGAACCCTAGATATCCATCAAAATTAACTGTAAAATACCTACATTGACCAAAACCAAAGCCAAAGTCAAAATTTTCAGCCACCAGTAACCTCCAAGCAGAACATTTCCAGCGCCGCTCAAAATTAGTGACGAAGTCAATTTACCTGTAGACACAATTTTATCCGTATCATTTGAAAATGATGTCAGTAATGAGGCTAGAGTGAATTAGAATTTTATTTTCGTTGAAAATCCATTTCTGCTCTCGAATTTTGGTCTTGGAAAGTGAGATCTGAATATTAGAGTTGAAACTTATAATGAGAGTTTTTTTTTTTGTGCGCGTGTGTTTGGGGGAGGGGGGATTTGAAGCTAAAAATAGAGAACCCGAAAACTTAGATCAAGAAATTAAGGTTGGGATAAAAGCGGAATAAAAACGAGGAACCGATTCGCTCTTGATGAATTTATGATAACCCGTTGATTTAAACAAATCAAAAGAATTGACAAGACCAACATTAACAAACCCAGAAAATGTCGCAATTCTCCGGGAAATCACAAGAACAAACCATGAGTTTTTTTACTGTTTCATTTTCTTTCTTCCAAAAAATCAACAGAGAAAATGAGCGGAATAAAAGCAGATAATCATCGGCAAAGGAGAGAAAAAAATCAAACATTTTCTGTCAGTAGGTTGGGCTGTTTTAGGAATTTCAAGGATTCTTAGGTTCGGGTTGATGTTTTCAAAATCAAAACGGGTTAATACCTTGAGGACGACCGGAAGACAGTTCATCTTAAATCCAGTGACAATCTAACGGCAGAATGTGGCAGTTTAAAGTGTTAGTAACAGCAGGTCTCAGGCTTAGATTTAGATATTTCGGTGTTGACTTTGAGAAAATTAAGCTGGTTTCTGGGTTTAGAAGCTAAGAAGGAATATTCTTGTCAAATTTGTGAAGTTACTAGATTTACGTACAGCCGTGAACGGTGGCTGCCACGACGGCATAAACTACAGTGGTACAAGAAACTATGGGTAATAAGATTTTTGTTTTTTGGTTCCAAGGTAACAGATAATTTATTTAACAAAATAAAAAATGTAATTTAAAGCTGCAGAAGTCGGGTTGCGCAGGGTCCGCGCAAGGACCAATTCGTTTACCCGACCCGATCGCTTCATCCTCTTTTTCTTTTCTTTTTTTAATATTTTTAAATTGATCGTAATTTTGTAAATGTTTTTTTTTTCTATTTTAGGTTAATCGCATCTAATCCGCTCTTAGTACATCTTATGTCGGGATATTTAAAATGTATTAACTTCCAAAGTTGCATAAAAATTATCATTTTAATTTTTATTATTCTTATAAAAATATTTTAATTTTTAAATAAAAATCGTTTGCTAATTAACAATTAATGTATATTATTGATATATCATTTTTATATGTGATACGTCAATGATATTTTACATTTTTTAAAAAAAATCATTTTTTTTGTAATATTAACAAAATTAGTTGGGAAGGACTAATGCACCTTTTGGACACGGTGCACGAATTGTTTTTACGATAAATTCGTCAATGATATTATATTTTTATTTTGATCGTTAATCGTTTTATAAAATAAATTAATAAAGATAGTATTATCTGATTTAATAATAATTTTAAATTTAAATTTATATATTTATATTATTTTAGGCTTAATGCCTAAGTAAGTGTCAAACTATATCTTTTGTGTCGAACAGGTGCCTATATTATTTTTTGGCTCATCCAGGTACCTAATGTTACAAACGTTATTCTTTTAGGTGCCCGGACCGTTAACGGTGTTAGTTTTCTCCGTTAAGTGACATATGTCATAATCTGATAATTTTGAAAATTTTATATAAAATTAAAAAAATAAAATTATATATTTTTAGAAAATAAAACACATAAATCATTTCAATCCCTAAATCCACGCCGCCCTTTGTCGTCGAATAAGCTCCACCCGACCTTCCCTCCTCCCGGCGACCAAAATCCTTATGAAATTGTGACCGGTTGACAATCGATCGACGATAAATCGATATTTTATACATCGCAAACCTTATGATAAAAATCGTGATCCAACGCAATTACAAGGGTGCATCGGCGACAACTAAGGCGGCATGTAACTAGGATGATGGCAATGACTATGTTGACGGACACTTAAAAGGGTAACATTTGTAATATTAAACACCTGAATATGCCATAAATAATATAGGCATCTATTCGGCATAAAATATATAGTTTGGGCACTTATTTAGGTATTAAGCCTTATTTTTCTCATTATTTTTATTTTTTAAAACTCTATTTTCTTAACTAACTAAACCCGTAAAACAACAATTGTTCCGATGCCATTTTCCACATCCAAACAAACCATCCCAAATAAAAAAAAAATACTAAATCTATGTACTATTTGAATTTCAATTCAACAAGAAAAGAATAAAAAAATGTTAATAATTATTTTGGATTTTTTTTAAATATTTTAATTTCTAACGTCTTATTTTAGGATGGAAGATCTTTAATATATTAAATAATTATTTTAACTTTTATGATTTTTTTGAATATTTTGATTTGTAACATTTCATTTTAAAATTTAAAAACTCTATTTGAGCATTAATAGTTTGTTAATAACAGTTTACATTCATTGATAGATCTTTTAACCTAAAATAAAATAACAAGGATCAGAATATATAAATTAAAATAATTATTTAATTAAATATTAAAAATATTTCTTGTTATTATACGAAAAAATAACAATTCATATATGTGTGTTAATGAGACATCACATTCACATCCATATATAAAAATTCCTTATATCAAAGATTGAACTTGTCAAAGATAACCTTTTATCCCCAACTCCAAAATATATATATGGGATAAGATTCAATTCCAGAGGGTAAAATTAGAAAGTTTTATGTCTTTTTAGGATCGTTGGATGAGAAGAAACCAAATACTGAGATTAACAATAATAAATGAGAGGATATTCGCTAAAAAACAAAGAATAATCTAAGCCTTTGATTTCTCCCCATTCAATCATCATAAAAAAATGTAAAAGCATTAAGTGGTCTTATATATATATATTAGGGTAAACTACTTGAATGACCATTTAACTACGAGGTTAGTGTTGAAGTGATAACCATTTTAAAATTTCGTCAATATGATCACTTATGACTTAACTAATTAATTGAGTTCAATATAACCACTTGTCGTTAAGAAGTCGTGCCAGATAATAAAATTATTAAAATTATACAGTTGGTCCTCAATGCTTACATATTTTATCAATTTAGTCCTATTTTAATTTAAATTCAAAAAAAAATTGATCCTCTAATCAGAATATGCCACATGTCAACCAATTATTGAGATAAATTTTAATAGTGACATCAATCAGGAGGTGACATGTGTCATCATATGTTTAAAGAGAAAACAAGCATAAGTAAATATTAATACTCGGGGGAATTGATCTTATGACTTAGGATTAAAGCTAGGCATGCCTTAACCACCAAGGCAAATAACAATCCAACAGTTTGATATTAGATTGGAAAAAATTATATATATATATTTTTTTAAATTATATATAAAAAAGGAAATAATAAAATTATAATAAATAAATTATATTCCATATACAAATAAATTAAATTGTTTTTTCTTATTTTAAATGATGAGTGAATAACAATCATTGTAAAAAAAAGAAAAAAGAATATATAATTTAAACTCATTTAAAAATAATTATGAAAATTTATTTAAAAATACAAAAATTGTAAACTCATTTTTATTTTTAAATCTTGCATTAACTATTAATTTATTTATTAGAATATTATTTAGGTGATCATTCAAGTAGTTTATCTTATAATTTAGAATTTTTTTATGTATAATCTAAAACAAGATATATAAGTTTTGACAAATTAATAACAAACATTTTGTTTGCCTTAGTAGTTGAGGTGTGCCCACTCTTAATCCTATGATGGCTTGTATTATTTTACTTATGCTTGTTTTCCTTTAAACATGTGGTGACACATGTCACCACCTAATTCGTGAGAAAATTATTTAATTAAAATAATAAAATTAAAAAAACTGCAATCAAGTTTATAACATATGTCACATCATTTTTTAATTATATTAAAATTATGACTAAATTGATAGAATATGTAAGCACTAAAGATCAACTGTATAATTATAACAATTTTATTAATTGTCACATCATCACTAATGTTCAATGTTAACGACATGTGGTTATATTGAACTCAATTAATTAGCTAAGTGGTCATATTGATAAAATTTTAAAAATAGTAGTCATTTCTACATCAACCTCATAATTAAGTGATCGTTCAAGTACTTCACCCATGATATTACAATATATAGAAAATGAGAGGAGATTGGTTATCCATAAAGCCAAAATACGACAAATAATGTAATAATTAAGTAAAAGCCAAGCCGGTAGGACAAATCTTAGATGCCTTTGTCTTCCAATCATCGACCTCATCTATTCCAAATTGTTTTTTTTAATATTAAAATGTCCTTTATTTTATTTTATTAGGGTTAAAATATTAACAATACAACTGAAATTTGGGTAAAAGTGTCCAGATAACGCTATATATGGAGTGTTTAATTTTTAAAGTAACGTGTTCATCCAATTAATTCCTCAAATGGAGTGTTTTCTACAGTAAATTTGAGATTTATTGGCGTTTTCAGGGTTGAACCAGATTTTTTTGGTGCTTTGCTTGGGATATCCCGGCTTCTTCAGGCGTCTTGTTTGGGATCTCCAGGCGTCTTGAGGGTGTTGTATTGTTTATGGGGATCTCCATGCGTCTTTAAGTTATCAAGAAAAAATTTGGCCTTTTTACATAAATATGACCTTAACATAAATTAATTACTTGCTAGGTACTGTTTAAGAATATTTTACGGATCTAGTAAAATTTTAAAAATACCATTTTAAATAATATGAAAAGTTTTGATATTTTATAAATTTATTTAATTATAAAATATTTTAAAAAATATTATTTTAAAATATAATACAAGACATACACATCTTTTAGGATGGACTTATAAACTTCGATCTTACAACGTACGAGATTCATGATAAATTACATATATGTAAATATATGTTAACTATTTTTTATTTAATTTTAACTTAAGTTGTATATAATTTTGAGATATTTTTTCTTTTTTCCTAGACACCCACAAAATAATAGCACGACAATAACGATTTAATGATTTATAAATATTAAATTAAATTGAAATTTAATATTAAGTTGTACAAAACTAAAAACTTATATATTTTTTTCATACATTATACTAAAGTTCCAGTATATTTTTGACCGATACTTTTTGGTGTTAAAATATTATTGTAAAAAGAAGAGGGAATGGGCTACAATGGAAACATCATTAAGTGGTGTGCCATTGATATTTTAGGTGAATTATATACTGAGTAAACTTAAATACGCCAAAAAAATCTGGTTCAACCCTGAAGACGCCGAGAGATCTCAAATCTACTGTAGAAAACACCCCACTTGAGGAATTAATCGGATGAGCACGTTAGTTTGGGAATTAAACACTCCCTGTAGCGTTATATGGGTACTTTTGCCCTGAAATTTGTCACCTTTAAAGAAGTCGAACTTTAATTTTTTTAATAGAAAAACTTTATTCTTTAATTCATACTTGATTTAAAATAATTTTAATTCAATTGGGTTAATAATTATCCTAATCGAATATTTTAGTTTATAATTAGTTTGTGTATTAAAATTAGATCTTTAAACAATTATCTCGATTGAATATTGTAATTTACAATTATCCTAATTGAATTAAGATAAGTTCATTTTAATTTTTTTAAAATTAACCAATTTAAAATTATAATTTTCCTAAAACTTAATCCATTAGGAAAATAAATTATAATTGTGCAAACTAATTTAATTGAATTGGATATTTTATTTTATAAATATTCGTACATTAAAATTAGACATTTTAAAATAGTTACCCTAATGGAATATTTTAGTTTATGAGAATATAAGTATCCTAATTGAATATTTTATTTTATAATTTTATTGTATAAACTAATTTATATTCAATTTTGTTAATAACTATAATAACTGAATATTTTAGTTTAAAATTATCATAATTAAATTAAAATTAGTTATTTTAAATTATTTTTATATTACCTAATTTAAATTTGGGTTAATTTGAATTATTCAAATTATACAAACCTAATTGTCCTCGCACGTTATTTTTAATTATGTAAATATTTTATTTTATTCAAGATACTTATTCAATAGTAAATATTCTTTTTAAAATATATTAACAAATGAAAATTCTATTATTAAGCTTTATTAGTTGTATAACTTTTTTAACTTAAATATTTGGAAACCCATCACAAAATCCACTGTATAAATATTCTTTTTATTAGTTTAGGGTAAGTATAAGACAATATTTGTTCAAATATATCTCTTAATCATTTAACATTGATATATAGAATGAAATTTGATCAAAAGATTTCTTTAAATATATTTAATTAATATATTAATTACTTTTATCACTAACTAAACTTGTAATTTATGATTATAAAAATTTGTTAGAAATAGTTTTGTTCAACTAACAATCAGTTGATCTAATGAGATGAGGCACTATATTTCTTAAGTAATGATAAAAGTTTGAATCTTAGTATTGTGAATGGAAAAAACTGAACTAAGAGAGTTGTCCTCATAATGATTTTTATAATATATAATCTAAATTAATTAATTAATAGATAAAAATCGATTATTGTAATAAAAATAATCTCAACCAAGTTTTTGATGTATTAATAAATAAATATTATTTTAACTTTGAATAATATAAAATTTTTATTGTAACACCCTAAACCCAAATGGGCCTAAAACGTCACATTAGGCCATCGAAGCAACCCCTAATTTTCAAAACCCGTTCATTTTCCTTTTGAAATATACAACAAGGTATCAAATAGACATACAAGACAATTATAAAAACATTTTATAAACCGAAGCTCCGTGACACATAATTTAAAATCAAAATAGTACAAACTTCGAAGTATAAATCTAAATATAATAATAAGGGTCTTATGAATACACACATGCCCACTAAAGCTATAGTACAATACTCTGAGGAATATGCTGGAAGTCATTGTGCAACGGTGCTCCACAAATGACCCAAGCTAAAAACATGTGAACGGTAACATCCGAACGTTAAACTTACAAAGCCCAGTAATATAATCGCTAATCTAGAGCATCATTATGAGTCTCATAAACACAAGCATGCCAATACATGGTACTAAGCAGTAGGTACATATGATCTTAATCAAGTGCTACATACTTAAGGTTTAATTGTGTTGAACTTATATTTTGATATAACAAATATTTGTAAAATTGATTTTGGACTTAATCAAATATTTTAAAAATAATTCAAAGTCCAAAATAACTTGAAAAATATGTGTTCTTAATTGCTTTATATATATGAAATATTTTTGAGTTAATTAAAATATGTTTAAAGTGATTAAAATATGTTTACAGCTTTTTAAATATGACAAACACTATTTAGTAACTATTTGGCACTATTTATGATAATGTTCATAGTTTGGAAACTTTGTAAGAGTTTTGAAACTTTTATTAAGAGTTTTGAAACTTTACAAAAGTTTCGGAACTTTGCACCCATAAACTATTTTAATGACCCGATTTTATTCAACGGTCATATTTTTACTTAAGAGTTTCAAAACTTTCATCAAAGTTTCGAAACTTTGAAGAACAATGTGTTTACAAGTTTTGATACTTTCACAAAGTTTTGGAACTGCATGTGTAGGTGGCCTTTATCGCATGTTTTTAAAGCTTCCCAACGGCTATAACTCATCCCCAACGGTCATTAAATGGCTAGCAACTCATTCCACACAAGAAAAACACTCCAAGGACACTTGAAGAATGTTGTTACACCTATCCAAGCTTAAAGATCAAGGGAAAAGAGTTTTTCATTTTTATTTTTCATTTTCTCTTGTATATAGTGTATTGAGCCTTATTAAATATCTTTGTATACATTCTTTGTGAGCTTAAATATTTGTAAACACCTACCTAGTGAGGTATTCTTGTTTACCCAAATCAAACCTTGTAAAAGGGGAGTGGTTCTAGTTTAGGCTTAGAAAAATTATAGAGTTGTAAAGGTTACACCTTATCCTTGAAAGTTAAGAACAAGTTAGTGAATTTGTTACAAAATCCTTAGTGTGGAGCTAAGGTAGTGGATGTAGACTTGGTTGAGAAATCGAACCATTATAATCATTGTGCCAAATTTTCTATCTTTTATTACCTCCACACCAACGCTTTTTAAAGGCCAATTAAGCCCCTCTTGGCAATTTTCGGTTAATCATTTTGAGCCCAACAAACTATCTACCTGTAATACCCAAATCTGATTAAAACGAAACCGTTGGGTTTGGGCATTACACGGGACCACTGAAGTGGCTAACCCAAAAGTTTCCATAAAGCATTCCATTTTTTTCAAATCACAATCATTCAGTTTAAACAAAATAAGATAGTGATAGTTAGGTTTACAAAATAGGGGAGCTCCCAAAATAGTTATCAAAATATAGTAATCCAAAGTTATGACTCGAAATATAAAAAGGGTCTATGAATATACATGTCCATTATGATAATCAAGTCATCCTCTGCAACTGCTGGTATCTGGAATCTGACAGAATGTCGATAAGCTTCCGAGTTTAGTACCTATTAACCTGCGAACGAAAACTATTTCAAATGCTGAGCTACAAGCTCAGTGCCATATAAACGATTCCACTATACTACATGCATCAATTAAACACAACTGCTTAGCAAGTTAATCCATGCACAACAAGATGCATTAAGCATAGATCATAGCATAAGGGTATGTAACAAAGCATCATAATATATGCTCGTCGTTGAATCACGGAAGTGCCTTAGCACTAATACTAAAGTGCCTAAGCATCGGTACTAAAGTGCATTCACACTGATACAAAAGTGTCGTAACATTGAGGGAGAGAATTCAAACATCTTTACATACACATTCGAATAGTACATGCGATCGCTCAAGTAACTCGGGTGTCCTCACTGTTTCCCGAGCATCAAACAAAGGCTAGTTTTATTCCATACCATTTAATGTCGTTGTACATAAGAGATTCAATTAATATCATCACTTATAGTCTTATTTAAGAACCCTCAATGCTCCCATAAACCCTCTTTAAAGCTTACAAAATCAACAAAGTTTTCTACCCAAAACAGTTCGTTTGTACTGATACTGGCCTTAGGGTATCAATATCGGCCTTAGTATCGATAATGTTTTTAACTTCGATGATTAAATTTTTATCCCAATATCGATACCCTGATGAAGAATATTGATATCGAACCCCGAGTATCGATACTCCTTGAAGAGGTATCGATACTTACCCTTAATTTTTCCCCAATTTTGCCTTACACAAAGAACAATATCGATATTGTTCTTACGATACCGATACTGACAGACCTGGATGCCCTGTTTATGTACAAAAATAATTTCCTAAGGTCTTTTATAAGCCTTTTAAGGGCTACAAGGTGTTTATTAAGTCTTATGGGGTTTATTAACACCAAAATGAGCCATTGAAACATAACATAAACATCAAACATGCATGTTACCATTAAAGCTCGTTTTAAGCACATAAACTCATCAAGCAAGCAAATGACAGTTTTCTAACATACATGAGGTAGAGAGGAGTTATTCATGTGTTACCTTAGGTCTAGTTGATTGGAGAAAGCTCCAAGAATCACCTAAGCACCAATTTGTCTTTGTTCTTGGCCTTTGAGCACTCCCCATCTTCTCTTACTAACCAAGCAAAACAAAGGAATTACAATCTCGTTTTAAGTCTAAAAGGTTAGAGATACACCTTTAAACTTTTGGAGACAACTCAAAATCATTTCCATGTCATCTTTTACTATGCAAAAATCCTATTTTATGGCTAATTGGGCCCAATTTCAACCTAATGAAGTTCGACTTAGCCCAACAATTTAAATTACGAACTCCACTATGGCCGCATATCTCTCGGATAAACTCGAAAGTACTGATCCGAAATTTGGGGTGTTACATTCATATCATTAATAAGCTTTCTTCTTTATTTTAGAAAAGCCAAAATCATATATTTAATTTTAATATTTATACTTATGTTAGATTGATATTTACTTTTTTTGGGTTAAAATACATCTTTTAACCATTTAAAAGTAGTTAAATTATTTTTACTAAAATGTTATATTGAATATTAAAATTTCAATGATTAGAAGTGTTTATCGAACTAGTCAATCGCGAGTTAAGCAATATTTGTTTTTTGCTCGTTAAAAAAATATTATTTGACTCGACTCGTTGCTCGATAAATTTTACTTGACTCATGCACTTTAAAAGAACTTATTGCTCGACTTGTTTCTTTTTGCTCGACTTGAATTGCTATTCATTACGCTAACCAAAATTTTTACTTTGTTTTTAGATATACATAAAATCTTGTAAATTACTAATTATTAATTAATAATTTAGTATCTTTATTGTTATTCGTTATAAAATTTAAAAATTATTAATTTGTAATTTAACATATTTCTTATTCTATATTAGTAAACTAATACTTATTAATTAGACTTTTAATTAAATAATTTTGTAAGGTAACTATTAAAAAATTATAAAAAAATTAATGAATTATTCACGAACTTATAAAATAAAGTTGTATTTTGTTCGATTCAACTCATTAAAGTCTCGAGTAAAATATAACTTTAAGTCGACCATAATCAAACCAAAATTTTTACTTTGTTTTTAACTATACATAAAATCTTGTAAATTAATAATTATTAACTCACAATTTAGTATCTTTATTGTTATTCGTTATAAAATTTAAAAACTATTAATTTGTAATTTAACATTTTTCTTATTCTATATTAGTAAACTAATACTTATTAATTAGACTTTTTAATGAAATAATTTTGTAAGGTAACTATTAAAAAATTATAAAAAATTAATGAATTATTCATGAACTTATAAAATAAAATTGTATTTTATTCGACTCAACTCATTAAAGTCTCGAGTAAATTATAAATATAAACTTGTATTTGATGTTAATAAATTTTAAAAAAATTTCAAAATATTTTTTTATAATTTTAAATAATTCATTAAAATTACATATAAAAAATTTGTGAAAAATAATATACATGAATTATCTTTCAAATAATCCGTTAAAATTGTGAAAATAAAAATCCTCTCTGTGTTTCACTTAAATTGTCCTTTATTAGCTTTGTTTTGATCAATTTTTTTCAACTTTGACTCATTATTATTTAAAATTTATTATTGATAAAAATATGAAAAAAATATATTTTAGAAAGCTTTAATAAAGTAATTTTGAAGTATATATTTAATAAAATTTAACTTTTTTAAATATAAAATAATCATAATCAAAGTTTAAAAATTTTGACTTTCAAAAAATCAAGAAGGGATGTTTTTAGTTGGACGGATGTAATAATATTTTGGGTAAACTATAATATCTAAACTTTCAACTTTTACAAAATCATACCTTAAAGTTTAGTTTTTGTTTCATTATAGTACCAAAACCTGAAGTGTTAAAAATTGGAAAATTTAGGTACCGAAACAGATTTATTACCTAAACTATACTTAAGTTTTGAAAAAAATTAAAAGTTTAGGTACTAAAATAGACCAAAATTGATAGTTTAGATACTAAACACATTACATTTTTAATGATGGTACTAAAATAAAATAAAAATTAAATGTTAGTTATGACTTTGAAAAAATTAAAGTTTAAGTAGTAAAGTAGACTAAAACTATTAGTTTAGGTACTAAGACATAATTTACCCTCTATTTTTAATAACATTTTCATTAAAATATGTAAAAGTAGTCTAACGGAGTATGTGAAGCATGAGATCCTTATTATGGGAGCAAAAAGTGAAGTTGGAATTCAAGTCTTCTCCCAACCCACGTGGCGTAAAAGTGACGCTTGGTTCTTTATCAGATCGTGCTGTAACTTAGATCACACGGTAGTTAAAACCTTTAGATTTTTTAATCATGTCGGAACTTTTCCAAGGTAGAATAAACTGTATGATATACACGTGTCATTCTGTCAGAAGCCAACTAACACTGGTCTCTGAGTTGCGAAACACCTTATTCCATAAGTTTAAAATTACACCCTTATTAAACTTTACTCTTTATACTATTTTACTATTTTAGCAAACATGTTCGTTTAGTAACATTATACGTTTAAATTCGTTTCCCTTAACACCTAAATATCATTTTTTATGAGACATGAACCTATCTTTCTTGAGACATAAATTCGTTTTTTTTTTCCGGAACCTAAATCTCAACTTTGTTAATATCTATATATTATCTCTTGATATTGAACTAATCTTCTTTCATATACTTTTAATATCGTTTTTCTTTTGACATGAACTTTATCTCTATTGAGATGTAAAATTTATCTCTCTTTATTAAGGGTTTTTCTCGACTCTATTTTCTTCGATAGGTCTTTTAAAAAGTTCGTTTCCCTTTTTCTGAGATCTAGAATCTAATTTCTTCCACTTCATTTTTCTTTTTTCTTGATAACTCTTCCAAAGAAACAGGTAAAAAGTCCAGTCCAAAAGTGTAGCCGATATAGATCTGGAAGGAAAAGCTCGTGAACGAGCTTTGTGTTTCTTCAGCTCTTTTGTCGTATCAATTGTTATTATTTGTTTAGTTGCCAAACAACTCACATTCAGCTCAACATTTAATTTTTTTAGATTGATTGTGTTTTTCTCTATCGCTTGAGATCTCATCTGTTCAAGACCCACCCTCGTGTCTCGGTGCCTCCGGTTCCAGTCCCTGACCAAAACCCTCCCTTGTCGCCAGGTTTCCGACATAGCAAATATTTTTTGACTTGAACATTTATACTCCGGTTAGATCTAACTTCAACTTCTCTATAGTTTTATTTTTCCTTTTTCTTTCAACTAGATCTACTATATTAGTGTCAAGATTCCGCTTTTCCTATTGGTTTTCTTTGTGGATTTTCATTAATATGTTTTGAACTTTTCATTTTTAACTTGGTTTCAGATTACTTGCAAGTGTCACCATTTCGACTATACCTGTTGATTTTCTGGGTTTTCATTGTTATGATTTGAAACGATTCTATTTTCGACTAAGGTTTTTGAAAAGAAAAGTCATTTCTCTTGTTTTTTCTCCCTCTATTGGTAATATCTGCTAGAAAGTTTAAGCATTGTTCAGCCTTTCTTTTTATATGTATCCCAACAATTTCAGTTGTTTTTCCCCTTACTATTTTGTTAGCGTTTGATAGTTAACTCGGGTTCTTGGTTTTGAATAATATAATTCTATGTTATTCTAGTGAGATATGCCTGTTAGAGTTAGCATTTGATTGATTTCTTTTGGCTTATATTTTTAGTCTGTTTATGGTAGCTAGAAGTTTATTAAATCCAATTTGTTGACGTTTTAAAAGTTATAGATCTTGGGTGCTAAATAAGTTAAATTTGTTTGACATGTTAGGATTTGGATACAAAGATAAAAATGACCTATGTATCTTACTTTAACATATTTAAGTAAGATATAAATTCAATCATTGGTTTCTAGCTGTTGGCCTAAAGTTAAGTAAGATAGTGTTAATTTGTCTTAAAATCCTATTAAGTAACCAGCTAGGATTCTTAGTACCCCTAAATTCTCTAGCATTTTATTGGTGCATCTTCTGTCTTCTTTGGATTCCTTTTTCATAGTTCCTCATAGCTTCGGCTATAGATGATTCCTTGAGGTCATATCCTTCTTTTAGATCCCATAGGGCGTATAGGGGGAGGGCTCGACAGAGTGGTGTCAATGAGACTAGACTTAGAGTTTGTTCATTGAATGTAGGCACATTAAATGCTAGGATGTTGGAGCTGACCAAAAGTACTTAGTAATAGGAAAATAGATTTTGCATGGATTCAGGAGACTAGGTGGAAAGGGGCCTACGCAAGAGAGTGTAATAGGTACAAGTTGTGGTATTCAGGCGTAGATAACGTTAGAAATGGGGTGGGTATCTTGGTATCCTCTAGGCTCAAGGAAAATGTAGTTGAAGTTTGTAGATATCGAGATAGGATCATGATGATTAAGGTTATTATAGAATCGGAAGTGGTGAATGTCCTTTCAGTGTACGCCCCACACGTTGGACTAGGGGAGGGGGAGAAACGTTGCTTCTGGGATCAGTTAGATGATGTACTTAGGAGCATTCCGGAGGACCAAAGAGTTTTCATAGGGGGAGACTTCAATGGCCATATATAGGTAATGCAACCGACGGGTATGACGGTGTTCATGGGGGTTTCAGTTTTGGTAGTAGGAACGAGGAGGGGCGTACGTTGCTTGAATTTGCTACTGCACACGATATGGTTGTCACTAACTTATTCTTTAATAAGAAAGATGTGAACTTGATTACGTTCCATAGCGGGGGACATTGTACCCAAATCGACTATATCCTGGTTCGAAATCGGGATCGATGGGCTTGCATTGACTGTAAGGTGTTCCCTAAAGAGGCATGTGCATCACAACACAAATTGTTGGTTTTGGTATTCCGCGTACTCCACGGGCGGAGCACTCATAGGAGAGCTAAACTTGGTAAACCTAGGATCATTTGGAATAACTTACATGGAGCAATATCTGATGACTTTAGGAGTAAGGTTTTGTCTAATACAGGTTTTGGAACTACAAACTCAAATAATGCATATATGTTATGGAAAAATATGTCAAATTCCATCAGATAAGTGGGCAAAAACACTCTTGGTTTGTTGACAGGGAAGGTCAAAGAACATAAAGAATCGTGGTGGTGGAACAACGAAGTCCAAACTAAGGTAAAGACAAAGCAAACTTACTTCAAGGAGTTTCTACATATCAATGACAAAGAAGAAAGATCGAGAGCTAAACAAAGATACAATGAGGCAAAGCGGGAAGCCAAGAAAACAGTGGCTAAAGCAAATGATAAGTCATACGAGGAAATATACAAGATATTAGACAACAAAGAATGACAAAACGACATCTTCAGGCTTGCAAAATCCAGGGAGAATAGGAAAAAAGATCTAGAGAGCATTAGGTTTATTAAGGATAACAATGGTGTTCTTTTAGTGAAAGATCATGATATTAAGAGAGTTTGAGGTAGTTACTTCTTTGGCTCATTTAATGACGGTGCCTCTCCATGTTGAGATAATACCGTTGATGGGTCAGCCGACCATCATACTACGGCCAATGACTGCCCTACAAGTAGAATTGGGTTTGAGGAAGTCAAAAAGGCTCTTAGAAAGATAGGGAGGGACAAAGCTGTCGGTCCAGATCAAATTCCTATCACTGTGTGGTTGGCCCTAGGAGAAGAGAGAGTTAAGTGTTTGATCAACATCTTTAATATTATTTTAGAGACTGCCAAGATGCTAGAGGAGTGGAGAGAGTCTACAGTGATACCAATATATAAGAATAAAGGAGATCCCCAACGTTGTGGCAACTACAGAGGTATTAAACTACTTAGTCATACCATGAAGCTATGAGAAAGGGTGATAGAGGCTAGGTTGAGACAGGTTACTAGGGTTTCAGAAAACCAATTTGGCTTTTTGCTAGGCAGGTCTACTACGGAGGCGATTCATATACTTCGACGGCTTATGGAGAAATATAGGAAAAAAATAGAGGTCTTCACATGGCGTTCATTGACCTTGAAAAGGCGTATGATAGCGTTCCCCGCGATATGATCTGGAAGACCTTGGAAACGAGACGGATACCAACTGCGTATATCCGAGTGATTCGTGATATGTACTGTAGATCTACTACATACGTCAGGACTATAGTTGGTGACACCGAGGCATTCCTGGTGAAAATCGGACTCTAACAGGGGTCAATATTAGCCCTTACATCTTCGCCTTGATTATGGACAACATCTATTGTGCGACACCAGACGGTGTTCCATAGTGTATGCTTTTCGCTGACGACATTGTCCTAGTTACTGAAACAAAAATTGAGTTGAATAGTAGACTGGCTACCTGGAAGACTACTTTGGAAGAAAAATGTCTAAGGATCAATATTGAAAAGACAGAGTGTTTATGTTCAAACTTCAGTGGGAACCAAAACGATGAAGATGTAGAAGTCTGTATACAAGGACACGTTCTCCCCTCAAAGGATTGTTTCAAGTAGCTAGGGTCTATGATACATAAAGATGGGGGTGTAGATGATGACGTTACACACCGTATAAAGGCGGGATGGCTAAAGTGGAGGGCAACTACTGGAGTTTTGTGTGACAAGAAGGTACCTCTAAAACTTAAGGGAAATTTTTATAGAATGGCAATAAGACCAGCGCTGCTATATGAATCAGAATGTTGGGCAATCAAGAAGGATCACGTAAAGAGGATGGAGGCCGTAGAAATGAGAATGCTTCGATGGGCATGTGGTAGGACTCTGTGGGACATGACACCAAACTCTGCTATTAGGATGTCCTTGAGGGTGGTGCATGTATCTAAAAAATTGAGGGATGAAAGACTACGGTGGTTTGGGCATGTCCTTAGGCGACAACCGTCGGATGCGGTCAGGAGGGTAGAGTCGATTACAGTCGACGGTGCCAGAAGGAGAGGACGACCAAGGTGGAAGTGTGAAGACTGCTTGAGATCTGATTTGAAGGATTTAGCCCTTACTGAGGACATAACCTGTAATAGGAAAGTATGGAGACTTAAGACCAGGGTAGCCGAGTTGTGCGGGTCACAGCCATAGGGTGTAACATCTCAAGGGGTGTTGTCTGGTATAGAACCAGAACAAGGCTTTAAAGGATAGGGGGAGTTATTTTCCAGTTTCATACGGCGCACGATTCCATGGATAATTTCATTCGACATCGTGATGGATGGAGGACATAGCTTACGATCATCGGCTTTGATCATGCCACTAGGCATTTGATTAAGACATTGCTTGTTCCTCTCTCTAGGCCTTCCGTGGACGATTTTCCTTTTAAGGAAGAAGGGGAAGTTCAAGAAGAAGCTTCTTGAGAATCACTGTGAGGGAATGCCCTCTCTTCTTTTTTCTTCGACTTGGAAGCGAGTAGAATCTTTCCCGGGATCTCCGGAAGTGATAGCTTAGCGAGTCAAGAGAGGATAGAAAAAGTTTCCAGAGACGGTTGACCGAGCGGAGGCACGGAGGAAGGAGCACTAATGGAAGAGGCATCACCCGCGCAAGGGACACAAGGACTCTTCTCCGGTAGCGGAGTCAAGGGTCGTCAAACTACGACGAGAGTTACCCATTTGACTTTATTCCTTCTCGTAGCTTGCAATCGTTGACTTCTGTGTATCATTCTCTTCATGTTTCCACTTTTTAAATTTAGTCGGGTCTTACATCTCTGTCTATATGTAGAGATTTTTATGCAGAAATTTATTTGCAGGGATTACTTACCATTACAGACGCGCATATGAAGACTGCATACGAAGATTGTTCCACTATGTATTTATTTATTTATAGATGCATTGCATTTTATCTTTATTTTAAATTTTTTGACTGCCGGAGGTCTTCCACGGAAGCTGCTCTCAACTTGGAGTTAGGGGTAGCATACCTCCCTCTTACCCCATTACATATGGGAATAGAGTTTTGTTGTTGTTGTTTATACATTTAAAAAATAGTAAAATTACATCACTACTCTTTAAGTTCATTAGGCTTTACAATTTGAACTCCAAAGTTCATAATGTGTTTAATTTAATCCATACTTTTACCCATGTTTAAAATATAAAAAAGATAAAAGGAAAATGAGAATAAAATTAATGAGCTTATAAATGAGTATATATGAGCCAAAAAAGGAGCTTTTGCATGAACATAAACGAATCAGACACTTCTCTGTTTGTGTTTTGTTCGATTATTAAATGAACATAAATTTTGGATAAATTATACGCTTAGTAACTTAACTATTACTTTTATTTTGTTTCAGTTACCAAACTATTTTTCTCAAAATAATGCTTAATGTTTAGTTTTAGTTCATTTTGGTCATCCACCGTTAAAAAATTAACGGTGGTACTAATGCGTCGACATAAAGTAATGACATGTCATCAATTAAAAAAAATAAAAAATATCACATTAATAGTTTTGTTAATTTTTTAATGGTCGGTGATAAAAATAAACCAAAGCGTAACATTATGTATAATTTTGAAAAAAATAGTTAGGTAACCAAAACATAACAAAAATGATAGTTGTGTACTAATAATGTTGTTTATCCTAATTATTTTACCATTCTCATTTATTTAGTTAAATAAATCAAATATAAACAAATAATGTATGAATATTTCATGAGTTGTTCATCAAATATTCTGTTTCATTTACATACCGCTAAATTTAATCATTGATAAAGTATAGTTATAATTGTTAAAATTTCAATAAACTTTTATTTTAATCTTACTTTTAAAAATATATATATACGTTGGTCACTAAAATTATCAATATAACGAAAAATAATCACTTTATGATGGAACTTATTAATAAAAAAATAGATAAACGGGTACATGAAAGCTTATGTCCTTTTGAGAAAAAAATAATGTGGCTCTCGAACTTGGAGAAAAGAACTTAATGTAACCTTTTGACCAACAGTTTCGATCATCGACTGTTACATTGTTGATGTGACACTTCATGGTATTGACGTGACAATCCACAATGCTAACGTGGTAGTCCATGATGGTTGGTCACATGGCTAATGGCATGCCAGATTGACTAAATTATTTTTTCAAGTTCGAGAATCAAATTGATTTTTTTTAAAGTTCAAGGACTTATTTCATTTTTTTAAATATAAATATTTTGAATTTAATATATAAAAATATTTAAAAGTTAAATATTAAAATATCATTAATTATTAGTATTATTTATTAAATAAAAAATAAGTTATATTTAACTTTAAAATATTATGATTTAATTCAATTTACTATTTTATTTTTCATTGAAATTAGAAGAAAACCAATCAAAATGGTTGTTCATGTATAAATGAAAATAAGTATAATGAGAATTCACAACTACTGAAAGGAGAGCATAATATATACTTATCTTTTATTGATGTAGTAGATGAAATAAATAAAAAGATTAAAAGGGTAAAAGTAGGATTACCAGACCACCGAGTGTTCCTATACCTTAGATAAAGTTGGAACAATCACATGGCTACGGGTGTAAACGAGTCGAGTCGAGTTCGAGTATTGTTGAGCTCGACTCGATTCGAAAACTCGCGAGCTTAAAATTTTCAAGCTCGACTCGAATTCGAAATCCTGAACTGAAACTTGTGAGCAACTCGAAAAGGCTCGAAATGAAAAAAAAAAATTCTTAAACTTAAATCGATTAAAGCCTCAAACTCGAACATAAACCTTAAATACATGAAATCTTACTGTATTTTAAAAAAAATCAATACATAGATATTAATATTATTATTAATTTATTTTTTTAAAATAAAATCTTAATATATTATATTTTCGAGCTGCTTACGAGCTTTTCTAGTCGAATATCGAGTAGCTCGTTTCAGCTTGTTAAGAACTCGAGTCGAGCTCGAGCTCGAGTCCGAGTCGAGTCCATTCGATCCGAGTATTTATCGAGCCTTGATCGAGTCGATCTCGAATAACTCACGATCTGTCTCATCTCATTTACAACCCTACACATGACAACTAGTAGAGATCGATGTATATATTGAGCGCCACAAAAATTATAAAGTTGACTTTTGTAGTTTCAATAGAAAATAAAACAGTAAAAATAAATTAAATAATAATATTTTAAAGCTAAATATAACCTATTTTATATTTACTCATTTTACTTTTACGATCTTTTAGTTTTGTCAATTAGATCACTTAATTGTTTAATATTAAATATGTTTTTTAAGTTTAAGGGATATATTAGGTGTAAAAAGAATACGAGAACCACATTGATTTTTTTTTTAAAATTATATGATCCTACATATCTCTTTGTTTCACGGAAAACAGATTTTAAAAAATGAATTCGTAAGATGAATTATATTTCCTGAAAAACATTTTCTGAAAATCATTTTACAATGTTTGAATGATATTGTGTAATTCATTTTTCAATGGTTGATAATTTTTTTAAAATTATTTATTATAAACATCCAATACAATAAACAATATTATTTATTAACAAAATATTAAAGTTATTTTTAAAATATTAGAATAATTTATTTAATATTATCTATGTCAATATCATCATTAAAAATATATATGTAATTTATAAATAAAAATATTAAGATTATTATATTTTATAAAAATAAATTATTACAATTATATTAATAATCTATTAAAAAATAATACTATATTAATTATATAAGTACTTACTAAAATATATATTATTAAAATATTAAAAACTATAATATTAAAATAAAAATATTTTAAAGAGTATATTTTAAATATTCAACAATTCAATATTATTATTTTATGAAAAAATAAATAATATTAATTTTATTTTTAATTTATTATATAATTCTAAAATAAAATAAATAAAATTATAACAATAAAAATAGTATATTATATTATTAAAATTATCAATAAATATACTTAATAATTAATATTTTATTAAAATGATAGCAAAATAATATTAATATTAAATATAAAAATAATGATGTTTTTGAGTATTTATGTAAAGTAAAAAATTTGTAAAATAACTTACAAAAATTAATCAATTTCAAAAATATAAAAATATTTCAATTGTCTAAGAAAATGAATTATATTAAACAACTATTTTTTTTTGTCAATTAAACACTAAAAAAAATAAAACATTTTCCCAAAATCCAATTACGGAAAAATAAACAAACCCTTGAGTGAAATTCGAATAAACAAAAAATTTAATCCTATCGAACCTAAATGATCATCCTAATAAAACTATACTTGAGCAACACTAAAACGGCGTCGCAAGGTTATTGCTTTTGACTAACTGCCCGAGGAAGCGGCGATTGTCTGTTCAAAGAGCTGCAGGAGTCGCGATCTGATGTGGTCGACTTTAAGATCCCGATATCTGCATCATCGATACCTTCGACCTCTCTCGCATATGAGTCGTGCAAGGTTTTCTCGATTAAATCGGACGTTTTCTTCAACCGCCGTGAATGGAAGCAATGAGTTGTTAAGCCTGCAAGAGGTGGAGAAGGTTCTGAGCGACGTCAGAGAATATGACGTGTCGGTGGTTCCGGTCGGGGACCAATGCGATTGGGCCGATTTCATGGTTGTTGCCACCGGGAGGTCCCCGTGGCACGTTAAAAACATCGCCCAAGCCCTAATTTACAAGGTACGAATGTTTGCTTTTGATTTCCAAGTTTCCTCGATCGTCTCCGTGATTATTCTTATGTTTATTTGCTGGAACAGGTTAAGCAGAAGCAAAAAGGAGCTGAGAGGATGGTATTACCCAGTGTGCAAGGGCAAGAGACAGGAAAATGGATTGTCATCGACTCGGGTTCGTGCTTCGTTCACTTTGTTGTTTTTTTAGCACTTTCCTTCTGTGCTTGCATTGGTAATGATTTTTATCCAAAAATAAAATGTTTCTATTTGCTTATGCAATTAGCTGCTTTGAAGGAATTGGCTTAACACATACAAACGGGTAGCAGTTTTAGGATAATCTTCTGCGATAATAGTATCGAATATTCCACATCGATTCTATATGTTGTACACTTCGTTGACGATTTATTTTTTGTGCGACTGTTTCTTTTATTTAGGTAGGCTGATAGTTCGTGCTCTCGACGGGAAGGCAAGAGCTTATTACAATTTGGAAAATATTTGGACTCCCATGACAGCCCACACGGAACCAGTCGAGGTAAGTTTGTATACTTTGATCTACAATGATGAACGTCTAATCTTTCGTTGGCAATATTTTACTATGACGATGATAGTCATGTTTAGCTTCTCCATCTAATAGCTGACAATTGCTTCTCCCCGTCAATCCCCTTGGATTTATGGGGTTACACCTCTTGATATCATATTGGTAAACCTTTCTTGTTTGACAGCAGTAGGTCATAGAATTCTAGCCCGACTTTTGATATGGCTGAGAAAATGTCTAGGTTTTGATTAGCTGTTTTAGCAAGCCTTTTATTTAACATATCATTTTTTAGAATATGTCATGTTTGGACTATGGACTTGTAGAGCTAGGGCATAGATATTCTACTCACTGAGTTCGAAAAGCAAATAATTGTCACATATTGTCCAGGTTTCACCCTTGGGACTTCATATGTTAATTACCTTTAGTCTACGCACCAATCTTGAAATGGTTCATTTAGTTGAGAAGAATACCCAATATCCTCCTTTTATCTTCGCAGGGTCTCTTGTTCGCTTCATTTCTTGCTCTTTATAGCATTTTTCTGTTAATCTTTTCTGCAAATTCGAAACGTTATTTCGTAGTCAATATGTTAATCTCTTGTTTGTTTCAGGACTTGTCAAAAAAGCATTTTAAAGGTTCGTCGTATTAATAATTCCAAAAAGCCAGCTCAAAGAAGTGATCAATAAGTGTAGTTACTTTGTTTCATGGGTTTTATCGGCTTGTACTGAAAACCAGAAAACTTTATATTGATACATGATTACTAGTTCTTTCTGTATCGCTCTGCTGCCTACTATACTCTCCATTTATTCTTTCTTATTCTCAAGTATCTTACTTGGATTCGCCGATTCGGGTGATGGTTTTTCACGTTTGGGGGGCTGTATGCTTTCACGTGTCTGACATGAATACGAAACAACCATAGTTTTGATTGTATCAGATAAGGAACGAAGAACCTAATCAATAGTGGCTTGAAGTTGAAACCAAGCTTGAAATTTTGGACACCTTTGATGCACACCGGGTCACTTGCTGTGGATCTGGCTCTGCATTTGGCACTCAACGGATAGTGCCCAATTCACCATCGGTCCCTTGGCTGCTCGAAACGCGTTGGTTTTCGTTGTAATTATCCGGGAAATAAGGACACATTGCTGAAGAACATCAAATCCACAAAATATGAATTGACACCAACTTTGTAGGAATCGCCCCACTTCCGAAAGCAAAGTATATATTATTATTAGCCTAAAAGGCAGCCATTGTAGTTAAAAAAAATTAAAGGTTAGTCTAAATATACCAATTATTTTTCTAAACCTACCAAATTTTTATTAAAACACTAAAAGATTATTAAACCTACCAATTTTTTATTAAAACACCAAAAGATTACTAAACCTACCAATTTTTTATTAAAACACCAAAAGATTAATGTAATGATTATGTTTTTTTATTTTTTATTAAAGTTTTTAATTATTATGTAATAATTATTTATTTTTAAAATTTTTGTTATCTTTTTTACTTATTTAATTATACATACATGTATAAAAAAGTAAATATTAAAACATTAATTGATAAATAAACTAGAATTACAATAAATAAAGATTACATAATTACTTCGATAGGTCAAAAGTTTCAGGAATACGAAAAATAATATTCACGAAACTCTTCCTGACGACTAACATATGGGTTTTTCCATGCAGATGCAATGTCACTTTTATATGTGATCCAAAGTGGATGAGTCATCGGCAAAGGACAACCTTCGCGTAAATCCGCTTTAATATAATGGTTATCATTCACATGTGCAATGACTATTGTCCCATGTGACTCTGATTGTGGTGGACTGGACCAAAGCGGGAAAATCATAGTACAACTTTCGACGTTTCCTCCATTAGCTAGTCTTATAACAACTTTATTGTATCCAGAAGCAATAATCAATCCCGTTTGGCATTTCCATTCATTTTCCGGCTAATTGTACGATTTTATAGATTTTTTATAACCTGTCGTTCCAAATATATACTTATACTTTTGATGGTTAACATCTAACTCCCGCACCAAGTTTGACATAATTCGAGGCCATTGATCCTCAGATAAACCAAGAGCGACAGCGACTGATCGAAATCCGCAATTTTCGTCACATATTACATCTTGTAAACCTATAAGACAAGGACAGAAAATTTGTGGAAGTTGTTTCAAAAATCTTTCCGAACCAGGTCTGGCAAACGACTGGCTTACATATTAACTGTGTCTCGCGGGTTCTTCGTTTAAATCCGGGAACAAGTCGCGTGCGCTTGTTACATATGAACTGTGTCTCGTCGTTTCAATATTTTTCGGTTTCAAATTCAAGTCTATATCAAAAAATCTGGTGGAATAACTACTTTTACTAGGATCTTAATTTTTCGGTTCAACACACTTCTTTTTTTTTTGTTTTTTCAAGCTTGGCCGCCCGCGAGTATTTTTTTAATTGCGGGTTCTCCAATAAGATTTATGATTGGATTGAATATATCGCATAGCTTTCTTAAGAAACTCTTCTTTCCAGCGTTGGACTGCCTTTTGAATTCTTCTTTGGAAATGTGCAGTTCATCGTCACATTGAATATCTTCATTTTCTAAGGATGTTGACCATTAAACATCTAGTGTCCTCCAAAAAATATCAGTTGAATCCAAAGGAATATCCTCACCTGAAAAAACAAGTTTTAGTTTCTAAAAAACCAAGACCTCCAAATAATCAAATGATTTTAGTTAAATAAACTGACCCGAATTTAAGTACGCTGAAAGTACGCAAGCACAAGGTAGCCCACAACTCTTACGAAGTTGACAACCACATGTTAAGTAGTTAAACTCAAGATCACTCAATCGATGTAATTCTCCTAAAATCATATCAAGAGCCTCATTTGAAACAAAACCCCGTAATAAGTTGAAACATGGCTGATTATGTTGATGATAATGATAAATTCTACTTCTTTCAAAGCTTTCATTTATTGCTGTAACATGGGACTGCACGATTTGATTGATATAGCCCACAAATTGATCTAATGAATATTTTTGGATTTGAAGTACTTTTTTAACTTGGCGTGTTGGCTATCAACTCTGGTTGTGCGATTGCCAAAGTTGAGAGACTGGTCACTCCATACAGACACAAACATTTCTTTATAATTATTCAGTCATTGTTCATCCAAGTAACCTTTCTCCATGTACGATATCCACGTCGGAGAATCTTCTAGTAACTTCCACGCCAAAAGAAAAGAGTCTCAATCACGTTGCGTCTTGATTGTTGGCCTGCAGTTCTTCAAAATATTTTGGCTAATGTGCTATCTACAAAGTAATCGAGTAGCATTTGGAAAAACTTTTTCGCATGCTTTCATGAGAGCCAACTCCCTGTTTGTAATTATAACACATGGTAGCATGCACTCATCTAGTGTCAACTTTAAACACTCTAACACCCACTTATAATTGTCCATCTTTTCTTCACTTATAAAGGCAAAAGCTATGCAAAATATCTTTCTTGTAGAAGTTACACCAATAATCTCAACAAAAGGCATATTATACTTGTTCGTCTTGTACTTAGCATCTATCATCAACACATGTGGGAATGCACGCCATATCTTAAAAGATGTCGGATGAACAAAAAATAAAACTTCCAGCTCGTTCGTAACATCATTTGTAGAAAAGTCGTGAATATAACCATTGGAGTGTAAAAGAGACATAAGAACCTGCATTCAAATTTTCATAATTAAATTACACTTTGATTATTTGAAAATAAAAAAGTTAAAATATAAAGGAAACAAAAAAAGATGTGTAATGTTTTACCTGCATCGTACTTTTCCCAACTTGTAAGGACTTGCAAATTTTATATTGTGCATTATATATGTCTTTAAGTGTTGACACGTTATTTTCATTTTGCGACTTTAATATCGATCGAATGTCACGTAGTGGCACATTATTCTTTGTCATATCTTCAACCAATCGATATTCATCATTAGACAATCGTCTCGCATATGGATGCCCCTCCATATGTTGTGCAGGAAGATGATTATGTTCATCACATATTACACTTATCAACCAACCATTATATATACTTGAATACTTTCCTACCAATTGGGATGGACAATTCATTTTTCGGGTAGCAGAATTTTTACTTGTTTCCTTCGGTTTATATTCACCACCAAGATCACACATAAGCGTGATTTCATAAAAAAAACCACTTGTATCCTTGTATGCTAACACTGCCGCCTTCCCCATTTCTCAACCTTTCTTCTTCTTCATTCACGACCACCTCTCAAACTCACACTCAACGCCGCCGACAACTCACCGGACTTCCCACATCTCATGCAAGGCGACCAAGGACTCAACGACTCCCTTCATTCTTTGATTTTCACTCTCGACAAAATCAACAGTGCTAAAGAAAACTCCAAACAGAGGGTAAATTAATCCTATCTCTATTCTAAGCTTCAATTTTTTTTATTCAACAACATATATAGAAATGAAATTTCCAATTGAAATGCAAATGGAACATCTTAACATATATTGCTTCTTAACATACCAGTCTGTTGAATAGCCCCCTTTATTTTCGTGTTTTCTGATTGCTTCCTCCCTTCAAATAGTTCGAATGACTTTATTTATAACGAGTTTTTGATTCCCCACTAGTTGATCAATAATAGTATATTAGTTTTTTCTAAGTGAGTGGAATGGGTTGGAAAGTATGGACATCTCATTGAGTGGAATGGGTTGGAAGGTATGGACATCTCATTCGATGCTGTGCGTGAGTGGGATGTTTTGCTGTTAAAAGAAAGTGGTTTGACTGGTACCTTATGTAGAACTTGACAACTTTAGTAGTGCCCAAAATTAATCTAGCGTGATACTTGTACTATTTTTCTTTGAATGTGATCCTCTAATTAAAAAATAAATTTAATGTATTTTTTTATTAACGTTTTTTGTAGTTGATTATTATAGTATTGACGTAACAATTTACATTGTTGATGTAGCGTTATACAATGATGATTTGATAGTTCATTGTAGTTGATGACGTGACAGATGTACTAAATTGGTTTTTCTAGTTTTGTTCAGGGGCTAAATTGGTTTGTTTTAAAAAGTTTAATGCCTTATTTAACTTTTTTAAAATAAAAATATTTTAAATTATAAATATAAAATTATTTAAATTATAAAAAAATGTATGTAAAAATACTAAAAATAAAATTTAAATTACTAAAAAATATACATTAAAAATACTAAAATTATCATATATTTTTTAAAAATTGAATATATATAATAGGTTATAAAATAATTACTTATAAATTATTTAAAAAAATAAAATATTTTTAAAAAGAAATATAACATATACATGTAACATATATACATATTATCAACATTTATACAAAGTATTCTTACTAGATTAATCAAGAATTATAAAATTTAAATTAGTCGAGACTTACATTTTTTTGTAAAAACTTATTATTTTTTCTAGTTATTTTTTATAAGTCTCGATTAATTTAAAAGATAATATATAATAAGTTTCGACATAAATATAATTAGAATACATAGTAAATTTTAACTAATCCAAAATTTGTAAGACTCGACAAATCCAGTAAAAATATTTTGTATAAGTGATGATGATATGCTTATATATTACGTGTATATATGATGTATAATATATCATTTTAAAAACATTTTTTTGATAATTTATAAGATATCATTTTAGCTAAAATATATATTCAAAATTTTTAAATTTTGTATAATAGTTTTGGTATTTTTAATATGAATATTTAATTTTTTGGATGTTTGAATAATTTTATATTTATAATTTAATATATTTTTATTTTTAAAATGTAAATAAGCACTTGAGCTTAAAAACCCACTTTGGTCTCAAACAAAATCAGAAAAATTAATTTAACTTATTTATCATGTCATCATTTAAAGTGGACTGTCACATCAACACTGTGAATTATCACGTTAGTATTATAATGGTAAACGATAGAAAATGTTGGTCAAAAGACTATATTAAATTTGTTTTATGAGTTAGAAGGCTATATTAAAAGGAAAAATAGTACGAGAGTCACATTGATTTTTGACCTTTTTACCCTATTATTATTTAGTAAAAGCAAACAATTAAAGGTATTATACATTTTCCATTACTCAACTTTGATAAAAGTTTTGTTTTGGTTACTCGACTTTAAACTTTTTTAGTTTCATCACTGAAGTTTTAAATTATTTTTGTTCGTATTTAAGCGACTAGTGATAAGATCAAAATATTGCATTTTAAGTCTTTTTATTTTTTTATTTTTTCTTAAAATTTCAACTTTTTATTTTATGGTCGGAATCTTTTTCTATCGTCCTTCGATCAGTTGAGTACATCATTTGCAATGCAACTGTTACCAAAATGTTCCACTCTTTTTTATTCCCAGATTAGTTTTCTTTGCTTTGATTTATCTTGTTTTGATCTACAATCTCCATCGTATGATTAACATAGAATCAAGATATATTATTTTTCTATTTTTTAACTTTTCCACTATTTAAATTTAAAAAAAAATACTCTGATTGTGGTGAATCAAAGGGAGTAAAAAAATCTAGGCTTGAGAAAAAAATTCATGGGTTTTTTTGTTGCATAAATTTACAAAATAAATTCAAACATCGTTACACGCTTAACGGGGGTCAAGTGATCAAAACAGAAGTAATTTAAAAATTTAGTGAAAATTGAAATAAATCAAAGTTAAGTGACCAAAAGAGAAATAAGGGAAACGTTAAGTGGCAAAAACGGAGTTCAAAATCATTTTTCTTCGCTTTCTTTTTCTCGTTGTTGCTGATTGTACGGTACTACTATGTCGATGGCTGCTGCATGACTGCATCCAGTGCCATTTCTTTGAAATCCGTCTCGATATTTGGTGATTCTAGTGACCGGCAATTTCTTGGGGATCAGAAAGAGTCTCCGATTACCGGCTCAATCGGTTCCGTTCAGATTAGGACATGTATCGGACTGCGGTGTAGATCGACAGATTGTTTGCTTCCTCCGGTATTATTTTCTTTTTGCTTTGAAGCAGTCATTTTCATCATTGCGGCATATTTTGTAGTCTTTAAGCAGAAAAAGCTCAACATATTTACGAAGTAAGGATAATTATAATCAAATTATCGTCGGAGCTTGAGGAGTTTGCTGTTTAACAAGTTCAACAGATAATGAGCAATTGTTTTATATAATACGATAAAGTTTTGAAAATTTACGAGAAACACGCTAGACTTAAGTTGACATTTGATTTATTCTTTTTGTTTGTTGGTTTTCGTTTTCTAGGTGTCATTGTCGAGCAAGCTAGCTCTGAAGCAGCTCAAGAATTGGAAGCTCCCGTAGCTGTAGTTACAGGAGCTTCTAGAGGAATCTGTAAGGCAGTTGCCCTGGCCTTAGGAAAAGCCGGTTGCAAGGTTAGCGGGTGTTCCTTATTAGGATCTTACAGTTTCTTTCATAGGCAAAAATATTTATCTTTAAATGTCAGTAGTTACTTATTGTCAGTTACCTTCAAATTTGAGGTAAAACATTTGGGAGATTGGGTTTGCATTTGGCTGGCATCTAGTTTTCTCTCTTTAATATGAACTGATTATCGGTCTTATCAGCATTTGGGAGATTGGGTTTGCATTAGGTTGGCATCTAACTTTATCTCTTTAATAAGAACTGATTATTGATCTCATCAATTCTCAAGGTTAAACTGCTAATGATTACAGAAATCCAAATTAAATTACTTCTCTAATTAACTGCTGAGTGCTGACTAAGTGGGTGGACTTAGGGATGGACACAAGATTTTATGTTGAGAGGGGTGAACTTCTAAAACTTAGGGGGAGCTTCTAAAACTTAGGGGAACTTATAAAATTTTAGGGGGCGAACAGATTATCAATAGAAGGTACGAAGAAGATATCTAAAATATATGATAATGTTGATAATGCTTTGCAGTTCCTAGTGAATTATGCTAGATTGTCAAATGAAGCTGAGAAAGTTGCAAAAGAGGTAACTGATATGCCCTCTGAGGAAATTTTTACAAAGATTTTTTAACAGCTTTTATTGCAGTAACTTTGTTGTCCAATAAGCTACTGTTATGTGCTGGAATGGAATCTTTCTACTGGTGGATGAGAGTTTGCTGGCTTCCTAAAATCCATCCTAGGATCCCTTTTATGCTCAATTATGCATCTAGTTTTTGCTGTTATCGAAGTGCTTTCATATTCTTTGGGCTGCCATTAAATTTGTTATACCGCATGGTTGGCATGACAAATGCTAAAAGTTTGGGCGATTGTTTTCTAGATTGAGTCATACGGTGGTCAGGCTATTACCTTTGGCGGAGATGTTTCAAAAGAAGCTGATGTGGAGGCAATGATGAAAACTGTAAAGTCAATCTCCCCTTTCCTTTCATATTTTGTAATTCTTTGGCAGAGGCATGTTTTATGACTTTGTATTGCAGGCACTTGATGCATGGGGAACTATTGATATATTGGTCAGGTTACCGAAAATCCTTTCTTTTCTCTTTAGTTGTTTAACTATTGATGCATGGGGAACTATTGATATATTGGTAAACAATGCAGGTTACCGAAAATCCTTTCTTTTCTCTTTAGTTGTTTAACTGTTGATTCGTCTTCTGTCTTAATCTGATTGACATGGTTTCAGGAATTACTCGGGATACTTTGTTGATGAGAATGAAGAAATCACAATGGCAGGATGTTGTTGATCTGAAACTTACTGGAGTGTTTCTTTGTACACAGTTATGAATGCTGGACATATGACTCGCTATTCTAGTCGATGTATGAGTCTTGAATTGGAACTGACTGACTTATCTTTTTGCAGGAAGCAGCTAAAATCATGATGAAGAAGAGAAAGGTAATAATATACTTCTCCATATGGGTTCACAAGTAGTGTTTTTGCTTCATCAATTTGTTCTGACTAGAACCTTGTACCTCCAAATCAGCTTATTGCTGCAGCTTGTAAATTTGAGCTTTGGTTTCTTAAAATGCATAGGTTCAGAGATGCATATTGTTGTTGATACTCTCTTTTCTAATGTGAGAAATAAAGAGAAGTTCCTCCGCTTGAAGAGTGTATTTTAGAATATGTACCACGTCTTAATATATGTTCTAATGTCAGGGAAAAATAATCATCAGTTGTCGGTCTGGTTGGCAATGTTGGGCAAGCCAACTACAGTGCTGCTAAAGCACGAGTCATTGTCTTGACAAAGACTGTTGCAAGGAAGTATGCTAGCCGAAACATTAATGTAAGTTCTCCGAGAGATATTACACTTCCATTTCAGTAATAAGAAAGACCAGCTTTATGGGTTTTCGAATTATGTTTCACGCTTTTTAAGGATGTAATTATCAAACACCTCTCCAAAATTTCCCCCTTTGCTTAAGAAGAAAAGAAATAAGAACATGTGATGTGGGATAAGGTGAAGAAGGTGAAAGTTAATGCCTTGACTATTTGATTATTAAGGAAATTATAAAAAATGAGGACAAGAAACCATAAAGATGCTTTCCTGATATGGGATTGGGGGGGGCGGTGAGGAAACAGGGGTATGTGACTCCTGCCGGGTATGCTCACTCTGATAATGTTCTGTAATATTATTCTTCCAGGTCAATGCTGTTGCCCCCGGATTTATTGCATCTGATATGACTTCCAAGTTAGGGGAAGATATTGAGAAAAAAATCTTGGCAACAATCCCCTTGGGTGAGAGATATTTTATAAAATCAGAAACACTTCCATATATGTGTATTTCTTACTAGTCTTCTCAATTTGTTAAACTTTTCAAACCGAACTCACTGAAATCAATAACTTTCTTGAAATGTCCAATTGATCTTCGTACTGCAAACCTTGCAGTGTACCAAATCCATTGCATCATTCGTCTTTATTGATATTTACCAAATCCATTGCATCTTTCGTCTTTGTTGATATTTACTTTACTCACACAAGTCTCTTCCATCAAATTTTACTTTAAACTTGAATTATTAATTTGACATCCTAGTTTCCGCCAATTCAAATTGGATGTCTGTAGTAGTGATGCTTAGTAACATTTGCAGTAGTGGTAACCCCTTTTATTATGGATACAGGCAGGTATGCCTGCCGGAAGAAGTTGCTGGACTGGTGGAATTTTTGGCGGTTAACCCCACTTCTGATTACATCACAGGACAGGTTATCAATCTACTATCTTCATTATGCTTTCTTTATATATAAAACTAGAAGGATGCCATTGCATTGATTTATTAGAACTAGTGGTGCAATGTTACTGATTTATTAAAATCCCTAGCTTTGCCATGGTTGCGCCGATCATCTCTTATGGCTGATTTCTTCGACTTTGCTGATAGCATGGGCCATTGTTATCTCTCAGGTGTTCACCATTGATGGAGGCATGGTCATGTAAAATCTCCATATTTCCTTTGATATATATATATATATATAGCTTTCAGCAGGTGCTTCTACAGCTCCAGGTGAAGTTTAGTTGATAATTATCATGACCATTAGAATGTGTTTTGTTTGTAACTAATTCAAGAAACTATGGATTACATTTGACTACTATTTGGGTCGTCATGGAATTGAATAAGAAATTCATATGAACAACCTTCTCATCTGATGATAAAACTGGGATTTGATAAAACCGATAAAAGGAAATTCTACCAACTACTGCCCGTTTAATCATCAGCATACTGTTCTACAATCTGGGATCGAATCAGGAGAAGAATTGGTAGTGTCCTTTGCCGAGACAATAATTGACCGAAGGCCTCCAATGGGTGAAAGAACCATCGGCAGAACACCAAGAATAGTGCATAACTGCATGCATACCAAACAGGATTCAATGTCATGGTACCTGGTAAGTTCGGAAACCTAAACCCGGGTTTATTACTTGTTTTACTTACCCAGTTTATAAACCAAGTTAAGCTGAATCTTTTGGGTTTGCATATGATGAGCCAGATGATACATGGAAGCTGGAAAACCAAGAAACAAACAAGCGTGATTTACCGGCAACGATCTTGGGTTCGATTCTTCCCGATATACAAAACAAACAAAGATGATATCGGAGTGAGGTACGGCTTACAAAATATGATGTCGGAGCAAATGCAAATCCCCCAAAGAAACTAAGAAGGCCTCCAAAGAATGGGAAGCAAATGGCAATGATCATAGTGAATGCTGCAACAAACATCATCAGCAGGACTAGAGGGGTTGGGGGGGTTGTTAGGAGGAAAATGGGAAAAATGAAGTTGGTATGATTCACCAACATGATTGAAACGCATTTCCTTTACCAGAAAGCACTGTATCATATCAAACACTGGCATTGCAAATATCTGCATTGTTTTATCAGCTCACAATGGCATAATCCGAACCTAACTGAGTGTTCATGTTTCGATTAAGGAAAGCATTTATGTACCTGATAGCTGCCAATGACATGGATGACGAAGAACATGTTAGCTGTAACAATAAGCCAGATGGGTTTCTCTAATGTTAAGAGGATGTTGTCATCAACGGAGTTTCCGAATGCCCAAAACCCTATAAAAGCTACCGGTAAGTAGCAAATCGCCACTATCATATATGCAACAATCACGCCTTTCCACATTGGGCCGTTTGAAGGTTTTTCTGGAGTTGAAGGCATCGTTGCTTGGATCTCGAAAACCACATTATGACCGGCATATGCAAATGCTACTTTTCCCAATCCGGCAAAAAAATCAACACTTTTCCAGAGGTGCTCGAAGCCTTGTACGAGTAGTCGACATTTGGCTGAACTCCCTTAGCAACCGAAGCTCTCCAAGCAATGGTAGAGTAACTGCATTAAAAGAGGATGAAATAACCTGATTAAATCGATGAAACATTAACAATACGAAAATGCCGTTTTCTGAGTGACGAATGTGTAGTTTACCTCAATGACATGACTGCAGCAACCAGTGAGATACCGGATGTGGAGCTGAAGTTCGGAAGATGCGAAAGAACAAAGTTGACTGAAGCGAAAATCATGATGAAATATGTTTGTCTGATTTTCTGGTAGTTGGGACAAACCGGATTGTGGAACTTCTTCAACGATTGGCCTCCCGTCACAATGTAGACGATGTCGGAACTGACATCTACGGTTGATTGCTGGGGTACGACAATCCATAGACCAAGCTTTCAATCTAACGCAGATTGGCCTAGCTCATGGTACCTATCAAAACGCTTATCGGGTATCATCTCGTGCGGTTCCACCATTTGCCAAAGGGTGTACAAAATCACAAGCCATGATAAAATCATTATAGTCACCCCTGGACCCCTGTAATTCATCAAAGTTCAACAACATCGACTTAAATCTCGAGCTGATCGATGAAATACTAATGCAAAAATGGATCGATGCATTTTTTCCTGAAACTCATTTAACATTGAGGAAAGAAACACCACACCATCCGAGCTGTGCCGTGGCATACGCAAGGCTAAGAACACCGGCTCCGACCATAGCGGTACATTGTGGAAAGCTGAATACCACCATTTAGCATCCCTGTTGGACGTGATGGGAAGCCAAGCGTTAATGGCCTTCTCACGGTCGCTTTCCGAGGTTTTTGTTTTCGTACACCATATTTTCAGTTCTTCTCCTTTAACGGGATCGAAAAAGGATAACCTCAGAACAAATCTGTATATGGTCTTTAAGATCAAAGAGAGAATATAATGGGAACTCGCTGAAGTAGCCTGCATATAAGCGACATGTTCTAGTTATCTGGTAAGCTATTAATAGTAAGCTTGAATTTTCAAGCAAGATAATGTGGACAGTTGTTTTCTTAAGCTGCCATTTCTCTAGTAACTGAAATCTGAATCTTTTGACAGGTTTTGGGATTGCCTATGAGGTCAAAATGGTCAAATTTAAATATGTTCAAGGATTGGTTTTATTGAATTTAGACAAATTAAACAACAAATAAAACAACTTGGGATGTTTATTGATATATTTTGTCATCAAACGGCTAAAGAAGTGGCGGTCTTGATGCTGCGATCCACCCGTGTGTGGCTTCGGCTATCTTCGACGGGGCTAGGCCTTGTGCTCCGAAACAGAAATACTGGTTCATCAGCCTCTTATCGACTGAATTCTCCTTCGGACTCATTCGTGTCGCTTTACCATCGAACAACTGTTTAAGTCGAGCATCGCGGACGACCTTTTGTTCATCCACTGATACAGGTGAGGCCGTCGAAGATGCTGAGATAGGGCTTGGAGGTGATTTTAAAGGAGCAGCTAAATGTGGTGTTGCCTGGATGACGCCATGCGTTAGCCCTGCAGTGAATTTCTTCCTGCTGGATGGGCTTGGAAGATCTCTCCCGAGTGAAAAAGTCCTTGTGTTGTTTGGAAGAGATGATTTTGTGTACTTTTCGCGAAGCGGAATATGACTGTCCGACCAGTTTCTAGAAGTACTCATGACCTCCAGAGGATCATCGTCGCCCACCGATTCTGCGCTCGCAGTTTTTCTCTCCTTTCTAGGCCAATGGAGAAGATTCTTTAGGCGTCTCGCAGTGTGATTTATGGAGCTCGGCTTCTTATTTTCGATTGTATTACTTAGCTTCAACTCGCTTAAGTCACTAAGGCACGAACTGTATCCCACGCTTTCTTGATCACAACCGGCATCGTATGCGTTCTCCGAACCGGTGTACAAGAATATCTCTGCATCAGGGACTCTAAATGAAGTTCCGGGACTGGCACCTACACCATTCTCTTTTAGACAGGAAACAATGGCACTTCTTGCTGCATTGTCTTGGCAGTTAGAGATCCCTCCGGCTGCAATTAGGTCTTTGATCAAAATTTCCGAACATGTGGATTTAGGCCTTCTCTTGAGGAGATCTAATGTGGTCGAGCCATCGGCATCACGGACATTCAGGTCAATACACGGCACGGACATGAGCAGTTCCACCAGACGAGACTGAACATTATCGATGACAGCCATATGCAAAGCAGTTCTCCCATCCGAGTTCCTCACATTGATGATATCTCGAATTTCGAAAACCTCACTACATACCAATCGTTTCATCAACTCGATCTGCTGGTCTATTCTTCGGAACCCCGGAGTTCTAAAACCGGCCACGGCCACATGAAGAAAAGTACTCCCACAATCATTCTTCACCGAGGCCAAATTCGGAGACGCTCGAAGAAGAAACTCGACAACATTTAAATAACCTCGATAAGCTGCCGTATGCAGGGCCGTGTTCCCTTGACCATCTGTAGAGGCTATGATCTCAAACGACGTCACCAGATACTTCACTACCTGTAATGAAAGCAAGAAAAATGTACATGAACATGCAGCAGCTAACACGAACTTGAATCCGAGACATATTCGGACATTATCGTGCTTCATTATAACAGGAACGATGTTCTGTCGTTACCTCAATCTGCCCTCTCCCAGAAGCAGTATGCAACAAAGTAGAACCTTGCACATCTCTATAGGCCAAAACATCATCGGAATCCCCGAGAATTCTCCTTAAAATCTCCGTACCCCCACCTCTAGCCGCCGCATGCGCCGCTCTGTTCATCATTTCCCACTTAAAAACCGACCGAGTCTCACTCGATTCATCCTCTTCATCCCTCGACGACACCGCGAAATCGAGCAGCATGGTGAAAAGCTCCGCGTTTTTGCTCCGGGCCGCCGCATAAAATACATCGGTGACCCCGTACTCTCCTTCTCCGAACACGAGAAAAGGGTCTCTCTCCAACAGTTGCTTGACAAAATCCATGTCTCCGGCCGAGGCGGCGGTGTACAAAAGCCAGCCTCCATAGCCGGCTCTTATCAAGGTATTGGTTCCATTCGTGGACTCACACTCATTAAGAAGCCTCTTGGAGACCAAAGAGCGGCATTGGGCGACGTCGTCGAATTGAGCTTCGTCGTCCCACACCGTTTCGAGGCGGCGGATACGGCGGAGCGAAGTGACTTTGATGAGGAGATTGGGGTCGAGATGGAGGAGCTCGACGACGAGGTCGTAAAGGCCGTTTGCTGCTGCCCAATCAATAGGCGACGCGTACCACCATTGATCGCCGGTGCTTTCCCAGCGCAGAGGGAAGTAAGACGGCGGCATCTTAACAAAAAAAAATATCAGATCCCACGAGATTTCCGCGAATACCCAACAAAAGTTAAGAAGATTGCAGGGTTTTGAAATCACTAAAATTCGTTGAAGTAGAGAGAGTCATTATGGGAAAGTTTGTGTTTGATGGATTTTCTTAGAGATCAAACATGGAAAGGCTAAGCTACTCAGTACGCAGATGAGAAAAAAACCACACCGGCCATAGATTTTCTTTTGTTAATTTCTTTCTATGAGTGAGCGGTGGAAAAATGGATTAGATTTAAGAAAAGATTCCTCGTCTTGTCCGTGAAAGCCCAATGACAGCCTAAGATAATTATGTAATGAATGACAACCAGAATTTTGTGTAGTTATCGGGAATGTCTCAGGAAAGGCGGGTTAATATACGATTAATATACAGTATTACCGGATACATTAAAATGTATTTAATAAATTCGGTTTAGCGGTACCTATTATGTTGACAACTAATAATTTTTAGGTAGAAAATATGAAAAACTATTAAAAAATTTGGTAACCGGTAAACTTTGGTTATCGGTAAGTATCTATCCTTTTTATAAAAGTGTCCATACTTTTAACATATCAAGTAAATTTTACCGGTTTTGTCATAATGAATCTGGTTTTGTCATATTTTTACCTGTTATATTGTAAATTATCTATCCTTTTTATAAAAGTGTCCATACTTATTTCACTGTGAAAATATATTTATTATTATCTTTAGTTAATATTGTTAAATTTAAAATCTAAATAATATTTCATAAAATATCAAAACAATCAAATAATTTTTTGTGTAAATGAAATTATTAAATTAATATTGTAGGTGGAAAACATGAAACACTATTAAAAAAATTGAAACATAAATTACATAACTTTCAAAAAAGTATATATCATTTTTATAAAAGTGTCCATACTTATTTCACTGTTGAAAACATATTTATTATTATATTTGGTTAATATTGTTAAATTTAAATTCTAAATAATATTTTATAAAATATCAAAACAATCAAATAAAATTTTGTGTAAATTAAATTATTAAATTAATATTGTAGGTGGAAAACATGAAACACTATTAAATAAATTGAAACATAAATTACATAACTTTAAAAGCAGTTATAAATCCTAAAAAGTGTCGATACTTTTAAAAAATATATCGATCCAAAACGATACACCAGGTAAAAATATGATAAAACCGGTAACAAAATGATAAAACCGGTAAATTTAAAAGTGTCGATACGTTATATAAGGATCGACACTTTGTGAATTTAAAAGAGAAGCAGTTATAGCGCCTATAATGTGTCGATACTTTAAAAAAATATATCGATCCACAACGATATAACAGGTAAAATATGATAAAACCGGTATCAAAATGATAAAACCGGTAAAATGATACCGGATATATTGAAAGTGTCGATACTTTCGTAAGTACGTGTAATAAATTATCGACACTTTCAAAGAAATAGGTAATTATCCTTTCGAAAGTATCGACACCTGACATAAAAGTATCGACACTTTTGTATTTGTATCGATTAAATATAAATAACATATCCGATGAAAATATAAAGGCCATAGCTAAATATCCTCTGAAAAAAGATAGAACGGACGAGTTTTTGAAATCGAAGAGTAATTGTTGCTGCATTTCAGAAGGCGTTTCTAAAGCGAAGTTTGTTTGTTTGTTGCTGCAGTCGAATCGAAAAGTATGTTGTCGAAACCCTAATTTTTTATTATTACAGTAATCGCGATAGGGTTTTTTATGTGTTGTTTGGGGTTTTGGAGTAAGGAAGCATTTGGGACCGATTGCAGGTAGAAATAGATATTCAAGGAAAAATATAAATGTCGATACTTTTATTAAATATTATAGGTTGTATAAATGTGCCGACACATTTTGGTGTGGCCATTCAAATTCTTTTGAAGAAAACCGTTTTACCACAAGAGTAGTTATCTATATTTGTATATTGAAAAGTGTATGTAACAAAATAATTTGATTTGCGTAAACTGATATATGAAGGAAAAATGGAGTCAATGGGTTGGAAAATTGTTGGTGGAGCAGATGACTTTGAAATTGAGGACGAGACTCGAAAGCAACCAAAGGGTGGATATATGTACTTCTAGTAAGTATCAATGTCTTTTTGTTATTATTGTTGAAATGGTAATTGGATTAAAGTATCGATAAACTTTAAATTGATTACAAATTTTAAATGTTAACAGTATGGCCGAATGCAAAAGGATGAAGGGAGATGGCACACAGAGCGGTTCGGTATGTAAAATGAAATTGACATTGAGTAGTATTAGTATTTAGTGTTAATGTATTGATTAAGAAACGTTTATGTTTAATATTAGGTGAAAAAAGATGTGAGGTCCAAATGGAATTCAATGAGTGATGCTGAAAAGGAACCTTACATCACACAGTCAAGGAATGATAGTAAGAATACAAAGAACGGAGGAAAGCACATGAAAATAAGGTATTCATTAAACTTGTAAATACGTTGATACAAATATATAAGAACTATAACATTATATATTGTTAAAAAATGTAGGAAGTGTCGACAAGATGCAGCATTAAAAGGGTGAATTTATTAATTAAACACCTTAAGGAGAAGGGTCAGTTGAATGTGCTGGGAGAAATAGGTTTTGGATCGTTGATCGGAGTAAGGGATCGACCTATTCGGAGGGAATTGTGTCGATCCTTGATGGCACAATTTGACGTTAGTCAATGTATGGCTAAGTATGGTGATTATTCATTCCCTCTGGGGGTATCAACTGCTGCAGCCGTATTGGGGGTACAAAACAAAGGCAAAAGTGTTATAGAAGTCTGTAGGAGTAAGAACTGGAAAGCACTTGCCTCCAAATATGGTTTGAATCATAAGGTGACATATGCTGAAGTTGAAGAGGATATCAAAAGTGGATCTTATTGGGGGGATGAGCTGAAGGCCCGAGTTCTATTGTACCTTGTCGGGATATTTCTTTGTCCAACGGGTGATACGTCAACGAGCAAGGAATATATGAAGCTCATTTGCGATGAAGGCTTGAAGGGTGAATTCAATTGGGCTGAATATATCCATTCGAGATTGATTGAATCAATCATCACCTTTAAAAAGGGCAGCCAGAGATACCTCAAAGGGTGCATAGCAATCTTAGAGGTAAATGAGTTGAATCACTTTTTGTGTTTTTATATAAAAATATAAATTTTATTATAAATGCAGGTTGCACTGTTCGATTTTTGGTCGGGCTGTGAGGCAGTGCCGGCTTATGAAAGAACCGGAGTGGCACGCATCCGTGCATGGGGGAAGGAAGAGGTGGTTAGAGTGATGGTGAAGTTGAAGTTGGATAGAGGGAAGAAGCAAGAAATGGTAATAAATGTAATTAAATAATATTAAGAATATAATCAATGTCTTAATATTGTAATTTAATTTTGAAGGTTATTGGCAAGGATGTAGAGGAGGCAGTGGAGGCAGAGGAGAAGAAAGGAGGGATGGTTGTATTGGGGGATGACGGTGAGTGGACGACGGTGAAGCAAAACAGAGTAACTTCGACATTTTGATGTCTGAATTGGCTGATATCAAAAAAATCCAATTTGAAATCATGCAAAGACAATCAAGAGTCGAAGAGAAACTTGATCAAGTCGTAGAGAAACTCGAGAGAGTCGAAGATACACTCGAGAGGCATAAGGGGGTAGTGGAAGGAAAAATAGATGGAGTGGTGAAAGAAGTAGAGGTGTTGAGGGGTGAAGTGGTGAAAGAAGTTGGGGTGTTAAGGGGTGATATTAAGATGGTGACGGGAGAAAAATTTGAGGGAGTGGTGAAGGAGGTTGTGGATTTGAGGAGTGAACTTACGGGGGTGAAGGGGGTGGTTGATAAATACTCGGATGAAGGAGCTCAATTGAAGGGTGAAATAAAAGAGATGAAGAGCTATGTAGAAAAAAGTACGATGAACTGAAAAAATATGAAGAAGAAAAGAGGGAGGAGGAAGAAGAAGAGATGGAAGAAATGAGGAGGAAGGAAGTCGATGTCATTTATACACCGGAGAGTGTTATAGCAGCAGTTTTGGATTCGGAATGTCCTGCACCCCAGAAGAAGAAGCAGAAGGTAAGTTTAATAAAAGAATACTTAATTTGATTTTTATTATGTTGTTGTGACAAAAATTTGTATGCAAAATTGTAGGTTGAAAAAGCGGATATTCCAAGCGGAATTGATGACATCGAAGCTGCAATTTGTGATTATTTATGGAATAGCGAGTTAGAATCGGGTAAGTGAAATATATTGTTTTGTGAGTGATATTTAAATATTTCATGACAACATATTAATCCTAATGATTCATACAATATTCTGTAATCTCAATGGGAAATCAATTCGCTACTGTATACGACGTTGCAACGTTGAAGCCTACGGAATGGGTTGGCGGTGTGGTAAGTAGAAAGTAGAAAATGTTAAAACTTATTGAATATGTTCTGATTGTGTAATTAATTTTGTTAGGTTATCGATTTGCTCGCCTGGACCATATGCTACGATTCTCAAAAGTCACTCCGAAGGATTGGCTACCTTCCATACCTCTTAGTGGTGAGTTAAATTAATAAATATTGAAAAGTAGTGTTATAGACGGTAAATTAATAATGTTTGTTGCGTAATTACAGCAACAGGCGTTGGAAGCCAACAACAAAGAAAGTGTTGAGAGTATTTCTACCTTCTGGGGTGTCATATTGGATAACTATGTGAAATTCACCGACTGTGAGAAGGTAAGACACCATACCAATTGCAAATGATGTTTTCGGATATAGAATGTTGAATTTTGTCAAATTGGGTGTGAAATTTGTTGCAGATCATGATCACAATAAACTACCATAATTCACATTGGTATCTGTTGGTGTTGGATATGGTAGATCATGTTGTAACAATATATGATAGTATGTTTACAACTGAAGCAGCTAAACAGAGAGTGAAGGATGCTAAGAGATTGGTATGTATGTTAGTTTGTTATGAAAGGACGTTATGTAAATTATAATGCATAATTTTTTGGTGCATAACTTCTTCTATTTTAATGCAGATTAAATATTAGATTCTTATAATAAGAAACGCATTTGGGTTGAGTCCTGTGGATCTCTAGGAAAGTATCCCTTGAAAAATTTCAAATTTGTGGAGCATAAGAAGAATAAGCATTGAATGGGTATGAGATGTTATCACAAATAGAAAGCTTAATTTATGCAGTATTCATCATAATTGACATGTGTGGTTTTCAAATTTTGTAACAGATATGATTGTGGCATGTATGTGATGATGTGGATGGAATCGATCGATTCTACAGGGGCAACTGGTGATTTTGTAAGTGGATAGAAAAAATCGTTTGTGGTAAAATTGTTAAAAGTCGTAGATTGAATGCTGTAGTTGACAATACTTAACGTTCTGACAATTTGAATATAGGTTGTTGGAGACTGGGATCGATCGCGAGTATTAAACGATCTCGTAAGCCACAATCAAAATGAACGAAGACAGGAGATAACAAAAGCTGCAATATTACATAAGAATAACAAAAAGATGCAATGATGTAAATGTAGGGTTAATTTTGTATAAGATTTATAATTTTGTATACGATTTATATTTTTGTATGTGAATATAATTATGAATGAGATGAGAAAAGTTAGCAGTATGTTGTTGTACATGTTTCTTATACACATTAAGGGTCATGTTGATACTTGGAAGTAAAAGGCAAATTTACAATATGGCCAACAGGGTGCACCATAAAGTGTCGATCCATCTATAAAAAAGTGTCGATCCCAAAATCATCGAACCCAAAGTATAATGTAATATGTAATTTTTCAATCTAACCGTACAATTATACCGGTTTTATGAGAGAATATGTCTAAATAATGTGTCGACACTAATATAGTTTGTGTCGATATTTTTTTCCCAAAATGAATGGAAAACAGGGTGCACCCATAAAGTGTCGATCCATATATAAAAAGTGTCGATCCCAAAATCATCGAACCCAAAAGTATAATGTAATATGTAATTTTTCAATCTAACCGGTACAATTATACCGGTTTTATGAGAGAATATGTCTAAATAATGTGTCGACACTAATATAGTTTGTGTCGATATTTTTTTTCCAGAATGAATGGAAAACAGGGTGCACCCATAAAGTGTCGATCCATATATAAAAAGTGTCGATCCCAAAATCATCGAACCCAAAAGTATAATGTAATATGTAATTTTTCAATCTAACCGGTACAATTATACCGGTTTTATAAGAGAATATGTATAAATAATGTGTCGACACTAATATAGTTTGTGTCGATATTTTTTCCCAGAATGAATGGAAAACAGGGTGCACCCATAAAGTGTCGATCCATATATAAAAAGTGTCGATCCCAAAATCATCGAACCCAAAAGTATAATGTAATATGTAATTTTTCAATCTAACCGGTACAATTATACCGGTTTTATGAGAGAATATGTATAAATAATGTGTCGACACTAATATAGTTTGTGTCGATATTTTTTTCCAGAATGAATGGAAAACAGGGTGCACCCATAAAGTGTCGATCCATATAAAAAGTGTCGATCCCAAAATCATCGAACCCAAAAGTATAATGTAATATGTAATTTTTCAATCTAACCGGTACAATTATACCGGTTTTATGAGAGAATATGTATAAATAATGTGTCGACACTAATATAGTTTGTGTCGATATTTTTTTCCAGAATGAATGGAAAACAGGGTGCACCCATAAAGTGTCGATCCATATAAAAAGTGTCGATCCCAAAATCATCGAACCCAAAAGTATAATGTAATATGTAATTTTTCAATCTAACCGGTACAATTATACCGGTTTTATGAGAGAATATGTCTAAATAATGTGTCGACACTAATATAGTTTGTGTCGATATTTTTTCCAGAATGAATGGAAAACAGGGTGCACCCATAAAGTGTCGATCCATATATAAAAAGTGTCGATCCCAAAATCATCAAACCCAAAAGTATAATGTAATATGTAATTTTTCAATCTAACCGGTACAATTATACCGGTTTTATGAGAGAATATGTCTAAATAATGTGTCGACACTAATATAGTTTGTGTCGATATTTTTTTCCAGAATGAATGGAAAACAGGGTGCACCCATAAAGTGTCGATCCATATATAAAAAGTGTCGATCCCAAAATCATCGAACCCAAAAGTATAATGTAATATGTAATTTTTCAATCTAACCGGTACAATTATACCGGTTTTATGAGAGAATATGTCTAACTAATGTGTCGACACTAATATAGTTTGTGTCGATACTAATTTAAATATCAAGTGTTTTCCACCGTTTACGATATATAATACTCTTAATCGAGAAACCCTAAACGTAAAGGCAAGCAGGCAGATCTTCCTCTTTCTTCTACCGTTATCATAAGTGACGATCAGATATTCAGGTAAATTTATCGATATTTTATGGGTTTGATTGATTTCTATATTGGAGTTTTTATCCTGAATGTGTTTGTGTTCCATTGTAATAGGGGTAGCATCCAACCAAAATGGCTCCAAAACGTCAACGTCAGAAGCGAGGTCTTTCTCAAAGCTCTTCTCAACCCAGTTCTTCTCAACCACCTCCTTCTGTAACAAACGATTCTTCTGAGGAAATCAGGTCCTTCGAAACTCTGAACTTTAGATCCGACATGGAGAAACAAAGATGGCAGACGAGTTTTAAAGTAAGGAAGATTCGTCCCGAACGTGTCATTGACCTGGGTTTCTTGTTTGATGATAAATATGCATTTAGTTTTAAATCCACATTTACATCTTGGGGTTGGCTTGAATTCCTTGGTGTAGAACCAAGATATTATCCCAACCTAGTTAGAGTATTCTACAACAATGCTTCCTTACAGCACGAGCCTAATAAGACTAATATAATAGGAATTAATACACATGTCATGGGGAAGGATATGTATATATCTCCAGAAACTATTGCGGAGGGTTTAGGTGTAGCGAATACAAGGGATTCAGATGAAAATGGTGTAGATTGGTCTACAATTAAACGGGTTACTAGAAATAGCCCAATTCACCTCGATGTAGAGTCGAGAGTGTTTCACAAAATGCTCACATGGTATATCCGGCCTAGTGGGGGAAAACATTCAACGCTTCGAGACACGATTATTGGTGGATAGCAAGTATAAATCCAAAACGGCTCCAAACATTGCAAAACTCATATTTAATACAATTGTATATATGGTCACAAAGGGAGCAACAATTTCAACTACACTACCATATGGATGTGTCATCACCCATCTGTTGAATAAGAAGGAAGTTGATTTTTCGCATGACGCCCCTGTTCGATTAACCCGCAAGATTGACATGGTATTTATTAAAAAAGCGGGATATGATTTTGTTGAAAAACTCGGTTGGAAGCGTGTCAAGGAGGTCGGATTAGATCAAGAGAGGGAGGAAATGGACCCCGTTGGCCATGAAGAAGAGCAACCAAGTGGAGACGCAATGATGGAAGAAGCTCCAGTTGCAGAGGATGTCACAATTAAGACCGTGATGGAATACATGGTCAATTTTCGGGAGCATATTGATTCCGTTGTGAGTGGAATGCGATCCGATATTTCATCATTGCAACGTGAAGTCTCCATGTTGCGTAACGAATTACGTCAACGACATCAAACGAGTTAGGTAATTCATTATCTATGTTTCTTAACATTTACACGTTCTGAACTTTATTTTATTTTCTTTTAACAGATGTGGACAACCAAGCGGTCGCAGAAGATGAAGCTAACGATGAAGATGACGATGATGATGACGATGATGATGATGATGATGATGAAGATGATGATCCAAACAAGTATATCGTGTCTGCAACGCCGCCTTCAAGAAAACTTTTAATTTTGATCTCAATGGTGTCCTTGCCTACATCCCAAGACTGCCGGCAGGTTTTAATTCTATTCTTTTGTATCCATTATTTTAACATATAAGCGTAGAACTTTAATCTCATTTCTTCATGTTGTAGATGTTGTCCTCAGAAGAGGATTATTTGAATTTATGCAATTTTGTGTCGACAATTTTGTTGTTGCCCTTTGGTCTTCAAAGATGAGGTTAGAACATGTTTGAGGCAATTGAATTACTGTAGTCAAAATCGTTAATATACATTTGAATGTTAACATTCAAACTTGATTACAATCTCAGGCATAACGTCGACCGTGTACTTGAGAAACTACCTGTATTTTCCGAGCATTTTCTATTCGTGTGGGTAAGATGAATGTCATTACAGTTTGCTGACTTTTCGTTGTCTATGATTCCTACATATTTATGTTCGACTGTTTGTGAACATGATCAAAAAAAATGCAAAACATACGATTCTGTTACCTACTGTAAAGATCTCAATGATGTTTGGAACGCGTGTCCAGATTTTAACGAGCTAAATACACTTTTGGTCGATGATTCAGCGAAAAAAATGATTTATAATCCGGTAAGTTGCATTTATGCAATATGTTTTTCCAGTTGAACAGGTGTTCAGACATTGATTATTTTAACAACTTATGTGTTTATAGAAATACAATTACATATGTCCACATACCTTTGACGCTGCTTCCCATTCGAACGACAAAGCTCTAGGTATGACACAAATTTATTCATGCTTATGCGAATTTAATTTATTGTTAGTAAAATTGCACCTCATTAGTTTGATAATTGAAATTATTTATGTATGTCCTCCGAAAAAGGCGGAAACATACGAGAGTATTTGGAAAATTTGTTGAAGGCCTCTAATGTTCCAGACTTCGTTAGAAACAACCCTTTTTCATCGGATTAATTTTGTTTGTCGGTACATTATTTGAACATCTTGTGTATTTATATTTTGGTGTGATATATTGTGTATATACATTTGAGTGTCTATACTTTTTTAATATATTGTAAAGTATCTATCCTTTTTATAAAAGTGTCTATACTTTTTCCACTGTGGAAAACATTAATTTAAGGTTATCTTTTGAGTGAGTTTTAAGATATTAATTTAGTAATTATAGGCGTCTAATGATTTATTTTACGTTACGGTATATATTATTATTAAATTAAAAATTCTTAATATTATTTTATAAAATATCAAAACAATCAACTAATTTTTGTTGCAAATGAAATTATTAAATTAATTGTAGGTGGAAAACATGAAACATACTTAAAAAATATTGAAACATAAATTACATATCTTTAAAAAAAGTATCGATCATTTTTATAAAAAGTATGGACACTTTCAACATATTATAATAAAATAGGTAATTTTGTAATATAACCGGTATAAATATACCGGTTTTATGCGCGAATAGGTCTACAACCTATATCGACACTTTTTAATATTGTGTCGGTACTTTATGTCCATATTGGAAGAAAAATGTGTCGATACGATTTAAAAAAGTGTCGACATTTACACATCGGAACCCATAATTATAATGTAATAGATAATTTGTAATATAACCGGTATAAATATACCGGTTTTATGCGCGAATAGGTCTACAACCTATATCGACACTTTTTAATATTGTGTCGGTACTTTATGTCCATATTGGAAGAAAAATGTGTCGATACGATTTAAAAAAGTGTCGACATTTACACATCGGAACCCATAATTATAATGTAATAGATAATTTTATAATATAACCGGTATAAATATACCGGTTTTATGCGCGAATAGGTCTACACCTATATCGACACTTTTTAATATTGTGTCGGTACTTTATGTCCATATTGGAAGAAAAATGTGTCGATACGATTTAAAAAAGTATCGACATTTACACATCGGAACCCAGATTTATAATGTAATAGATAATTTTGTAATATAACCGGTATAAATATACCGGTTTTATGCGCGAATAGGTCTACAACCTATATCGACACTTTATAATATTGTGTCGGTACTTTATGTCCAGATTGGAAGAAAAATGTGTCGATACCATTTAAAAAAGTGTCGGTAATTTTAAGTAACGCGGTTTTTCTTCCTTCATTCAAAATTTATATGTACATACAATAGGAGTCATGTTGATACTTACGATATATTATATGGAGATCGTTGTCATTCCATTCCGTCTTCGAAAAAATCAGTTGATGTAGGCTGTGTGCTTGTACTCAAACTGAGCTTGACTTGAGGACATGTTAGTTTGTTATGCCCCTCACCGTTGCAGTACCCACATCGCCTAATTTTCTTCTCGACCTTGTTCTTTGGCACTTCTTTTCGCTTGCGTTGTTTTCGTTGAGGGTCACGAACATTGTTTACTACAATGCTCTGGTTGACTGAATGATTCAAACCAAACGAGTTTTCTAATTCTTCTATTAGTTTTTTCATCTCATCTCTTGCGGTTTTGAAAGACTCGTCTGTCTTTGATGCAATGTAGCATAACCTACTTGACGTTGAACGTAGAGCAACGAACCTTGCCATTTGCATCACTTCTAGAGACACATTCAAATCAACATAGCTGGGTGCAGAAGCCTTCGCATCATTAGTCCACCTACTTTGAATCAAAGTCCCGGGCAAATATGTGTAGTCCAATTGCTTCAAAATGTGAAGTTGATGGCGACACGGAAGTCCAACGGTCTCAAATTTTGCAGGAGCAAATTAGAGTTTTCGTACGAGAATCAAAACTAATTTCAAATTTCCTATTTTTTTCTGCGTACTTTGACAAAATATAATGTTGACATTCATCTGATAAGGACTTAATCTCTTCCTCAATCCGGTACAATGTCTCCCGTATAAGTTCATCTTGGAACACACGAAAAGATTCGCGGGTAAAAATTGCAGCGACATGGCTTTCAAGGTCGACCAGTTTTGTGATCTGGAAGGGCTTCGTATGGGAACTTAAGTAATCCGCTTTCAACTCGTTCATACGCATTCTACTAATTCCATCTTCAATTGCACGAACAACATCTAAATATGTCTTCTTGTGTTTCAGTGCAATAGCTAGTGAAGCATTCATAGACTCGCACCTTTGTGTAGAGCGAATATTGGCAAAGAAATGACCGGTTAGATATGCTTGTGCCCATAAGTGTCGTGTATTTCCCTTCTCAATCACCCATGGATGCTTTTGGACGTTGAATTCTGAAACAATCGAACGCCATTGAATATCAAATTCCTTGGTTGTCCACCAGGAAGCCATGCATTTTGAGAATGCTGCTGTAAACTTTGGGTCACCAATGTTAGCTTGTGCATTGCGAGAAAGATGCCAAGAACATAATCTGTGCTTAGCATAAGGGATAACAGATTTGATAGCCCTCTGCATTGCCCTATCCCCATTTGGTGCATAACTACATATTTAGGTATATACATCTTTTGAGTGAGTTTTAAGATATTAATTTAGTAATTATAGGCGTCTAATGATTTATTTTTTACGTTACGGTATATATTATTATTAAATTAAAAACAATAAACATATATATTACATATTTATTATTATCTTTGGTTAATGTTGTTAAATTTAAATTCTAAATAATATTTTATAAAATATCAAAACAATCAAATAATTTTTTGTGTAAATGAAATTATTAAATTAATATTGTAGGTGGAAAACATGAAACACTGTTAAAAAAATTGAAACATAAATTACATAACTTTTAAAAAAAGTATCGATCCTTTTTATAAAAAGTATGGACACTTTCAATATAATAGGTAAACATATGATGTAATAGGTAGCCCTTATATAATGTAATAGGTATCGTTTATATAATGTAATAGGTAGTGGTTATATTGTAAAGTGTCTATCCTTTTTATAAAAGTGTCCATACTTTTTTCACTGTGGAAAACATTAATTTAAGGTTATGTTTTGAGTGAGTTTTAAGATATTAATTTAGTAATTATAGGCGTCTAATGATTTATTTTTTACGTTACGATATATTATTATTAAATTAAAAATTCTAAATATTATTTTATAAAATATCAAAACAATCAAATAATTTTTTGTGCAAATGAAATTATTAAATCAAATAATTCAAATTGAAAATTAAACAACAAATCAATTAAACATTGTTGTGGGTACATTAATTGAACATTGTTATGGGTACATTATTTGGAAAAATAATGTTCCGGACTTTGTTAGAAATAACTCTTTTTCATTGGATTAATTTCGTTTTTGTGGGTACATTATTTGAACATTGTTATATATAAATTTGTTGTGTAAGTATGTTTTGGTTTGATTATATTGTATGTATATTTTCATTCAGTTGAGATGGGTTATGTATAACAAAACAATCTATCTCGCATGTGAGTACTTTATTCCAACTATGTGACAAGTGTGACAACTCCATCAACTCACAACTCAGCTTTGAACTCAATCAATATTGTCTTTTAGCTTGATGGTTCATAAAGCATGTTACTTGAACAGTATGAATCAATTATGCAATTTTCATGTTCAATTTAACACTGCATTTCAAATTCATTTCATATGTAATTGGAGTTTGAATTTAAATTTCAATTGAGTTTGAATTTCAATATATATTTCGGCTCCACTATAAATATTAGCCCAAGCCAATATGCATGTTATCATTGATTATTCCTAATTTCCATTGTTTTTTCCAACGTATAAACGCGAGGGAAATCCCGACCATTTTATTTTTTGGTCAACTTTAAAGCGTCAGAAACGTTTCGGGCGTATGATCTGGGTGGTATACAAGAAATGTAACAAATAGCAACTAAAATCATAAGTTGAGTACCACCCAAATCATAAGTCTGAAATACTTCCGATGCTCATCAAAATCCAAAGCTCATATGGTGCCAAGCAAAAGGAAATCAAAATCCAAATCTCATATGATGCCAAGCAAAAGGAAATCAAAATCTACAACTTGAGTTTGAACATTGATATGATATGTTCAGTTGTTATCATGTTGGGATTTTCTCGTTTTTGATTGCTTTGATAGTTGTTCTCTTGCTTCTTCAAGTTCTTAAGGTTATCCTTTGAGTGAGTTTTAAGATATTAATTTAGTAATTATAAGCGTCTAATGATTTATTTTTTACGTTACGATATATTATTATTAAATTAAAAATTCTAAATAATATTTTATAAAATATCAAAACAATCAAATAATTTTTTGTGTAAATGAAATTATTAAATTAATATTGTAGGTGGAAAACATGAAACACTGTTAAAAAAATTGAAACATAAATTACATAACTTTTAAAAAAAGTATCGATCATTTTTATAAAAAGTATGAACACTTTCAATATAATAGGTAAACATATGATGTAATAGGTAGCGCTTATATAATGTAATAGGTATCGTTTATATAATGTAATAGGTAGTGGTTATATTGTAAAGTGTCTATCCTTTTTATAAAAGTGTCCATACTTTTTTCACTGTGGAAAACATTAATTTAAGGTTATCTTTTGAGTGAGTTTTAAGATATTAATTTAGTAATTATAGGCGTCTAATGATTTATTTTTTTCGTTACGATATATATTATTAAATTAAAAATTCTAAATATTATTTTATAAAATATCAAAACAATCAAATAATTTTTTGTGCAAATGAAATTATTAAATTAATATTGTAGGTGGAAAACATGAAACACTATTAAAAAATTGAAACATAAATTACATAATTTTAAAAGAAGTATCGATCCTTTTATAAAAAGTATGGACACTTTCAATATAATATAATGTAATAGGTAAATTTGCAATGCTCACTGTGGAAAACATTAATTTAAGGTTATCTTTGAGTGAGTTTTAAGATATTAATTTAGTAATTATAGGCGTCTAATGATTTATTTTTTTCGTTACGATATATATTATTAAATTAAAAATTCTAAATATTATTTTATAAAATATCAAAACAATCAAATAATTTTTTGTGCAAATGAAATTATTAAATCAATATTGTAGGTGGAAAACATGAAACACTATTAAAAAAATTGAAACATAAATTACATAACTTTAAAAGAAGTATCGATCCTTTTTATAAAAAGTATGGACACTTTCAATATAATATAATGTAATAGGTAAATTTGCAATGCTCACTGTGGAAAACATTAATTTAAGGTTATCTTTTGAGTGAGTTTTAAGATATTAATTTAGTAATTATAGGCGTCTAATGATTTATTTTTTACGTTACGATATATATTATTATTAAATTAAAAATTTTAAATAATATTTTATAAAATATCAAAACAATCAAATAATTTTTTGTACAAATGAAATTATTAAATTAATATTGTAGGTGGAAAACATGAAACACTATTAAAAAAAATTGAAACATAAATTACATAACTTTAAAAGAAATATCGATCCTTTTTATAAAAAGTATGGACACTTTCAATATAATATAATGTAATAGGTAAATTTGCAATGCTATCGGTATAAATATACCGGTTTACTTATAAAATAGGTAAATATAAGCACTACCTATTACATTATATAAGCGCTACCTAGTATGTTATTGTACTTTATAATATTTCCGGTTAAATAATATAACATAACCGGTCTAAATTTTAACCGGTCACTTATTTAACCGGTCACGCCGTATATTAACCGTTTTTTAGGCCGCACCGCAGAACTACCCCTCATTTATTCCTTTTGATTTCCCCCAACTCCTTCAAGCTCAGACTCAGATCACTCACTTCACAAGTTTCTTTTCTCCATTCTATTTCTCTTTCTCCTCAATCCTCTTTTCACATAATTGTCTTTTATGTTTTGTGTGTGTTTTTTTAAGATTTATTATCTTTCCTTGTAATATCATTTGAGAAGAGTTAAAGATCTTTATTGTTTTTTTTAAATTCTTCTTCTTCTTCCGATATGGTTAACATTTTAGTTCTTCTTCACGTTTCTGTGGTTGATTCTTGAAAAAGAACCAGCTTTTGGCCGATGCTACTGTTTCCGGGCTCTCTTTTCTGAGAGAGCCTTTCAACAGCGATATCCTGCTTGTTCCATAGCATTAAGATCAAGATTTATTGGCTTTGTGCTTTCAAACCCCTTTTGAAAGTTGGATCTTTGGGGCAGATTTTAACCCTTTTTTTCTTCTTTGATTTCACTAGCTTGTTCACCATCAGTTAAAGAAAGGGAAAAACCCACAAAAAAGCATCCGCTTGGCTTTTATTTGAGGCTGTTTCGAATCAAAACTCCTCATTTTAGCGTATTATTTCTCTCCCTCCCTCCCTTTAGTTATATATATATATATATTACAGAAAAAAGACGTACTTTACTAAGAAACAAAGTGATATTATTTGTGAAGCCAAATCCTCCCAAACAAGCTCCCACAGCTTTCTTTCACTCTCTCCCACCGAGTTTCTTTGTCTAATAAGTTCTCATATATATAAAGAAAGATTGTTTCTTTCAGTCTTGGTTTTAACTAGGAATGGCTATGGCGGTGGCCCAACACAGGGAGAGCAGCAGTGGAAGTAGCATCGACAAACATCTCGATGCTGGCAAGTATGTTAGGTACACAGATGAGCAAGTCGAAGCTTTGGAACGAGTCTATGCTGAGTGCCCCAAGCCCAGTTCCTTACGCAGGCAACAGTTAATAAGGGAATGCCCCATTCTTTCTAACATTGAACCTAAACAGATCAAAGTTTGGTTTCAGAATCGGAGGTAAGCAAACTTGATCTTACTTTTGTTTTCCATTATGGTTGTTACAATGTTTAAAAAAAAAAACTGGGGTCCCTTTTCCCCCCTTTTGGAGTTGGAAAATTTATGGGGTTGCCATTGGGGTGTGCAGGTGCAGAGAGAAGCAAAAAAAGGAGTCTTCTAGTCTGCAGACTGTGAATAGAAAATTAACAGCAATGAACAAGCTGTTGATGGAGGAGAATGATAGGTTGCAAAAACAGGTGTCTCAGCTGGTCTGTGAGAATGGGTATATGAAGCAACAACTGCATACTGTAAATGTATCTTCTTCTGGTCTCTCTCTCTGGTTGTTTCTCTTCAATTCCCATTACAAAATTGTATCCATATGGTTATTGTTGCGAAAACCCATGCCCTTACTGTGCATTTTAAGTTGATTTTTTTAGCTGTTGATATAGCAATTTGATTTGTCTTATGCCTTCTTTTGGTGCTAGACATTATATATAGATCTTTGTGGCATACTAATTAAAGCGTTTACTGTGTCTTATGCTCCCTATGCGTTGTTTGCCTCTATTTTTCTATATATATACATATACATGTTCACACTTCTCTTGTAATTAAAACATTTCCTGTTACTCTGTGATACAGAACTGTTTTTGAGCAATTTCTATAAACAAATATTATGCATTTTCCGTGGTCCCTTTGTATGTGTTTTGACATTATTGTTGTTTATTTTGGATTTTTAACAGGTACCTGCAGCTGATGCAAGTGGTAATTCCTTGGTCACCACTCCTCATCATTCACTGCGAGATGCCAATAGCCCCGCTGGGTAAGTTCAGTTTTAACTATAATGAACCTGTTCTTTATCTCTCTATCTCTATGTGCACGTGCTACCGTGCATCTATATATATATATATTTGAATAAATTCTGTGTATTTTGTCATGGTCTTGGCAGACTAATCTCCATTGCAGAGGAGACCTTGGCAGAGTTCCTTTCCAAGGCTACGGGAACTGCTGTCGATTGGGTCCAGATGCCTGGGATGAAGGTCAGTGCCTTATACCAATGATGTTTTCCTTTATCCGGTCGTCAAGTTTTTATATGCATCTAGTGGTATTGTTCGTCTATTTTAAAAAATTCAGAAGTCTCTCTGAGCCTATTTGTTCAAAACTGTTGTCAGCCTGGTCCGGATTCGGTTGGGATATTTTCCATTTCCCAAAGTTGTAGTGGAGTGGCAGCTCGAGCCTGTGGTCTTGTAAGTTTAGAACCTATAAAGGTATGGATTCCGATGTCATTATAAATAATTTAGACATTTTGTTATTGTATGATACTTATTTGATCTGAAGTCTGAGCAACACAATTAAACTGTTTTTAATAGATTGTGGAGATTCTTAAAGATCGTCCATCTTGGTCCCGGGACTGTCGGAACCTTGAAGTTTTTACCATGTTTCCAGCTGGCAATGGCGGAACAATTGAGCTTGTATACACACAGGTGAAGAAGAATGATTTTACTATATATTAATTTATATACGAGTGAATGTTTACTCTCTTTTCATGAGGAATTACTAAAATAAGAACTGTTTTAGACATTTGCTCCGACTACGCTGGCTCCTGCAAGGGACTTTTGGACTCTAAGATACACTACAACTTTAGAGAATGGAAGTCTTGTGGTATGCACATCTTGCACTTGTTATTTATTTAAATAGCATAAAGCATTACTAAATATGGGTATTAAGAAAGTTAGGTTGAAGTATAGCATTGTATGGTACTTGCTGAGCATCTCCATTGCTTATGTGACCGTCTCAATGATTATTTGGTTTGAGGAGTTTTGCTTTTCATTAATTTTTTCCCTCTCTATTTTCCAAGGTCTGTGAGAGGTCACTTTCTGGTTCGGGTGCTGGCCCAAGTGCAGCAGCTGCAGCTCAATTTGCGAGAGCTGAAGTGCTTCCTAGTGGTTATTTAATTAGGCCTTGTGAGGGTGGTGGGTCAATTATCCATATTGTCGACCACCTGAATCTTGAGGTACAACTTCTTAATAGTAGGTACTTTCACGGCATATTTAGACGCCTTTCTTGTGGCAGACCTGATCTGTAAACACCTTATTGCAGGCATGGAGTGTGCCGGAGGTGCTGCGCCCACTTTATGAATCATCTAAAGTAGTTGCTCAGAAAATGACAATTGCGGTGAGTAGATTCTTCAGTAAGGTGATAAAAAAAATTCAATTAAATGTGCACCACAAATTGATTAACATGGCTGATTCATGTTTTACGAATCCTATTGGGTACTGACTAATGACTATTACCAAACATTGAGAGTTTCTTTTGATTTTCTTTTGTATTGCCTCAAAAGGCATTTCTAAAGGTACTGACTATTTGATCTCTGCAAAGGCACTGCGCTACATCAGGCAGATTGCTCAAGAGACGAGTGGTGAGGTGGTTCACAGTCTCGGCCGGCAACCAGCCGTACTAAGAACTTTTAGCCAAAGATTAAGCAGGTAGCTAAAAGGACTATTTTAAATCCTTGTTAGTTTGGATTGTGAGTTCGAATGCGCAAAAGAATTGTGCAGCATCCGTGTTTGTGTGTTATGCCCCATAATTTAGTTGGTATGTGTGTGTTTATATACTTGTAGAGGCTTCAATGATGCAATAAATGGATTCAGCGATGATGGATGGTCAATACTAAATTGTGATGGAACTGAGGATGTGATAATTACAATCAATTCAAGCAAGAGCTTTGGCAGGACTTCTCATCCTGCCACTGTTTTTTCGTTCCTTGGGGGTGTTCTGTGTGCAAAGGCATCCATGTTGATTCAAGTAAGTTCTAGAAAACCCCTAAAAATGGAAAACTGTTTTCTTATTCTATGAGAAAGTTTCCATATTCGATATCACTTATACCATTTCTTTTTTCATTGCAACTGGCAGTTAAGTTTTAGTTGAAAAGATAAACTTTGTTTCCGCACGCAAGTTTAAGCCTTCTCCATACCATGTCTTTGACTTCGAAATTATGGGACTATGTACCTTATTACTACCATTATTGTTTTTTCAGAATGTTGGTCCAGCTGTGCTTGTACGTTTCCTGAGGGAGCATCGCTCGGAGTGGGCTGATTTCAATGTCGATGCTTATTGTGCTGCGTCGTTGAAGGCTGGAACAAATGCTTATCCTGGAATGAGACCTACAAGGTTTACGGGGAGTCAGATCATCATGCCACTTGGACACACCGTTGAACATGAGGAGGTATGTCTTCTATGTGGTCATACAGTTCCTCTGTTCTATTCTCTTGTTTTCAACTGAAAGTGTCATCGATTCGCATCTGTCCAAGAAGCTTTGCTCATGCTGCATTTATCATTTATCAGATACTTGAAGTTATAAGACTTGAAGGCCAGTCTTTTGTGCAAGAAGATGCCTTCGCGTCAAGGGACATTCATCTATTGCAGGTGATTTTCTGATGATGCCTTGTTGAATGTTGGTGTCCATTTTCATGTTAAATCGGAAATATAATACCTGACACTTCCATTTTACTGATTTTTCAACATGTTTAATATGAAAGTTGAAACCAATTCGTTTCTATTACTTGTAACCGCTTGGAACTGCATTTGCAGTAAAAAGTAGTTAAACATCTTGTTCTTTCTTTTAACATCTTCGATTTGTATTATAAATTGCATCCCGATTAATTACTTTGATTAATTCTCATTGATATTGTAATTGCAACATTTAAAATGCCTTTTTATGGATCAACCTTTTGTGGGAGAGTCTGATTTATAGAACTAGATTTATGTTCTTCCAGCTAATGATATATCATAATTTCGGTTTATTTGAATTGCCTTCATATTTGCCGTTCTATATGATGTCCTGAATGTGTCCCAGATGTTTGCTGATATATTTACTTTATTCATATTACCATCTTTGCAGGTATGTAGTGGAATTGATGAGAATGCTGTGGGAGCCTGTTCGGAGCTCGTCTTTGGCCCAATTGATGAGATGTTTCCAGATGATGCTCCCTTGCTACCTTCAGGATTCCGTGTTATTCCTTTGGATTCAAAACCAGTTAAGTTTCCCGTCTTTCACCTGAACTTTTCACAGTTTTTTCCATCAACATTATTCAGCTTTTCGTCGGTCTTTAAGACAAAACAAGATACTGATGGTGTTATTATTCAGTCTGATCCACAGGATTCATTCATTGCAAATCGGACTTTGGATCTGGCTTCTAGTCTCGAAGTAGGACCGGCAATAAATCATGCTGCAGGAGATGCTCCGTCTTGTCAGAGCACAAGATCAGTGTTGACAATTGCCTTCCAGTTTCCATTTGAAAGCAATCTTCAGGAAAACGTTGCAAACATGGCACGTCAATATGTCCATAGTGTCATTTCTTCTGTCCAGAGGGTTGCCATGGCCATATCTCCAGCTGGATTGAACCCAGCTGTTGGACCAAAGCTATCTCCAGGCTCTCCAGAAGCACTTACACTGGCTCAATGGATTTGCCGGAGCTACAGGTGAGTTGCTTTATTGTTTGTGTGTATTGTAGCTTTTGCTAACATGCTTCACTGGAAACTATAAGTGATGTTGGTTTACCGAATTAGCTCATTCATCCTTTTCCCGGCTAGTTGCTGATGTGTCGTTTTCATTTGTTTTTACTCAGTTACTATTTAGGGATGGAGTTGTTGAGGTCTGAATCACTTGGAGGTGACTCGATATTGAAGAATATCTGGCAACATCGGGATGCAATATTGTGTTGTTCGTTGAAGGTATAATCAAATCTCAGTTGAAGAACTCTAGAATAATAAAAGTTGTTCAAACCGAGTAATCTTATTCTGTTTTGTTTTGCAGTCACAACCGGTTTTCATATTTGCAAATCAAGCTGGGCTCGACATGCTCGAGACAACTCTAGTGGCTCTACAAGACATCACTTTGGACAAATTGTTTGATGAGTCTGGACGCAAGGCATTGTGCTCTGATTTTGCCAAGTTAATGCAGCAGGTGAGTCCTAACCTCTTGCTGTTAAACTGGCATTGTTTCATTTCGGAGATTGATATTAACTTCTCACAGTAGTTGACCCGAGTTAAATATTTGGCTGAGCTAATAAAAGGGATGCTGTAATTTGTCTAGTAAATATATGATTGGCCTAAAGATTTCAACTTTGATAACAGGGATTTGCTTGCTTGTCGGCTGGAATCTGCATGTCAACAATGGGACGCCATGTTTCATATGAACAAGCTTTTGCCTGGAAAGTCCTCGAAGCTGATGAGACCACTGTCCATTGCCTGGCCTTCTCGTTTGTTAACTGGTCTTTTGTGTGAAATACATTTCACTGGAATTTATTTTGTCCGAAAACCGATCTTTCCCCCTAGCTGCCCATGGAAAATGGAAATGATGAACAAATCAGAAAAAAAGAAGAAAAAGTAAAATGAAATGAACAGGAAAAAACAAAGTTTTTGTAATATGGAAGGCACCCAGTTCAGGTTTTGCATTTGATTAATTTAATTAAATTTTTTTAGTGCATGTTTAACCCACAAGTCTGCATTTCATCAGGCAATGTTGGGATTTTCCCCAGGATTCATGCACTGGTTGTATGTATACATAGGACTAAAAAGCACTATTGTACTCGTAAATATGATCTAGAGTTGGAATCCAGCAATTGGTAACCAGAAGAGTAGTAACAAATTTGAACCACAAACAAACCATCTAGCATTGAAGAATATACGTGTTTTACATTAATGCGATCAATCTCCAAAAGATGCATATTGAAGTAACTGGTATGCATAATGTTCTAGCCCAGATATTCGTCTATCAAACCGATTTACGGTAGAAACTATACAACTACAAAAGTAGACAACCAAGTTTTCGATTCCAAGGCATCCAAGAGGATATCTATACTTGAAATAACAATAAAAAATAAAAATGCTTCACATATGGTTACTCTTTTCTACTTCATTTTCCCCTTGTCACCTGTCTATCTGGATGCTTCACATATTGTATAATTCAAAGATGGGTAATATTATCTAAAAATATTCAACTATTTTATGAACTGGGTTAAACTAACCATTAGATTTTTGGGTAAACTACACATTTAGTACCTAAATTATCAGTTTTGGTCTGTTTTAGTACCTAAACTTTCAATTTTTTCAAAACCATACCTAACGTTTAGTTTTTGTTTCATTTTAGTACTCTACTGTTAAAAACTTAACGCGTTTAGTACCTAAACTATCAGTTTTGGTCCGTTTTAGTACCTAAGCTTTCAGTTTTTTTTTCTTCAAAACTTGACGTTAAGTTTTTCACTGGGGTACTAATATGAAATAAAAACTAAACTTTAGGTATGATTTTGAAAAAAAATTAAAAGTTCAGGTACTCAAATGGATCAAAACTGATAATTTAGGTACTAAACGTGTAATTTACCCTAGATTTTTATTGTATTGTATATGAAAGATTAAATTCTTATTTTTCTAAAAAATCAACTATAATCATTAGTTTTATTAAATAAATAATAAAATTATAAGGAAAATCTACAAAAATTGTAACAAATCAAATCAAATCAAAAGATAATAAACATTTAATCATATGCAAAACCACATCTTTTTAGGCATTATAATGACAACAATACTTATTCAAAATAAAACTCATTGTATATAATCTGTAATATCTTTAGAACAATATACATAGAAACTGATGCATGAATCAACTTCAGAAAAAGAAATACGATGATCAAAGCTGTTCTTTTTTCTGTTTATACAAATCACCAAGTTGTTAAAAGCTTTAGCCAAACGATTATATTGACGAAATAACTACATTCTTTGCGCTACGCCAACCGAGGAATACACGACTTTATTAACTAAATATTGTATTACAAAACAAAGTTGCTTCATGGTCCCAAAAACAAGAACCATAACAAGTGCAGAAGATGTTCCCTGCTTCCCATACTTGGTCTATTGAAGCACGCGGACAGTTCTCATCACAATTGCAGTCTATTCGTTTCGGACCGGCCAGCTAGATGCTCTTCCACAATACGGATACAAACTCTTTAATTTCGGAACGAATAACACTTAAATTTCTTTTGTTAGAATTGACAAAATCGAAAACTTTCACGATTCGAAGTCCTTCTCTCAATTCTCCCCTAGAACAAATTAGAATAATGCCATAGACATATAGGACTTTGACATTACCTTTCTCGGCTGCTTTATTCAAACAATGCAGACCGGACTCCTATTTTCTTTCACTAAAACAATCAAACACCCCTTCTCTGTATAACGCTTTAGGATTATTAACAGCTTTGCATCTTTTCTGAAAAAAAATTCACGTTTTGAGTCCATGGAATGATATTGATATTCTTCATTGAAACGTTTTGATAGATGTAATTGTGCTTAGAAGCTTGATGAAAAGTCTTGCAACTCAACTGAGTATCGACGAAATCGGTGAAAGAATTAGAGGCCACATGCATAAGAATTTCCGATAACAATTCTGGTGAAAGAATTAGAGGCCACATGCATAAGAATTTCCGATAACAATTCTTCTGGAAATGATTCCACAAAATTACTACATATTTTGTTAGTCCTGATTTTGAGATTATTAATAAATTATTCTCAAATCAATTCGATAAAAAAAAAACAAACGTTACAAGAGCTGTATATTTAGTGCGCGTATATGTTTAAGTGTATGTGAAGGAATTTAGAGCTGTATAATTGGTAGGAAAGCATACAACGGGAATTGGAGGCGATGACGATTTATAAGTACTAGAATTAAGTTCCTTAGGCCAGGGTTAGTTCCCCCCCCCCCTTTTCTTTTAATGAATAAAGGGGACATTCTAATTTTTAATCAAAATTTTTTATATAATGATTTTATTTTATTATTTTTAAATTAAAATAATATAAAAATTTGTTATTTTAAAAATTATTAAAACTAAATTTATTTTAGTTGTTTAAGGTAGTAAAGAGTTTAAGTCGACTAGTGAGTGAGTTAACAAAAGAAACAATTCTTTAAATTTTTATTTTAAAAAATAAAACTAAAAAATATTTTTCAATGAATATTTGCAGTGTATTGAATATTTTAAATTCATGATTTAAAAAAAATAAAATTTTTGTATCCGAACAAATTAGGTACAATATGCTGTATTGGCTTGCAAGTGAAATTTAGCATACAATCTTTTAAGCATATCACTCAGTCACTCACACTTAAACAAAACAAACAATTAATTAATTAAATTTATTGTTAGTTTCCTTTCCTATTCAGTTCCATATGTTCTAAATTGATTTGGGTTTTGGCCCAGTTGGCCTAAATTATTTTTATTCTGAATAAATAAATAAGTGAAAAAAATTACATTTAAGAGTTAGAAGAATAAATGAATAGGGTGAGAGGCCCGATTCCGTGAAACTCGAAACTTGTTAAACCTAAAATCTGAAAAATCAAGCCTTCATACTCTCTTCTACTTCACTAAGATATTTTCTGTCTGCCAAACATGTCTATTATCTAACCTAGGGATGATAAACGGGTACAGTTTCGTGGATTCCGCACCGCATCCGCTCTAATTGGAGCGGGGATGGATATAATTTTAGTGGGTAGTGGGCGGGTGTGGATTTATAAAGTGCTACCCGTCGTGGGTGGTGGGCGGGTAATGGGTTTGAGATATTACCCGCCCCGCATCCGCCCGCCCCACATCCGCCCGCCCAGCTAAATATCTATTAAATTTTGGACCATTATGAATTTAGGTGTAATTTTAGAGACTAATTTATAAATTTTAATATTGTATAATATATAACATATAATTTATCCAAATATTAAGGATATTTAGTCTTTAATTTGATCTTTAATTAAGGAAATATTTGGCTCTTTGATTAAACCCATAATCCCACTAACCACGTTACTTTTCATGTTTTTTAACACATGTTGCCCATCCAAACATAAATTAGCCGTACTATAAGCATTAACATCAAAAGCAGCAGTTTCCATGTTCTTTAGCCCTTAAAAACCCATATTAGGCGCACTATGAGCATTAACATCGAAAGCAACACAACAATCCATCTCTGCGACTATATGCTCCCTACAATCTGTCTCCATAACATTTGTAGAGCTACTCCTTTGACAAATTGAAGCATGCGTTGCTACCCCATCACGAACTGTCTGGGAACCAACTCCAACATCCCATTAGATTGTTGTCAGGCGGGTCTAGATGGGTATGTCGCTAGTAGGTAGTGGGTGTGGGGATGGATTTGAAAATGTACTCGCGTGGGCGGGTGTGGATTTAAAAATTTGTACCTATCATGGGTGGTGGACGGGTGGTCGATTAAAAAATATTAGGTGGGTATGGAGATGCGGAGGGGTATCCGCCACGCCCGTTTGCCTTCCCTAATCTAACCTCCTACTTATTCAATCGATGTACACACTGAGAAACAAGGAAATAAATGCAAAACATACATGCATGTATAACACAAGAATGAAAAAGCTCACTGTTCTTAACTAATAGTGATCAATGCATCTACTGCTATCGGAATGACGTTTGCGGGGGCTGCTTGGCTCTTTTTCTCATCTCTACCACCTTCTTATGAGAGTTGGAATGCACTGACGGAACGAATGTCGGACTTGCAGCAGGACGATACTCCGGAAAGAGACGTCCGGATCTGTAGCGAACCCCACATGCATTGCAAAGGGTCTTTGGTCCCATTGGCCCTTCTCTCCATTGCGGTGTTTCTGTAACTTCACAGTGCAAACATGCAGTAGGCTGTTGGGAGGATGATTTCTTGATCTCACTGGAACCTGAAAGCAATGTCAGCTTCATTTTCTTCTTCTGTTTCTTTTTGGAAGGTTTCTCTGTATGATGGCTTTCTGATTCTGATTCAGAACCAACCAGATAATCAGATCCCCTGGAGGCAGAGGATGTGGAGGATATCGAAGAAACGGTGAACTGCATCTTAAGGTTAGATGCTCGTCTGCACTTGCTTTTTGCTTCGACCTCGCTTCACCGGGAAACCTAGTTTAGGGTTAATAGGGGTGGGATTTGTACCTGAGCTTGAGTTGCTGCTTTCAAGCACGGTTACCGGACTGGAAGTCTGGAACCAGGTTGAACCTTTCACATCAGTAGACTCGCTGTGCAAGGTAATGCTTCTGCTGGTGCTGGAGGCTGCTTTGGTAGTGCTTAACTGTTGGTTTAGTTGAGTAGATTCATCACACTACAAAGAGGAAGAGTCAAATATAAGGTTAAGGAAGATTTAGCCTATCTCACATACAACAAAAAAAAAAGATGGAAAAGAAAGAAAAGTCCTCTCAAAGTTTGGTTATTCATCTTTATTGCAGTTGCAAGAGGATTCAATTGAAAGTGGTAACAAAAAGGTCAGCATCTATGACAGAATAATTATCAGCTACAATTGCGTATAAATCTCTTATGAAATTTATCAGAAAAAAGTGCCACTCCGATTTTGAACATCAATCATATCAAAATAAACAGCATTATAAAGGTGGTCCCATCCATTTATTAGCAAGGCAAAACAGGCACTGACTGGGCCTGCTTGCTTGCTTAGAACATACAACTGTACCAATACAATAGTATGTGGTGCACCAGTACACATGATATATGAAAGCTTTAGTAGTCAATCAAATTTTTTAATTACTAAAATTAGGGACTAAATTGATCTTAATAAAACCATTATGCCATGATCATAATAATATGAAAACTAAGAGAGAAGGTTGAGCTTTTACAACTTGGATGACTTACCTTGTAATTTATTCGTTGCCAAGAGTAGTGTTCCACCGTCAGAATCTCAAAAATGCATTCATATCAAGCTCCCAAACCATTTCGAAAACTTCGTAGTTTTGGTTAATATGTAAGTTCCATTTATAAGCCAAATTCCCCCTGCATTTCTCATTTATTTAACATTTCATTTCCTTTTACTTTTTCCCAACGAAAGACTCTGTAGGGAGGTAGAGAAGCTTTGTCGGCCGGCCACCAAACTCCGGTAACCACCACGTTGACCGTCGTCGTTGATCGTCGGTCTAAGGCCAAACTTTATCATCCCAAGCATCTTGGTCTCCACATCAAGAATCCGACATTCGATCGTCAAGAAACCCCGTGGATAGTCATAGATCTACAAAAACCATTCAGTTTTGTCAAAGAAAAACACTCCGAATAATCTCCATAGGGGCACATCAATGCTATTAGCAACCGCATCAATCAATGCCATCTCTAATCCAGCTAGAAGCAAATTCGCTTCCAGGAAACATTTCTGAAATCTGATGTAAAACCAAATTCAAAGTCATTGGAGGTCCTTAGCTAAGAGATTCACAAGCTTCTCTCACTTTCTCAAGAATAGTAGCTTGGTTCCAATTAACCCATGGAACCACTGTAATCTCACCCCATCCAACACAACCATTGTTGAGCTCAACTCGAACAACCATATTCTCAACCTGTTCAAGCGTCAAACACCCAATGGTCACCGGTTCTTGAAGACCAACATCCAGTGGTCTGCCTTCAGCACTATGAACATGAACCCAAAAAATCTCAGTCAAGTTCTTAAACCCCAAGCTTGTTCACGGCCTTTCAATTATTTCGCTAACTGATGATTAACTCATCAACTCACTGCTGCTAGTGCTGGAGCTGGCAATGAAACGACCAGCAAGGCTCTTCGATGATTAACGACAGGTAGAGAGAAAATAAAAAAACCTTGTTGGACAACTGAAACCGAATGAAGCCATCCGATAAGATGATTGAACTTGGTCTCCTTTGTAAATTTTCAGCAAGCAATCATTAAACAAAGTAACCAATCAATGCCATTCTTTAATTTTTTTTTTCAATTATGGAATGCCATTATCCTTATTTTATTTCACCCAACATTTTGTTCACATTCTACCAAATTCTGAACAACCACGTGAATGTTATAATTAACTAAAAATTGGGATGCTACAATTCTTCCCTCCTTAAAAGATTTTCGTCCTTGAAATTCATTCATATCATAGAATTGTATAAATGAAACTTCTATCAGTTCTTTCATATCTTTCAGTAGCTTTTACAAAAGTACCGATACTCTATTAATCATTAAACAGCTGAGTATACATTTTCTTCAGAACTCTCCCTCGTTCCAATAAAATAATCAAAACAGATTTATCCTTGTGGAATCAATTCAACATTGGTTACAAGAATAAGCTCATAAAGCGGTAACATATCTCAATTTCATTTCTGAAGTCGAGTCAGAATTTCTCAGATGAGTAACTCTCGCATGGTTCGTAAGGTTCTTTACAAAATTCGAATAGACATTACTGATATTCCTTTATAAAACGATAGAGTTCTAACGGATAAAAATTTAGGTTTGCTCATTACAGATAGGGATTCAACCTTAGAGTTCCAGCTCAGAGAGGTACGATTGTAATCTAGGGGCATGTACTGATCAGACATCTTTTACATTTGACTGGCCGGTCTATCTTGAAAAAATTTGACTCAACCATAGCTTTGATACCACTAAATGTAACCCCCTCAGACCGATGCGAATAACTCGATCCAGTCTGGAGTTTTACATTAGGGCCACCGGAGCGACCCACTATAAAAATAGAGAAAAATTTAAAACTTTTATTAAAACATGTAACTTATAAAATGATTTATCAGTATGCAGAAATAAAACAAATTTTCAGACTCCTATATAAAACAAAATATAATGACATACCCCCTAATCACCTGTACCATTCTCTGATATCGGTCTGGAGTGTCACATTAGGGCCACCGGAGCGACCTACTGTAAAAATGGCGAAAAATTTAAAACTTTTATTAAAACATGTAACTTATAAAATGATTTATCAGTATGCAGAAATAAAACAGATTTTCAGACTCGTATATAAAACAAAATATAATTACATACCCCCTAATCACCTGTACCATTCTCTGATAACAACGTCGGAAAAACTTCCTTACTGAAGTCGATAGCTACACTGATACAATTCTTTTAACCTGAAATGTTGAGTAATAGAGTGAGCTTCGGAAAGCTCAGTAATACAAAACTACCAGGTGATGCTGAAGAACGTGCAGATACAGATAAACATAAATTTTCTTATTGGTTCCGAACATCTATGAATTTTAATGCAGATCGGAGATTCTACTGATATTTCAGATAGTAACGGATAATGAGTTTTCAGTTCGGATAGAAATATTTCAGATGTCTAGGTTTAGAATATCAGAATAGGTTATCTAGTGTGTTCCCATAAAACCAGTGAAGAGATACAAATCTTTTCCTTTTAAACAGTAGTAGTTTAAAAACATATTTTTATTCAAAAACCATATTAATCCCTCCAACCAAACTCTCCATAATGTGTAGGTTCCCCAGAACTATACACCCACCTACACACCAAGTAAGGACTTACCCTGAGCACAAAGCAGAGGAGCCTGCAGTAACGACAACTTCCTCCAACAACACCCTCCCATAAAACGTTTATAAAAAATCATATTATTCCCTCCAACCAATACTCCATAATGTGTAGGTTCCACATAACCTTACACCCACCTGCACACCTATTAAATTCCATGATTCCATAAATCATGAACAATTCATAATTTCCAGTGAAAAACAGGAAACCAGATAACACAATTTAGGTAACCATAATTCATAAACCAGTAAATTCCATTATTTCATAAATCATGTACAATTCATACTTTTCGACGAAAACCGTAATCGGAGATCACATATCATATTGCCATGGTTTATAAACCAGTAAATCAATACCTTCGCTAAACTCATTTGAAACATATAAAGCTGTCATGTAGTATATGTGGAACACACTAGAGGATCAAAATATTTATCAGATATTCTTCAGAGATACTGGATAATCTTATTGGAGAGAGAAATAAGAATCTTCAGTTTACCGATAGAATGTGGGTTTTAGAATCACTATAGGAATAGTTCAATAACTAACGGAATCGTCAGTTATTTAGAATATAACTTGAGCTGATAAGGAAGAAATGAAGATTCAGGACATTTACAGTCGGCGTCGATTTATTGGATTATTGAAATAACTTAAGTTTAACAACTCCCAAAACTAATGCATGTTGGCCGATCCATTCGTTGTCCTAGTAGGTATTCACTCTTTAATACCATCAATTATTGTCCATAAATCAACTTTTGAGTCACCACTGAACATATTTTAAGGAGACGAACAAATACTCTAATGGTCTTTATTTCCTTTTCACACTTCCACGATACAATGAAATGCTGACGTACTTGATTTATGATTCATAATCCATAGGGATGATACATCATGTAAGTTAATCTGAATTTCCAGGCTTATCCTAATCACTTACTTAATCCTCAGTCATTGAGGTTATTTAATTCATTTAGAATTCAAGTCCATTCCAGTTACTTCGGGATTTTCCAGAGTAATTCAAATGTTCCTAATTTCAGATACATATTGTACTTCCGATCCATTCAATTTGGTCTTCGTAGTTGATTTATCGAACAAACATCCAATTCTTAGTACTGAATGTGATCTAGAGTTGAGTTGAGCTGAATACTTCCAAAATTATCATCGAGCCAAACTTGAGAAGACTAACACACATTCAAGTAATATCTATGTTATTCAGGTATTGATATAGCTTTAGGGTTGATCTATTCACTTAAATTGTGTTCCATTACTTTTAAAGGTAGTCCAATTCCTATGCTTATTTGGATTCCTTAATTAATCCAAGACATTTACTTAGTATAGGCCATAATGGTATTTTGGTAATTTTGGTGTTCAGTTTTATTCCATTCATTTAAGAGCTTGAGGATATCCAATCATTCCTAAGCTTGGTGGTATTCTTGGGTCATTTCTATTACATGGGTATTCTGGTCATTCTACAGATCCGATGTATTTCAATCATTTCCTTCCTTTCTATCTTATTATTTAATTCCAATTTATCATTTATTTTAGTCCTTTCGAACAATTCTGATAAAAGAACACTCTCCGATAAATTGTTCTTCAGGTATTTACTCGTAACTTGGATATTTTCAGGTCAAGTGCCTTCTCAGATTTCTACCAACGGAATATCAAGAATTTTTCTGCACTAAGTCAGAATCTTAACAATCGATTTCGTACTTAATCAAGTTAAGTACAAATCTTCAAAGTACTTTCTCATTCAGGGTCAACTCGGACTATTTTACCTCTCAAGGGCATTTCCGTAATTTTTTAACCAGATAATTTCGATATTAGCTTTTAACGAGAATAATATAATTTAGAGATCATATGATTAATTGCTTTCTTGATCACTCTCTGATCTTGAAATGATTCCCTTAACAGATCTCTAGTATCCTTCACAAACCCTCATAGGATTAAAAACAAGTTATCTATAATGTCCAAGTAAAACTAACATTTCTTATGCACATCAATATTTTTATCAGATCAATATGTCTGTAAAAACCTCTTATTCAACTTCCATATTCAAATATTATATTTTTTATAACATAAGGGTATTTTCATAATTTTACCCTACCGGAGTATTCTCATAATTTCTTATCCAAGTACCTTTAACATTTAACCCTTGATGAAATAAATTATAAGTTACAGATCCATGTAGATTTGTTTATCACTAAGCACATAACTTGTAATTTAATTCTATCAATCCCTTAATTTCTTATAAAAGTTCTCTAAACCATAATCAATTACCAAATTTCTACTGTATTCGGATCGAGTATAAAAATTCATTAACTACCCAAATGAGACTAACATTATCTTATTCATGCATTTACCAATATTCACATGTTCCATAAAGCATAATGAGGTAGTAAAGTATTACCTCGATTTCCGTGCCATACTGATCGACCATATAATTTCCATTCGAATATCCTCGATCTTTAATTTAACTTCCAATAATTCCTCAGATGCTTAATAAAAGAAATTTCATAAAAAACGGGGCTTAATTCCGAAAACGGATCGAATCGAGTGATAAATCAGGGAAAAATAGCTTACCGAGTTTGAATTTGACGAAACAGACTTTGGATTCGGATTCAAGACGTAGAAAAACATAAAATATGACTTTTCAAAAATTTGTCTTTCGAGCTTCCAATTCTTTCTCTCACGGTCTCAAACAATCAAAATTACTAACTCGTATCCAAATAATTTCCCTCGCCATAAAAAATACCTTATTAGAATTTAAATAATAATTTGAGGACCCAATTGTTAAAACTAAAAACTTTAGTAGTCAATCAAATTTTTAATTACTAAAATTAGGGACTAAATCGATCTTAATAAAACCATTATGCCATGATCATAATAATATGGAAGCTAAGAGACAAGGTTGAGCTTTTACAACTTGGATGACTTACCTTGTAATTTATTCGTTGCCAAGAGTAGTGTTCCACCGTCAAAATCTCAAAAATGCATTCATATCAAGCTCCCAAACCATTTCGAAAACTTCGTAGTTTTGGTTAATATGTAAGTTCCATTTATAAGCCAAATTCCCCCTGCATTTCTCATTTATTTAACATTTCATTTCCTTTTACTTTTTCCCAACGAAAGACTCTGCAGGGAGGTAGAGAAGCTTCGTCGGCCGGCCACCAAACTCCGATAACCACCACGTTGACCGTCGTCGTTGATCGTCGGTCTAAGCCCAAACTTTATCATCCCAAGCATCTTGGTCTCCACATCAAGAATTCGACATTCGATCTTCAAGAAACCTCGTGGATAGTCGTAGATCTACAAAAACCATTCAGTTTTCTCAAAGCAAAACACTCCGAATAATCTCCATAGGGGCACATCAATGCTATTAGCAACCGCATCAATCAATGCCATTTCTAATCCAGCTAGAAGCAAATTCGCTTCCAGGAAACATTTCTGAAATCTGATGTAAAACCAAATTCAAAGTAACTGGAGGTCCTTAGCTAAGAGATTCACAAGCTTCTCTCACTTTCTCAAGAATAGTAGCTTGGTTCCAATTAACCCATGGAATCACTGGAATCTCACCCCATCCAACACATCTATTGTTGAACTCAGCTCGGACAACCACATTCTCAACCTGTTCAAGCGTCAAACACCCAATGGTCACCGGTTCTTGAAGCCCAATATCCAGTGGTCTGCCTTCAGCACTATGAACATCAACCCAAAAAATCTCAGTCGAGTTCTTAAACCCCAACCTTGTTCATGGCCTTTAAATTATTTCGCTAACTGATGATTAGCTCATCAACTCACTGCTGCTAGTGCTGGAGCTGGCAATGAAACGACCAGCAAGGCTCTTCGATGATTAACGACAGGTAGAGAGAAAATAAAAAAACCTTGTTGGACAACTGAAACCGAATGAAGCCATCCGATAAGATGATTGAACTTGGTCTCCTTTGTAAAATTTCAGCAAGCAATCATTAAACAAAGTAACCAATCAATGTCATTCTTTAATTTTTTTTTCCAATTATGGAATGTCATTATCTTTATTTTATTCCTATTTCACTTAATATTTTATTCACATTCTACCTAATTCTAAACAACACACGTGAATGTTATAATTAACTAAAGATTCGGGTGTTACATATTGTTTATTATATAATATTATCAAAGAATAGTATGTAATAAAATGAATAAAAAAATTTTAAAAATAAAAATATTCTTACTTCTTTAAAAAAGTATTTGTTAAAACTATCATTTAAAAAATATAAATTTATAAAAAAATTGAATTATTTATTATTATATATATTTACTAATTTTATATTTTTATTTTGGAGGAGTTTTATATCATCTAAACGGTTGAAATAATGATATATTATAAATAATCAATAATAATATATATTTCAATCAAAAAATATTTAAATATCTAATTAAAAATATATAAATTTGAGGATGGAATCTTCGAATTATGCCTTAAATAAATATCAACCCTTTACAGAAAAAAAAATACAACCGTTGGGAGTAGGGGGAAATGGTATTTTGAGTCGTGAATTTGAGATGGAGTTCAAATTACGTAAAGTAAAAATTATTTTGGGGGGGGGGGGGGGCGACAAGGTGGTCGTAGATTTAAATAGGGCTAAATTATGTTAAAAGAAAAGATCACCGACGAGTTAGAGGATTGATTTGATTTGGTATTGTAATTTGGTCCCCCTAACATGGTCCACATCCTGCCCAAATGCTGCTGTGGTCCCCATAGAGTTGGGACTTCGACATTTCTCACTTGTATTTTGAATTATTAGATTGGAAATGTATTTTCGTATTAACGATGCAAGAGTATAATTGTAAAATCAAATATTATCAATATATTTTTTTTAAAGGTAAACTACTCCAATGGTCACTAATATTTGAGTAAGTTTTTGTTTTCACCATTGATGTTTCAAAAGTCACAATTGGTCACTAATGTTTCGTTTGTTACAAATTGGTCACTCGTTGTTAACAGGCGTGACGAAAAACACACGTGGACTATTAACGGCTGTTAACAGGCTTACCTGGATGGTATAATTACACAAATAGTCTATGTTATTTTTATATTCTTTCAATTTGATCCTAGTTTTAATAAATTAAAATATATTTGTTTTTAATTCTTATAAATAATGATATATTTTTATACAAAATAATTAAATGTTTAAGTCCAATGCCTTTAAAAAAAGGAAATAAAAAATTTAAAATTAGTTATAAAAACAAAAAAATAAAAAGTTAAAACGATATTTTTCATGACAAAAATAATGATAAAACACCTTTGACTCATTGTCTGCCCAGAGCCCATGGATTTCAATATATATATATATATTAAAAATGTTTAAATTATAATCTTTCAAAGTTTTACGATATGACTTAAACTCACCGTTTAATTTTGAAAATTTTCGTTTTAGTTTTTACACTTCTATTTCTTACAGTCCTATCTAAAAATTATTAGAAAATTCAATCTAAAATTATAAAAAGATGAAACAAAATCTCAACAACTTCCGACAATTTTATTAATATTATTCTTAATTATCAATGATTTTTAACTACTATCGTAAATTGTTATATTTATCATGTTTTTAAAATAATTTTTGACATTATTTTTCTGATTTAATTTATATTTCATTTTTGAAGATGATCTCATATGTAATACCCCAAATTTGTCTAGTGACTAAAGTGTAAGTTTTGAAAGTTTAGTGGTTAAAGTATAAAGTTTGAAAAGTTTAGGACCAAAATTATAATTTTTAAAAGCTATATTTTATCCTGTAAATGAACAGTTTGGATTAAAGCAAATATTTTAGTGGGAATCAGATTTTGGTACGGGAATTGTGTTAAAAGCTATAAAGTAGTAAAATTCGGTATTGAAATCGAATATTTAGATCGAATTGTAATTTTACGAAAATTTGAAACATGTTATAAAATGGTTGGAAATATTATTTTAATATTCTAGATCAGAGAAATTTGGCTCAGAACTGTGCAATGTTTCAGATTTAACTGAAACAGTGGAGTTTAGAGACTAAAATGTAATTTTTGAAAATTGCATGGTGAATTTCGTAAGTTAAAGTCAAGTTAATTCATCTTTGAGCAAGGAATATTTTAATGAAAAATATGATAATGGCAATTGATAATTTTTAAGTTTCATTAATGGAAAAAATGAAATTTTCTATTAAATTAAATAAAAAATCAATTTAATTATATTTAAGACATGTGTTAAAGATAATTATTATTATTATATTAAAGAAAGCTGAACATCTTTCAGCAGCAAGTTCTCTCCACCGACACTTGAGGTTCTTCAAGGTAAGAAATTTTATTTTCAAATTTTGAAGTTATTTACTTGATTTTTGAGTTTAGCTATTAGATAGAGAATTAATCTACATGAAATTCTATTATTGGTACCAAAAATTTCATGGTGAAGATAATGTGTGATGAGATTTTATGATTTGGGGTTATGAAGAGTTTAGTGGTTTTAAAGAATTAGTTTGTAAGAATTGATGAAGAACCTAAGGATGCAAATTAAGGATTTAGATTTTTGAATCTAGCAGTGAATTTGAAACTTCATTAGAAATTCTATAAAAATTATTTTGAGGTTATTTTTATATATTTGTGTTCTTATGTCTATCTAGTTTTGTTTAAACAAATGGGATCAATTTTAAGGTATATACAAAAAGATATGAATTTTTAATCGAAGAAAGGTCAAAAAAAGGGGCATCAGATTCTGATTATGTCGGTCAACTTTGAAAATTGACCATAAATTGTACAAAATGAACTAGAAGGAGTTATTTATATGGATATATTTGTATTTGAGTTTAGTTTTCAACGAAAGAAACAAAATTAAATTTCATTGTGTATATCAATACAGAATACTGATTCTTTAAAGGCAGTTCGAGTTGTCTGAATATGAAAATTTTAGAATTTAAGTGGAAATAGATTAGAAACTGAAGAGTAATGTTTAAATGTTTGATTTGAATGTTGAGTATAATTTTGGATGCTTGTAATTGAAGTTAAATGGCAAGAGACTATTTTGAATAAATTGGAAATGTATTTATGTTAGTATAATACTAACATATGTATCGATATGAATTTATGATTTTGTACAGATCGTGATTGACTCTGTGTTCAAAGCAAATCGAGTATAAAAAGGACTAAGTTGGAGCATAGTGAGGAAAAATCTTTTGAAAATTTTAAAGTGTCAATGTGAGTACAATACATGCATGACATTGCACATAGATGATTTACATCATGTACATAGATGTTTTATACATCAGGAAGACTTGAGATAAGTCTACCTTGTTTTATCAGCATGAAATTTTTTACATGGATGCTATTTTGGGTATGAACTGCCCTAATGTTTGTTTCATGGTTATACGTTGTCATGGATGATTTAATTCATGACTAAATGCTCAAGTATGTTATTGAGGTTCAGTGGTATTAATGACATGCCATAGAGTCTAGTAGCTGTGAAAATTTAAGTAGTACTAATGTGTAGTAAAGACACATAGTACAAGTTAGGTGGGCAAGACTCGACCTCAGCACTACAGTGCAATTTATTAGGTGATCATGGCTCGACCTTAGCGTTATTACGCAATCTTTGACTCCTATACCGGGTTCCTCATAGATTAATAAATTGGTAAAATTAAATTAAAAATAAATTAAAATAAATTTAGTCTTCCAATCAAATGATAACATGTGTCATGACATGTGTGTAACCAATGACACATGTCACCTCTTGATTCGTAGGTAAATTTATTATAATTTATTAAATTATTTTCTTCCAACCAGAGGGTGACATGTGTCACCCTCTGATTGGTAAAATTAAATTAAAATAAATTTAGTCTTCCAATCAAATGATAACATGTGTCATGACATATGTGTAACCAATAACACGTGGTACCTGTAATGCTTAGGAACAAGGTTAGGAGTATGCTAAATTTTAACCTACGAGGCTATAAAACAGTTTATGCTCCTATAGTGTATTATTATGTATATAGTAGGATACAGAGAACACATAAAGATGGAATTCTCTTTACTTATATATTTCAGGCATACATTACTTTTAAGGCAGGCTCAGATATAGCGTGTAACACCCCCAACCCGTACTCGACCTGGCTACGAGTCCGCGATGTCACATTGACTTTCAAAACCTTACTTGAACAAAATAGTGAATAATTTTAAAAACTTTTTTAAATACAATGACTAATTTACATAAATCAGTATCATATGATTTTACAAAAACCAATTCGAGTATATCAATTCAAATTTTTATTTACAGCCAATATACTATATTTTCTTATCTGAACTTTGTAAAGGAGATACTAACCTGTCTTGCTCCCCAATGTTCTCTATATCTTCTCGAACCTACGTGTAAAACAATCACACACTAAGTCGATGACTTAGTGAGGCAAATAAAACATATATAGAAATCATAAAATATTCCATATAACAAACCACATGAACATTTAATACTACTTGTCATACAAAATCATATAACAATTTCATACAAAATCACACACCTTTTATATAACAAATACCACTCATGTACATATATCATCATCTACTTCTTAGATTATCATATATATTATTATAACTATTTCATATCATCATCCATTATTTATCACCTAATATTGTTCTTATCATTAGGTATATCATATCACACATATATCATTTCCCAAGAAACACCCATAAATCATAATTCCTGTAACCAAAAGCACATACATTATATATATGTATTCATGTTATCTCTTTGATTAGCCCATGGTACACTTGTGAGAACTAGATATGTGAGTCTATAGAGGTTGTGCACTAATGCTGTCACCACAGCTCGTATAATGCACCGAAGTGTCGCGTAGAAATGCCCGTAGTGCCACGTAGAATTACACCGAAGTGCCACGTAGAAATGCACCGTAGTTCCATATAATGTCCATAGGACCACATAGAAATTCCTTAAGAATCATATACATATACCAAGGACCAAATATGTGTCTCAAAGACCTCATAAATGTTCCAAAGAATATACATATGTCCCGAAGGAACGCGTATACCTCGACTCTTGGCATGCCAACTATACCCCTAGCTTCATGACACATACATGGGCATTATCATTTATTTCATTTCAAATATTCACATAAACATGTAATTCACTTTCACATATCACGTATCACATAGCTTTCACATAACTCATAGTCATATGTTATCTCATAACATTACATGTTTTCGCCTATATAATTCATATCATTTCTATACCATCACATAATCATTTAACATACATACATATCATGTAACATTATAATAGAAATACTATAAGTCATATCACTTAGATTTCATATACATCTAGTCACATAGATCACTTTTCATGCTTATATCCACATATATTATCTCATGTATACCCATGAATCAAATGGCATATACAAATCATAAAAATATATATATAGTTTATGCAATCACGTACTTATACTCACATGGATCCATATCATAGAGCTTAGTTCCCTTGTACATGTTATCACACCGTCATATAATCTTATATCAATCCTATAGGTAAAGCTATTTATCTTTATCTCATTTTCCTTTGTATCAGCTTACATGATTTATTATACTAACATGTACAATAACATATAACCCTTATCACTTATCTCACGTTATTTAATTATGAATTATTTTATCCATTTAATTTAGTTCCATATAGCTCCTATAACCTCTAAGTTTTATAGTTCTTCATTTTATAACTTCTATATCATAGTTTTCTTTTAAGCATATCACTTTTTCCTATAGAGTTTATCCTATAGGTTCGTATCATTGTTATGCTCATGTCCCCTAATTTATAATATATACCATTTTCATAAAGTCTCTTAATTATTATCTTCTAATTTATATATTATTCTCTTAAATATTCTCATATTACTCCATAGTCTGGTCTTATTTAACTTATCACCATCTCATGTAGTCATAAATATATTATACTGATTATCATAATTAATCACCTATAACCTGTAACATGTATGGTCATCCATTATATAACTTATTTCACTTCCCATGCAATCATATAGATCATTCATATTAGATCCTATAACTGATCACACTACATGTATTCACACAAATCATTTAACACATACTGTAATTTATATCATATATACTCAAATCAAACATATACATATGATCATAAATTCATACATTCTAATATAGGAATAGACTCGTCGCAAGTCTTATTTCCATTAAACATCATAAACTAACTTGTATGCACTCACCTGGGCCTCGTTTGATTCGAATCAATCCTAATCCTTAGTTTGTTCCGGAACAAGCTTTCATTCTATATCATAATAATACATTTATACTTATCAGTATACTAATTGATATATTCGAAACTATTACTCCTTAGGTAAGAGAAAAGCCAATTTCGTCTTTTAATGAAGGTATGCATCGATGCACTGCACAGTGTATCGATGCATTCCCTAACGATGCATCGAGCACTACTTGTGCATCGGTGCTATAAATACATTCGATGTTTGTATTTTGAGAGTGCATCGATGCACATTGAATATGCATCGATGCACACAACCCATAAAATCCATTTTAAGCACGAAATTATTCAACTCTTCATTCAATTCTTCTATTTTAAGCCCCTATCATGTCCTTAAACTCAACTACCATTACTTAAACCAACTTATATCCATATAAACCATATTTATCTTTCATATCTCATCATGATTAAAATTAAGAATCTTACTAAATTGTCAACTTTGTTATAAATCCTTTCTAACTTCATAAATCTCTTATTTTTATTATAACAAGTCAAATTCTTTCTCAAAATTCACTTATTAACTCTTTTCCAACATTTCCTTTTAAAACTCATTTTCTTTAATCTTTCATAACTTCTTCATCTTTGATTTTAGGACAACCTAAGCTTTCCATAAGCTTAAATATTACCTAAGGATCAAAACCCACTCTTAAAATTAACAAATAATCAGTTACAAGGAATCTTACATTTGCCTTGGAGCTTTCACGGGGAAGAAGAAGATGAAGAGAAAAAGAGAGAAGAGATTTCTGGAAAATCTCTCATCCTTATCCATATATATATATATATATCATTATTTTATTCATCTCTTGGTCAAATGACCCTTTTGCCTTTAATACCTTTTATAATTACTAGCATCTTCAAGGTAATATTTCAATAAATCACTGAACTTTTCAACTATTCCACTTTAATCCAAATTCTAAAATATTACAATTGGTCACTAACCGGTATTAAGGATGTTACAAATCTCCCCTCTTTTAAAGAAAATTCGTCATCTAATTTTCACTGCACATCTTGATAAGAACATGTGTTCTAATGTTTCATATTGTTTCCTTTACTTAATCTTTCCTGTCACCATCAGAAAACTTACTTTCATTCCTTTAGTTCTTCATCTACCTTTTCTCTTATACATCCATATCATATCACTTATCAAGTATAAAATACATTAGTTCTTATCACTTAAAATCATAAATCAATCAATTTACTCATCAATTTATAATTACCTTGCAATCATACTCCAACTTTCATTCTATCATCACTTTACTATCTCTTAACTTCTTTAATCATATAATCATTCTTTATTTCTCTGACTACTTCTACTTGACCAAGAAACTAACTTTAAATCTTCATCATGGATGATTAAAACATACATTTTGTAGAATCAAGCAATCTTTCACATCCTCTGACAAACCTTTCTTATTCTAATCACTTATAAGTTATACTTCAACATAACCTTTATCATATCTGATCCTTTAAACTCAATCATTTCATTTCCTTATTCGATTACTTTCCCTAATTTAAATCTTCTTATAGCATAGGTCATATCTTTTCTTCAGACTCTCATAATTTTAGCTTCCTTTGGATACACAAATCCGTATCTTCTTAACTATACCTCATTTACGTTATCAGAATATACTACCATATCTAAATCCACATTAGACTTGATTGACTTAACCTTACATCTTTTGCAAATCTTACAACTTTATCACTTTACTATTACAACTCGTCAATAGCAACTGTTCAATCTAGGGCACAAGCCCTAATCAATCAATCATATACATCATTTCTATTCGAAAATATCTCAACAATAATTACTTAACTTATAAATCCACCTTTATTTCTACACCATGTAATTTCCATTATTCACACTTAACATTCTAACTTCTTTGTCTTATAAACGGATTAATGATGTATCCATTCTTAAATTCTTCTTATCCATCATTAGCTTTACTCAAACATACAAATCCTCACTTCCTTCCCTATATCACTTTACTATGATCACAGTATACAACTGTATCCAGATTCACTTCATATTTGGTTATCATATCCTGACAATATCTTAAAATCTTATAACTCCAATATATTTCATCACACAATCTTGTTAGCCAACGCTAACTCTTTCCATCTTGAATACAAACCTTTATCATATCCACAATCTTACTTATACACAATACTACCCCTTTGATTCAAATCCATAACTCTGATTTCATTTCTTATAAACATATCTGATGCACTTATTCTTAAACTCTTTTACAATTCTAACCACATCATTGATCCTTTAACGTTCTTATGGTGACACTTGTTCACCATATTCTAGCTTCTCCACTTAGTACGAAACTACTCAATTTAACTTCTCCATTTGCAGAAATGAAAACCTTCTAATCATTATCTTCATATCATTTAACCCAAAGGTCTGTAACAACAGAATCTTCCTCAAATCCACCCTTGAACTCGAGTGCTCTTAACTCTTTCAACTAATTCGATACATTCATTCTATGAGTTAAAGAAGTGGAAAATTGAAAACACATCAAAATATCAACATCATGAAGACATTTTCTAATCTTGTACAGGCATTCCCTGAGGTTTTTCGCTATTCTCCTGCCTGGCCAGGACAGATGAATGTTATTACCTTCAGGCCTATCGCCTTGTGCTTCACTTTTGAAGCTCTCATATCAAACATCTAATATAATAACTATTGAACTATTAACAAGACAACACACTTCTTACCGTTCAGACCAGAAACTTTTCACTTCGTGTTGGCATGTACATTTTTTTAAAACACTGTTGACTTCGATTTAAGCCTAGAATCAGCTAATTGTAGCTCTGATACCATTAAATGTAACACCCCCAACCCGTATCTGACCCAGCTACGAGTCCGAGATGTCACATGACTTTTCAAAACTTTTACTTGAACAAAATAGTGAATAATTTAAAACTTTTAAATACAATTGACTAATTTACATAAATTAGTATCATATGATTTTAAAAAAACTAATTCGAGTATATCGAATTCAAATTTTTATTTACATGCCAAATACATATTTTCTGATCTGAACTTTGTAAAGGAGATACTGACATGTCTTGCTCCCCAATGCTCTCTATATTCTTCTCGAACCTACGTGTGAAACAATCACACGCTAAGTCGATGACTTAGTGAGGCAAATAAAACATATAATAGAAATCATAAAACATTCCATATAACAACCACATGAACATTTAATACTAACTTGTCATACAAAATCATATAACAATTTCATACAAAATCACACACTTTTTATATAACAAATACACTCATGTACATATATCATCATCTACTTTCTTAGCATTATCATATATATTAACTATTTCTATCATTATCATCCAATTATTTATCACATGATCTTGTTCTATCATTTATGTATATCATATCACACATATCATTTCACCAAGAAACACCCATAAATCATAATTCCTGTAACCAAAAGCACATATAATATATATATATTGTATTCATGTTTCTCTTTGATTAGCCCATGGTACACTTGTGAGAACTATAGATATGTGAGTCTATAGAGGTTGTGTACTAATGCTGTCACCACAGCTCGTATAAATGCACCAAAGTGCCGCGTAGAAATGCCCGTAGTGCCATATAATGTCCATAAGGACCACATAGAAATTCCTTAAGATCATATACATATACCAAGGACCAAGTATGTGTCTCAAAGACCTCATAAATGTTCTAAAGAATATACATATGTCCCGAAGGACCGCGTAGACCCCGACTCTTGGGCATGCCAACTATACCCCTAGCTCTCATGACACATAACATGGGCATTATCATTTATTTCATTTCAAATATTCACATAAACATGTAATTCACTTTCACATATCACGTATCACATAGCTTTTCACATAACTCATAGTCATATGTCTTATCTCATAACATATACATGTTTTCGCCTATATAATTCATATCATTTCTTATACCATCACATAATTCATTTAACATACATACATATGTAATATTATAAAAACCTATACGTCATATCACTTAGATTTCATACATCTAGTCTCATATATCACTTTTGCATAGCTTATATCCACATATATTATCTACATGTATACCCAGGAATCAAATGACATATACCAAATCATAAAAATATATATATAGTTTATGCAATCACGTTACTTATACTCACATGGATCCATATCATAGAGCTTAGTTCCCTTGTACATGTTATCACACCGGCATATAATCTTATATCAATCCTATAGGTAAAAGCTATTTATCTTTATCTCATTTTCCCTTTGTACCAGCTTACATGATTTATTATACTAACATGTACAATAACATATAACCCTGATCACTTATCTCACTTATTTAATTATGAATTATTCTATCCATTTAATTTAGTTCCATTAGCTCCTATAACCTTCTCATAAGGTTTTATATTTCTTCATTTTATAACTTCTATATCATAGTTTTCTTTTAAGCATATCACTTTTTCCTATAGTGTTTATCCTATAGGTTCGTATCATTGTTATGCTCATGTCCCCTAATTTATATATATACCATTTTCATAAAGTTTCTTAATTTATTATCTTCTGATTTATATATTATTCTCTTAAATATTCTCATATTACTCCATAGTCTGGTCTTATTTAACTCATCACCCATCTCATGTAGTCATAAATATATTATACTGATTCTCATAATTAATCACCTATACCCTGTAACATGTATGGTCATCCATCATATAACTTATTTCACTTCCCATGCAATATAGATCATTCATATTAGATCCTATAACTGATCACACTACATGTATTCACACAAATCATTTAACACCTATTGTAATTTAGATCATATATACTCAAATCAAACATATACATATGATCATAAATTCATACATTATAATATAGGAAATAGACTCGTCGCAAGTCTTATTTCCATTAAACATCATAAACTAACTTGTATGCACTCACCTGGGCCTCGTTTGATTCGAATCAATCCTAATCCTTAGTTTGTTCCGGAACAAGCTTTCATTCTATATCTACATAATAATACATTTATACTTACTTATCAGTATACTAATTGATATATTCGAAACTATCACTCCCTAGGCTAAGAGAAAAGCCAATTTTCATCTTTTAATGAAGGTATGCATCGATGCATTGCACAGTGTATCGATGCATTCCCTAACGATGCATCGATGCACTACTTGTGCATCGGTGCATAAAATACATTCGATGTTTGTATTTTGAGAGTGCATCGATGCATATTGACACAACCCAGAAATTCCATTTTAAGCACGAAATTATTCAACTCTTCATTCAAATCTTCTATTTTAAGCCCCTATCATGTCCTTAAACTCAACTACCATTACTTAAACCAACTTATATACATATAAACCATATTTATCTTCCATATCTCATCATGATTCTTAAAATTAAGAATCTTACTAAATTTTTAACTTTGTTATAAATCCTTTCTAACTTCATAAATCTCTTATTTTTATTGATAACAAGTCAAATTCCTTCTCAAAATTCACTTATTAACTCTTTTCCAACATTTCCTTTAAAAACTCATTTTCTTTAATCTTTCATAACTTCTTCATCTTTTGATTTTAGGACAACCTAAGCTTTCCATAAGCTTAAATATTACCTAAGGATCAAAACTCACTCTTAAAATTAACAAATAATCAGCTACAAGGAATCTTACCTTTGCCTTGGAGCTTTCACGGGAGGAAGAAGAAGATGAAGAAGAAAAATAGAGAAGAGATTTCTGGAAAAATCTCTCATCCTTATCTATATATATATATATCATTATTTTATTCATCTCTTGGTCAAATGACCCTTTTGCCCTTTAATACTTTTTATAATTACTAGCATCTTCAAGGTAATATTTTCAAATAAATCACTGAACTTTTCAACTATTCCACTTTAATCACCAAATTCTGAAATATTACAATTTGGTCACTAATCCGGTATTAAGGATGTTACATAGCGTTTTTGTGGGGGGGGGGCACTTCTTGTGAAACACCGAGTGGTACAAAATAACTGTGATAAAATCAAAGAAAGAAAGTTTGCAATTTTAACTAGATCTGTCAGGACTTCTGAATAAATTTTTTGAGAATCTCCTCAAAGCAATTACTACCATATGTTCCATCATCTTCTCTTCTCCAATATCGTCGCAGCAAGAGATCTCTCATTTTCATTCCCCCGCAATTATATCAAGTTAGTGAATATATATAAACATAAATCTCTATCTTGCAAATATTATGACAAAATCGGGAGTTTGGATCTGAAAAAGGTAACCAATCACTATATAGCTGCTTGTGAACAATATCAGTATGACCATCAAGATGTTCGACCACACTACCCTTGTAGAAACAGAAGTCCCATCTGCAAGACAATCTGTAAAGTTCCATTGATTTTGGAAAAGAAAAAGTCAAATACATTGCTAGGTAATAGAATTCTAAGTTTGCAAATCTTTAAAACACACTGGATAGCATCAAGAGGACAAATAATAAGTAAAATAGATGCATTAAAATGCACCAAGTACAGATACCAAATCTATACACGCTATAATCTTCAAAGAGCAAGTTTCTTCTTTATCTTTTTCAAGTTATTAAACTACTTCATAAGTATCTAGACAAATTGAAGTTCACATCATCAAAAGCAAATATTGCATTGTTTCTATTTCTATCATGCATCAAAACCTAAGTTGACATTGATCACCTTTACAAACTCAGTGAGGAAAAATCTCCAACTAAACGTGAAAAATTATCCAATGCGAAACGGTCTAATGAATCGAAATTCTAGATTTACAACGATTGAAATCAAGCCCATCTCTTGCAAAAGAATACATGAGCTTAATTTAAGGAAAATACAGAGTACTGGCCCGTTTACTCCGTTCTTGAGGGTCCAAGAGACGTAAGTGTCTGGAAAATGGCTTCTGAAGTCCCATCTACGACACCCACAGCCATGATTGCCGGATGGTCATCCCACTGCCAATGAGGAGAGAAATGTCAAATGCAATTGCATGAAAACCATCACTGTTAAGCAAAAGATACCAACCTTTCCTTGAGAATCTCTATCTTTAGCTTCTTTAAACAATCTAAGACCTACATCACATCATGGTTTTAGTAAAACAGTTATGGCTATCTCAAAAGTAAAAAATATTTGTTTTGTAATTACCATTCTGACAGCCAAAGATTGTCCAAGGTGATGGTGCTACAACATCAGCTGTCACTCTGTCCATCTTTGTGGACGAAGAAAGTGTCTAGTCAATAGAGTTGTTATAATTTGCATTACTGGAACCACTCGATCTGCATGCAAGGAGTCCTTCTAAGAAACTGATAAATAATAACATCAGATAATAATCAAACAAGAGTTAAGTCCTCTTACACTCATTACTAGTAATATTCTAAACAATCCAACTAAAGTTATTCAAGCAATTAGCACAGAACTCAAATCGTGCCCAAGCATAGGTGAACAGACAGCGAAAAGCCAGAAATAATATATATTAAATAGCAATGCTGGATGGTAGCTCATTGTTATACCTGAAGGACTGCCATCTGCTCGTTGAACAAGCAACATCAATTCCAGAGTATGTACTACCCTGCATTAATACAATAAAAATATCAATCTCATATTATGCCAAAAATTTATGATGTTCATGTGCATTAACAAGAGGAAGAATTTCATTTCAGACCTTTAAAGCTGCTTCTTGGAAGGATTGAATCCATCTTGCTGCTTCTTCAGGACTACTAGCTCCTAGCTGTAATATTGATTCCATATCTCATACATGAGGTGACTGTATCATACATGTCAATTAAGAACCGTTTTGTGAAATATGTGCCTCACCTTAAGTTGATCATTGTGATTAGAACTATTATAAAGGGTGAAAATGAAGAATACCTACAAGTCAAACAATTATCTGTCCTTATAAAATCTCCAATGCCATGAACCAATCACAAAACGTAAACCAAAAAATTAACATAGTCCAAGAAAAAGAACACATAATTCACATACATTTCTGTGAATGCTCTCCCTCCCGTTGTCTGTAACTCGAATGCAGGAATCAATAATAGCACTTCTACCAGGCTCCTGAAAGGCAAATCAAGGTTCAATCCTTGAGCTTACTAAAATTGCCAAGCATTAGAAGAACAGTCTACATCTAAGAAATATAAACAAAAGAAAATTAACTAAAAATTGAATGTGCACATAAAGGCCATCTTAGAATCCTCATTTATTCATTCATTAAAATGACAAATATACGCAAAATTTCACAAGATAAAATTAATTACAACGGTAATAAACAGAGCACTAAGCTTGGTCATTGGGTATTCTTCCAACACACTTCCCTCTAAAGTGAAGTGTGCCGCATCACACTGTATAATTATGCTATAAGTTAGCTAACAACTTGCCCAGCTTATGATTATCATCGAATCAACTTAACTTTCACTGAAATCTAAAAATTAAACAGTTCAAAGACTGTGACATATGAATGCGAAAGTACAATATTACTGACATAAAGTCCCCCCCCCCCAACACACACTCACACACACACAACCCCCTCCAAAAAAAAAAAACTCTGAAAGGCTGGTCGAAGGAAAGAACCAATTCAAAAGAAGTAAAAGAGCAAAAGATGTCAGGTACATAAAAAAGCATATATGTATTCAATGAAGCTCACTCTCCAACCTACCTATCAAAGCCCTCAAATCGGCATGATAAATTAAAGCATGTTCAAGTAATCCATTACTAAGCAGCTAAAATCATTATTAAATGTACATATAAATACTATAAGAAAATCAATAATAGACGATCATTTTAAAAGGTTTATCCACTAAAAACTAGTTATTCATTTATTAGTGCAGTTGTCGATTAATAAAAAGTCAATTCGAAAAATTTGATATTCGAGTTTAATCCCATTAATTCTTTACAACTTCTTTAAATGAGTAACGAAATTTGCAGCTTTCAGAATGCTTGAGAGGGTAAATTTGCAGCTTTGTCTTGAATGGGGATTTATTGATATCCTCCTGCTTGGGTTGATGGGTAGTTTTTTTGGCTGTATAGGAATGCTTTGTATCGACTTATAGTTTGTACAGCTTTGCTGTTTTCTTTTGGATATGGAATGAATATGACTTATCCAAAAAGAAAAGAAAAAAAATAGAGCTTTCAGAATATAATATTAATTAATACAGTATTACAGAAATGTTATATCATTTTGTTTTATTTATTTTTAAAAATATAAAAACATGTTTAGTTGTAATATAATTTAAATAAATTTAATTTATAAATTGAAATTATTCAATTAATTAATGAAATTATTGACATCTTAAAACTTTTGGTTAAAAATCAACAAAAACGTTCAATTACAAAAATTAAAACTTAATGACTAATTCTTAAATATAATGTCACGTCAACATATATTGATCTATACTTTTAATTTAAAGGGACGCAAAATATGATGGTCAATAAAAAAATTGACTTTGAGGAAGATATGCTAAAGGGTCATGCAGCAATGTATAGCACTATAGCCAAAGGATATGTGAACAAATTGACTTTGGTATCCTTAAACACATTTTTCAGTATCGGGCTAAAATGATATATATATATATATATTAACGTAAGATTTTATGTTAAAGGAGACGAACTTATAAAATTTTAGGAGGATCACGCTAATAAAATTTTAGAGGAGAAAACATATTATCAATGAAAAGTATAAAGAAAATATCTAAAATATATAAGAATTAAAAATTTTTAATCACCATTTTTAGCCTGCAGCAGCCCCTCCACGTTACAAATTCCAGTAACTTCCAACAATGACAGTAGCCCCTCCACGTTTCAGAAGCTTCCGGCAGCTCCACCTGTGGCCTCCCAAGCACCGTCCACGTCGCAGCTATAGGGTGAGTCACCACCATAGTTCGGTGACTCACCAAACTTTTCCCCTTTACCCGGTCCAAAGGCAGATTCATGGTGGCCTATAAAGGCCACCGAATCTGCAAAGAAAGGAAAAGAGAGAGCAAAAACCAAAGACAGAGACAAGAATAGAGAGGAACAACCACTGACGGACAGCAACCATAGAGCAAACAACGAAGTAAAAACGAGCAACATCGACAGCAACCAACACAAGCAACGAAAAACAAAGAGAAAAAGAGAATGAACTCACCACCGAGGATAGCCGAACGTCGTTAGAGCCGTTGCAAAATCGAAGGTAATACCTATGGTTTCTTTTAGATTTAGGGAAATCTAGAGGGTTTTAGGATGAAAGTAGGCCATATTCGGCCTTAGAATTAAAAGAGGAACATTCGGAGCTATTTACCCGAATTCCTGCCACCGTAAACGGTGGCCGACGGTAGTGCCAGCGTCGGAACGAGGCGGCCGACCGATGATTATCTTCCTTCGGGCGGAGCCTTTAAGAGAGAGTAGAGAGAATTTTTCATCTCTCTCACTTAGAGAGAGAATGAAAAAAAGAAGGAAATGAAAAAATGGCCTTATGGCCGGTTAGCTTAGGGGATATATACCCTCACCAAAACAACGTAGTTTTGGTGAGGGCCTTTGTGTAAATACGAGTATGGGTTAATTATACCCGTAGCCACTATAACTTTAAAACTTTGTAATTTAATCCTTAAAAGCATATTTATTTATTATAATTTGGTATTCGAATTTTACTTATTTATAATTTAATCATTGACCTGTATATATTTATTTTAGGTTAAATATCATTATTAATCCTGTAATTTTAATAATTTACATTTTAAACCCCAAATAATTAATAAGGGTTAATTACACTATTAGTAGTTACTTTTTTTATAATTCTAATTATGTCCATTAATTGTTCACATTTTATAATTTGATAATCTTTATAATTTTCATTTTAATCATAAGTTTTATTATTTTTACATTTTAAGCTTATATATTTATGAATATGATGCTATAATTTTAATTTTTTATTTTTATCATTATTTTATTGCAATTTTATTCTATTTTTCTTTTTGATATGTTTCAATTATTATTTCAATTATTATGTTATTATTATGTAGTCATATAAACATATATAATAAATAATATTTATTTACATATTTTTTTATATATTAATCCTATTTATAAATTTAATTTTATATAAATTACTTTTAATAAAAATAATAATATTTTAATATTTATTTATTTTTTAATATTAAGAAATGGGATGTCTTAAAGCACCTAGAAGTCATTTTCTGATATTCTTAAATAAATAAATATCTTATTTTTATAAATTATATATATTAATTTATTTTAATTATTTTTAGAGAAATGTTTATTAATATTTATTTATTTTAATATTAAGAAATGGACTGTCTTAAAGCACCTAGAAGTCCTTTTCTATTTCTAAGTAAATAAATATCTTATTTATAATTAAAAATAATAAAAATAATATATTTTTTCTTAAAATTAGACTAATAAATTTGAAATAACAAGATTGTGAATTAATATATTTTTGAATTTTTAAATTTCCAATAATAGAGAATTTAATAATAATAAGTACCAATTTTGAGCATTGTGGGGGTGCTAATCCTTCCCCAAATGTAATCGACCTCAAATACATTTTTATTATTAAAAAAAATGAATTTTTGGTTAAAACAAACTCTTTAAAAGATATTTTAAGTATTCGACCTACCGACCCAAAAGGCCGATGGCGACTCCCAAAACATTTTAAAAACCATTTATTCACATCACTTTCCGCCAAGTTAAAAATTCGTGCCCGGGCGAAAAAAAATCGGTTATGCTTGCGACTCTGCTGGAGACCTGGTCAACTTTAAAATCAATTATAAATGTCTCTCAATTAGAAAGTAAAAATCATATATTTAATTTTTAATTTTTTCTTTCAAATATTTATATATATACTTATTACATATTATTTTTATATATCCTTCTTTATTATTTTTTTTTTATTTTCAGAATAAATTTCATTGTTTATTTGTTTGTCAAAGGTTTGAATATTTCACCTCACACACAAAACACTTGCATTGCATAACATAAGCTTTATAATCAAGCTTGTCCCTTTTAAGTGGGAGTGAAAGCGACGTCTTCATGAGAATTTATTCTCTGTGTCAGACCTAGCAGTAGCTTTCGGGGTTTTTTTATTTTCAGGAATTGTTTATTTGTTTGTCAAAGGTTTGAATATTTCACCTCACACACAAAACACTTGCATTGCATAACATAAGCTTTATAATCAAGCTTGTCCCTTTTAAGTGGGAGTGAAAGCGACGTCTTCATGAGAATTTATTCTCTGTCAGACCTAGCAGTAGCTTTCGGGGTTTATATGCTCTATGTCTTCGTGAGAATTTATTCTCCGTGTCAGGCATAGAGAAATGTGTCCCCTCTAATTGAACTCGATCCGCTTGAGTCTGTAATGGACTAGGATTGAGGGTTTGGCAGCCTAAGGGGCACCAACAAGGACGGTTCGAGTACTTTTACTCTTAGAATCGAAACCCTGCATATAATAAACCCTAGAAATTCTCCTGATCTAAGACAGTACTGAACCTCTGTCCGTAGGTTTACACAAAGGAGAAATAAGTTCTAACTTTTTGTCTTTTTAATTTATTTGATTTTTTTCTTTTTCTGAATAAATGCCTGCGAATTAGAAATCATGCAGTTAGGTTAATTTTTCCAAACAAAGCATGGAACTAGAAAGCATGAGGTTAGGATTTATACCTTGATAGATAGGATCTTTTATTTCCATTAATTGGTACTAACCAATTTATTTTTTCCTTTCTTATTTTTATTTTTCATACATTTGCTCTAACTTGTTTATATTAATTTCTTTTGTATGCTTGCATGATCATGGCATAATAAGAAGGCGTTGATTTGAAAGACTGTTCATCAAATTGGAAAGAAATCATAAATGGACAAAAGTTTTATGATCAACAAAATATGACGTAACCATGGAATGACATCCTAAGGGAACTCCTGCACAAAAAGAGAGCATATGTCCAAGATGATGGGTAGAATATCTGTTTTGGCCAAAGGAAAAGAGACTCCTGCACAAAAAGAGAGAGAGATCAATGAACATAACCCTGCAATCTCATATATACAAGGAACTTCTGATCCTAATCAATTTGAGAAATTACAGACAGTCATCATTCGTATTCATAAATCATCTGGAGATACCAAAGAAGTGGTGACAACTGTAAAAGCTCCCAGAGATGAGAAGAAATCATGTAATTTGAAATCGTCGAAGTTTAGTATGCTCCTGACGTCTAAAACTCAGGTTCAATCCAAAACAAAATGTGGTTCTCATTTTGATGAAGCGCGAGAAGTGGCTCCCTACTACATAAAACAATTCCAACCTCCATATCCGAATTGGTATGACATCAACGTTTATTGTGAATATCATGTCGGAGCTCAAGGACATACCATCGAGAATTGTCTTGCCTTCAAACGTCAAGTCCAAAGTCTTTTGGAGCATGGAACCTTACAATTTATGATAAATGATCAACCTAGTTTGGTAACTGAAGGTTCTACTAGATTAATACCAAAAGTAGTCAAAGGTAAGAATATCAGTGGGGCGCCCAAAAAGAAGAAGATTTGCTAAGGTCTGAGGCTCAAATACGTCATTTAAAGATTGAAAACGATAAATTGAGCACCAAAATGGAAACCTTGCATGAAGATTTTCATAAGGTCAGTCAAACATTTCAAAATGCTGACATAGGAAATACCCCAGAAGAGTGGATAACAGGGGTCACCAAACTGAAAAAGAACTGTAACATACATGAAGGTCGAGCCAAGAAGTTTTCTCATGATTTACGAGTTGTAGAAGAAAGACGTAATACATCTGTCAGTGAATTGAAAATATGCCAAGTCGAAAATCAAAGGTTGAATAGTGCTATGACTAATATGGAAGTAACATATCAAATCCATCAGCGTGAGATTGATACTGAATTAAAAGCTACTATCGACAAGAATAAGACATTGAAGAAATGTTTAGATGATTATGGAGATCTTGTACGAGAACTTATTGAGCACAAAGATTCTCTCACAAGAAAAAATGAACAATATTGTTTACAACTTCGAGAGTTGACACAGAGGATGAAGGAGAAAGACAATGTCGTGAAGGAAGTTGTTGTTCAAACAAGTAATGTGGCTCATAAGCTGGTGAACTTAGCTGGCTTCACGAGAGACTTAAAGTAGATTGATAACTCCACACCTGAGCATGAATGGAAGTTAATTTGGCTTTTAAGGGAAATAGAGAAATTATGACTGAAAATTGTCCCCTATATGTAAAGTTTTGTTTGATGCACGTAAACTTTTGTGTTCAATGAAATCTGTTCTAAGATGATCACTCTTGAGTAACACCTTTTCATACATGCATTTGCATTTTGCTTCTTTGCATTTTCATTTTGTATTCATACTTTTATGTTTGCTTTTGTATTGTACAATTTTCATTCTTATTATGCATTTTCACATTTACGTTACATTTGTTATTTTAAATATTGTTATATATATTAATTATAAAAACATGTAAATAATTAATGAAAGGTTTTGTAACAGTAAAATCAAGATCATCCATTCATTTTACTGTACCATCATCATAAAAACAATGGAGTAATCTTATGAAGGACTACAAGATCAGTGGCTAGAACAATTGACAGGGTTACCTAAGGATACAAGGAAAGAAGCATCAGATTCAATACCAGATGGATCAAATCAAATTAGTCAGAGGATGGCATCTGATAAAGAAGAGATAACTGATAAAGAGCGACCATGCTATTAGATTGAAGAGTCGAGAATGATAACATACCCTGGGACATCCCAATCAAACCCAAAGAATAGCCTCATTAATTATTCACAATATGAGGAGAGATTCAAGAGAATGGTTGAAGCAATCATAAATATGAAAGGTGTTAATGCCTCCCACAAAGAATTAGAGGCAAGGGAGTTGTTGGCCACTGTTAAAAGAAATAGAGACGCTTGTTGACAAGGGGGTCTTGACACAAGAGATGTCAAGAAATGGGGAGCAAATAAGGATGAAAATCCTAGGCCGATTACACACCCAACATTAGAGGAGTAATGATGCATATACAAGTGGAAGTGTTATCTACCACTGTAGTACCTTTTTATTTTCAGCATCTTTTTTGAACTTGTTTTGGTTCCTTTCTCCACCTTTTGTGCAATAAATAAATTTGTGTTGTTTGTAAGGTTATGAGCATTGAATCAATTTTGCAATCTTGCAGTTCTTTTAATATCAACTGGATTAAAAAACTCTGCATTATTAGAGTTATAATCTTTGACAAAATATCAAGATTGAAAACCAGAAAAACAGTGACCCTTGACCTTACTTCAGAAGAAATACACCCAAACACTATCCTATTACGAATATGAGATAGCCTTCTCCTATTGAAAGAAATTACAAAAAGGCTTGGTATTTATATATAGGAGCGTATAACATAGGGCATCGTTGGTGTATTACATTACAAAACCGACTAGAATATTTTTCTATTAATGACATTCGATGATGAACATAATTTTTACAAATAGGTAAATCTAGTTTAAGTCAGTTGCTTGGGAATTGAACTCTAACAAAGAGATTTTCTGAATTCCACCAAAACACCTAGACTATAACAGGTTCTTCTTAACAAGCTTAAGAAATTGGATTTGGATACCCATGTTATATTATTATATACAATAAAGCTTGATTTGTCCCACTAAAGCAAATGGTTAATCGCCCAAGCTTTATGGATAATATTCAGCTAACCTATTATACTATTATATGCAATAAAAATGTCCCTCTAGAGCAATTGGTTAATCGCCCCGGTTTTATGGATAAGTTTCAATTAGCTTTGATAAAGGTGATTATATTATTATATACAATAAAGCTGAATTCAGTGAGCCAAAATGGAAAATGTGTTAACAAATAGACTAAGGGAGTTGCGAAACACATGTTATAGTCAACTTCACACAAGCTCTCAGAAATTTCATTTTTAGATCGATATTTTCGCACTACTTTGATTAGATGAGTCTAAATGAAAGATTCCAGAGAATTGAAATGGAAGGACTCTAGAAGGTCTAGTAATTGGCAATCCTAGTTGCGTCATTTTGTACACATCCGATTAAAATATCAAGTCCTTAAAGTGAGGTATGTGACAAAGTTCACAAAGAGAGAGAGGAGTGACATCTTAAATAGATGTAACCATAGAAAATAAGAAGGCCATCTTGAAACCAACTCAAGTTTTGATACTTGTCAAAGAGCTATAATTCTTAAATTTTAAAGAGTTGTTAATTCTTTTGATATTCTTTGAATTCATGCTTATGATTTGATTCTATTGTGAACCTGTGATAGGCAACATTTTACAAAATTCTTTCATTCTTCGATAAAGAAAGGAGGAAAAACATTTTCAAACATGACAGTCTCAAATGAGAAAGGTCCTTGAAGCAAGTTGCTGCTTATTCTTCTTCTAATGTAGAAAAAGAAAGTGATGCAAAAAAGATGAAACATTTCACATTCTTAAAAGTAAAGTAGTCCAATAAGCCAGAAAGTCCAGAGAATTGAACTTTTGAACGTTCTTCTGTGACATCATTAGCAATCCATCAAGAAAGATTATCACTTATCTCATGTTGAGGGCAATAAGCATCACCAAACAAATTATTTTCCCCAGCCATCAATTTATCCTTCAATCACAGAGCTATAAGTCCCATTAAGGTGTATTATGGGAATGACCAAGTCAACAACTACACTCTGGTTATACCGTGATGCTGGCTCAAGTCTTGATACATCATTGTTATTTCTTTTATGCCGATCATTTTCTTTGTCAGGATTATATCCATTATGTCCTTCAGAAGATTTCTGAACTTGAATTTGAGAACATATGACACAGAATAAGACATTGGAACAGATTCTACACTTGTAGGCCTTACAGGATTCCAAAAGAAGAAATAACCAGTTTTACTATCAACTAAACCTTTACATGGTTCGAGAAGAGTGGGATATGTAGGTGTGTATCTTAAAGCAGCAGTCACTGTAGCAGTCATTGTAAGAAAATGCACCAACAAAAATCTTCTAGTTCATCCTGATGATGTTTATTTCTTACGGAAAGGTTGTTACATTGGATGCCACCGACAACAAGGTCGAATTCGACAAGTTCACTCATCAATTGTTCTAACCGATCACTATTCAGTTCTTGTGCATCTATTTTCAAAGGTATGCCAAGACAAATAGAAGGTAACCTTTGCATTACTGATCCCAGAAAAAAGAGACAGGACATTGATACCCACCGGGGAACATGTCTCTAGCAGATCCTCATCCTCGTGTATGGTTTTTAGGGAAACCTAGAAGCATTTCCACCTCATCAGGTTCAAGTGGAGCAACTTTATTCCTTCCAACCCATACCAGATTCCATTTTCGGCACTCATCAAGAACATACTTCTGGACACTCGAAGGTAGCTCATCGTCATAAGCTTCAAGAGCCTTACGGATCCTTTCTGTCAATTTGGCACTTCCTGTACATGTTTGTAAACAGTTCAACTTTGTTCTTATATCCCAAGAAGGCCACCATTTTATTGTCAATGGAAAAGCTTCATGTATGGTGCATGGAGGAAGCGAAATAAGAGGAAATCTGTTCTCAATTGGCAAATTATGATTATAGCCCCTTTTCCGTGCAGCAGCTCAAAAATACTTTGAATCTAAAAATTCTAGCTCTACATCATATAAGTACCGTGACATTTCGGTCCAAACACCAACTGGAGCAAGTGTCACGTTCTCGTAGTAGAAATAAGGAGACTCAATAGCATCTTCTGGAAGTGTTTTTTTTAATTATCAAATCCGGTTTGGTAAAGAACCCCAAAACTAATCATTAGATTTGGGAGATGAATTGCATGATCATCTTCATTAAAAAGCTTCTTTTCAAGCTTCCTATGCTTCTTCCTTTTCCAAAAATCATAGCTCGAGTTTCGCCTTTTCTTGTAATTGGGGGTTATTACATAATAGCTTCCTATCTTCTACCAGAAGAAGTGCATCAGCAGCCTTAGCCATTTGAGCAGCACATATAAAATCTATCAACTCTGCAATTGATGAATCCGGACCACATCTCCATGGCTATTGAAGCCTCAGCCTCTGAGTACCCCATTTTTATCAAGTATAACAGTTTATTCTCCTCATCAGAATTAGAATTCATGATTTCCTCGGTATCAGAAGAACTATCAATATCTGTGAAATCATCCTGAAAGATTGCTTCATAATCAGATGAGTAGTTATCAAAATCAACATGTTGCATGGGTGAAGATTTTCAAGAGACTGTACCACTGTATATGTAGTCATGCTATTAAATCAGATTACTATTCACATAAATTGGTTTCTCCCACAAAAAAGTATATTCCAAAAATAGTCTTCACTGAAAACAAGGTTCACTGTGTCAGCATGAAATAAATTACTAAGCGATTTATACCACTCTGTCCGATTAGATCCCTCCAGATCCAAAAAATGTGCACCTCATTCAGAAGAGGCACATATCTCAGACGTTTCTGTCAGAATGATTGATTACTTCTTAAGTTTGTGACAACATGAAGAGAATTCCTCCAGTTACTTGACAACATTGCTGTTTTGTAACACCAGAATGAGAGTATTCAATATAAATATATTTGGGGCACGAATAAAACCACAAATACCTACAACAGTGCATTGTCAAAATTAGACCTCGTTCGGATCATGATATTCCAATCAAACCGACATTGAGAGTGAATCAGAAGCAAAATATTGGGGCATCTCGAAAGCCCATTTCAGACAGAAATATTTCATGTGGGGCATTATGAGGGCCTATATTGGTATGAATATTTGGGCATTTTTGAAGGCTCATCTCAACAAGAAGTAATGTGAATGAATTTTTAACATCTGTATCAGCAAATGTTGGGACATTTCAAAGGCCACTTCAGACATATCTATGTGGGGCATTTTGAAGGCTCAGATCAACAAGAAGCAAATTTTGGGGCATGCTGAAAGCCCATTTCAATCAAAATCAGGAATGTTGATGTATTTTGATACGTTCATATCAGCAAATACTGGGCATGCTGAAGGCCCACATCATCATGTGTTAAATATCATTGATTGCAAATACTTCCAATGAGGCAGAAAGATATGAAGAATGAAAATGGTGAAACAATGACAGTCGAGCTGACTATACATATTGCTTCGTTTGTCAGGCAGTTGTATTAGGGTCTTGTTGTTGTACAAAATTTTATTCAACAAGAATGGTTTCAAATACTCAATCTTCTTAACCATGTGTCACATAACAGCATGTTCTTTATTAAGCTACATCACAGTTGCATGAATAAAGATGGTCCCCAAGCAGACCATTCGATCTAGGGTTCAGTTCCTCAAGATCTCAGCTTTTAATTTGGTCTTTTGTGTATCAGTGATGATTAGAAATATTTTTTGAGGTTTTTGGAAGTTAGTTTCAATCATACTGATGGGGCTACAAAGCTGTTTTTCACAATAGTTTTTGCTTACTTGATGACATTGAAGAAAGAGGCTCATCTTACGTATATTACCCTTATTCTCGTTGTTACTGGGGTTATCATTGCCAGTCAAGATGAAATGAGTTTTCATCTATTTGGTTTTATCTTGTGCGTTTCATCTACAGTAGCAAGAATTCCATGGACATCCTTCTGTACATGGATCATATAGCTGATGTGTTTATACTTCCTACAACACTCATTACGGAAGAAAACATGATCGGTATCACACTAGCTCAAAATGATATCAAGATCAGTTGGTATCTCTTATTCAACTCGGCACTAGCATATTTTGTGAATTTGACCAACTTTTTTGTCATACCAGAATTTCATTTGTATTCCCATTAAGTTTTGGTCTCAAGTGGTCTTGTGACATCATACAAAAAGTTCTGAACACTATGAAAGAGTTTCCCTGACCAGAAATTTGTGCAGAAGCCACAGGAAAGGATGAATATGTTGTCAAATATTTTACGAACCAGTTATTATGGTTCTGAACCACTGTTGCAATCATATGGTATTTCCATTTATGGATCCAAGATGAAGTCTATTTTCTTCAACCACAAGGTTAGAAATGAGATATGATGAAGATTTCTTTCCACAGAAGGGAAGCATAATTTTTTAACAACAAGAAACTAGTGGAGCCAACTAAGGTTGAAAGACAGGTTGTTGTTAAGCATCTCGACATGATATGGTCCAAGTTGCCTTGTTCGAGATCCAATTAGGTATGGAGACATGAAAGAAATTAGGATAAATCCTCCTTATGATGTGTTTCAAGATACAAATCAGAACAGATTCTACTCTCCTAATTAATTTGCTGAGTCAGACATATCTACATCTACACTCTTCAAAGATGATAGATTCTTTCTTCAAAGATGATTGATTTTCTCTTCAAAGATGACAGATTCTCTTTTCAAAGATGAACGCTTTATTGGATTTCTACACAAGTCCAGACAAAGAAAGTCGATGTTATCAAAGACAATATGGGGCATTAAGGTCATAATTCTGACTATGGCAAGAGTTTCATAAATGAAACATTTCTTCTGAGACTTAAATGAAGCAAAGAAGACACAAAGATACAAGTTGATCAAATGGTTCTTCAGCTTTATGGCATAGATTGCTACACTGATATCCAAATGTAACCATGGCAATAAAAGATCAAGTGAAGGAAGACCAAGTTCACTACTTTGAAGTCAAATGAAGATTGCATCAACATTCATGCATTCATAAGAATATCATTTGCACAATAGACAAATCATTACATTGATACATCGGATTGCATTCAAACATAAAGTTTTTTTTTTAGATTTTCGTATGAAAAAGAAGATTCATGATGAAAAATACCTTACAAGAAGAAGGTAGAATTCAAAACCTCAAATGCAAGAATCACACAAACATCTGAAGAATAGATGGACGCAATTCATGGAAGAAACATTATTCTGAAATGGGGCATGCTACTCAATTAACAAGTTATTTCAATGAGAAAACGCTTTCCAAAGTTTCTCATTTAATCTTTTCTAAAAATGAAATTGTTGAATTGTAAGAAAATGATTTTCATAGTTTCTTACTTAGTAAACTATTTCCCACATCTGTAAGCCCTTCAGTGCATGATGTTATCAAAAACCTTCGGGTCATCCGTAAGCCCTACAGTGTAGGATGCTTTTCAAAAAGCCTTCGAGAACTTTTTGATGTTTTCAAAACCTTCGGGTCATCCGTAAGCCCTACAGTGCAAGATGCTTTCAAAAAGCCTTTAGGAGCTTTTTGATGTTTTCAAAATCCTTCGGGTCATCTGTAAGCCCTTCAGTGTATTATGTTATCAAAAACCTTCAGGTTATCTGTAAGACCTACAGTGCATGATGTTTTCAAAAAGCCTTCGGAGCTTTTTGATATTTAAAACCTTCGGGTCATCCACAAGACCTTTAGTGCAGGATGTTTTCAAAAAACCTTCAGGTCATCCATAATTCCTTCAGTGCAAGATGTTTTCAACATTTCTGTTGTTTGATTCACGATAGTTCGAATCAACGACATCTATCAAAACAAATTTTATCTCACCTGAGATAATTCCTTTTTAAACAAATTTCTTTGCATTCATTTCACATTTTTATTTAGATATTTGACAGGAATTCTAGAGATTAGCAAATATTTCAGAAAAGATTCAAAACCTCACTCGAGGGATCAACATTTCCAGAAGGGGATAAAACAGCAGAGCCATTTCCAAAAGGAGATAGATCAACATCAACATTATTCAACCTTTTCTCAAATCCATAACAAAATGATGTGGATCGTCATTCCCAGTAGAAGAATTCATAATGAAAAGAACTTATAGCTCAGAAGTTTGAACAATTCAAGATAAAAATAGTGCTTCATATCTTTGCCCTATTCTTGTTAACATAAGAATGAGCAAAGAGGGCCAGCTGTAATCACCATTTTTAGCCTGCAGCAGCCCCTCCACGTTGCAAATTCCAGTAACTTCCAACAATGATAGCAGCCCCTCCACGTTTCAGAAGCTTCCAGCAGCTCCACCTGTGGCCTCCCAAGCACCATCCACGTCGCAACTATAGGGTGAGTCACCACCATAGTTCGGTGACTCACCGAACTTTTCCCCTTTACCCGGTCCAAAGGCAGATTCGTGGTGGCCTATAAAGGCCACCGAATCTGCAAAGAAAGGAAAGGAGATAGCAAAAACCAAAGATAGAGACAAGAACATAGAGGAACAACCACCGACGGACAGCAACCATAGAGCAAACAACGAAGCAAAAACGAGCAACATCGACAGCAACCAACACAAGCAACGAAAAACAAAGAGGAAAAGAGAATGAACTCACCACCGAGGATAGCCGAACGTCGTTGGAGCCGTTGTAAAATCGAAGGTAATACCTATGGTTTCTTTTAGATTTAGAGAAATCTAGAGGGTTTTAGGATGAAAGTAGGCCATATTCGGCCTTAGAATTAAAAGAGGAACATTCGAAGCTATTTACCCGAATTCCGGCCAACGTAAACGGTGGCCGACGGTAGTGCCGGCGTCGGAACGAGGCGGCCAACCGATGATTATCTTCCTCCGAGCGGAGCCTTTAAGAGAGAGTAGAGAGAATTTTTCATCTCTCTCACTTAGAGAGAGAATGAAAAAAGAAGGAAATGAAAAAATGGCCTTATGACCGATTAGCTTAGGGGATATATACCCTCACCAAAACGACGTAGTTTTGGTGAGGGACTTTGTGTAAATACGAGTATGGGTTAATTATACCCGTAGCCACTATAACTTTAAAACTTTGCAATTTAATCCTTAAAAGCATATTTTTATTTATTATAATTTGGTATTCGAATTTTACTTATTTATAATTTAATCATTGACCTGTATATATTTATTTTAGGTTAAATATCATTATTAATCCTGTAATTTTAATAATTTACATTTTAAACCCCAAATAATTAATAAGGGTTAATTACACTATTAGTAGTTACTTTTTTTTATAATTCTAATTATGTCCATTAATTGTTCACATTTTATAATTTGATCATTAATCTTTTTGATATGTTTCAATTATTATTTTAATTATTATGTTATTATTATGTAGTCATATAAACATATATAATAAATAATATTTATTTACATATTTTTTATATATTAATCCTATTTATAAATTTAATTTTATATAAATTACTTTTAATAAAAATAAAATATTTTAATATTTATTTATTTTTTAATATTAAGAAATGTGATGTCTTAAAGCACCTAGAAGTCATTTTCTGATATTCTTAAATAAATATATATCTTATTTTTATAAATTATATATATTAATTTATTTTAATTATTTTTAGAGAAATGTTTTATTAATATTTATTTATTTTTTAATATTAAAAATGGACTGTCTTAAAGCACCTAGAAGTCATTTTCTAATATTTCTAAGTAAATAAATATCTTATTTATAATTATAAAAATAAAAAAATAATATATTTTTTCTTAAAATTAGACTAATAAATTTGAAATAACAAGATTGTGAATTAAATATATTTTTGAATTTTTAAATTTCCAATAATAGAGAATTTATAATTAATAAGTACCAATTTTGGGCGTTGTGGGATGCTAATACTTCCCCAAATGTAATCGACCTCAAATACCTTTTTATTATTAAAAAAATGAATTTTTGGTTAAAACGCAGACCGAACGTATCTTTTAACTGATATTTTCTTAAAAACTCTTTTAAAAGATAATTTTTAAGTATTCGACCTACCTAACCCAAAAGATCGATGGCGACTCCCAAAACATTTTAAAAACCATTTATTCACATCACTTTTCCCGCCAAGTTAAAAATTCGTGCCCGGACGAAAATCGGTTACGACACATGTATGGTTGTAAGAGTGAAGTTAACATGATAGGATCCAATGGAGGTAAACCCAAGGCTAAAGTTGAGAAGTCCAATGGAAACAGCAGTGAGGATGGGAAAGAGCATTGATGTCAATTGGGTTTATTTTCAAAAAGATTGAAGCGTCGGGCCTTGTGAAGGGTGCAAAATGTCAGCATCAGATGCCACGTAGTAAGTGTTGTGGCTGAAGGAGAAATAAACAGAAATTCAATCATGATAGAAATGGAAGTAGAAACATGAGCAACTCAAGAGGAAGGTAGATATAAAAGATCCCCCCCGCCCTCCCTTCTATAGCTGTAGAAATCTTAAGATACAAAAAAGAATGTGGCTCGGGGAAATGAGTCAACCCTCTATCACCAAAAAAAAATGTCACTCACACTGAACCCTACAAACATCAGATGCGGTAATGTCATGTACAAATGGGGGTGAAATAAAATCAGGGAGGGCTCTGAGAAAAAGAAATCAATGAAATTAATATTTAGTTCTCTTTTCCAAGCTGAGCAAGGTATTCCTTGTCTGCACTCGAGAGTCGTTTTTGAAACATTGACCATTCGTTTTTGCACCTTGCTCTAACCTGCGAGTAAAAAAGGAAGAAATAACTGAGTTGGCTTACAGATTAACCCTTCTTTTACAACGACAAGTTTCAAATGCCGAGATTCATAATATGCATACCCCTTCCCAAGGAGCTTTCCCAGCCTCCGAATTGCCCTGAAATTTTATGCGATTATAATCAGGACGGCCATGATAAAATGAGGAAAAAGGTCTACAGTTATAGATCAAAAGCTATATTCATATCATTAATAATTCACATAAACATCCGAGGAAATAAGCTAACACATCATTTGGCATTGAAACCAATATTAACTGGTAAGCTGACGAGAATGCACCTGCTTCCCAAGGGAAGGGATTACTTGATGTATAATCCACTGTGAATCTACCACGCCGATTTTTTCATGTGCAGGCTGCGAAGAAGAAAATGGCAATTTAGTACAAGAGAAAATAAGAGGCCGGATTGAGATAAACATGAAGCTCTGACTTTTCACAGGGCTAAGAGAAGCCAGCTTGGCATGTTATTGGATAGTTGAAACAATTACAGTCTCACTAGAAAATTAACAATTTTTATAAACTAGCCACTTTAGTCTTTCTGCATTAGTTGTCATAAGAATGCCTTCAAAAATTCAAGTGTTGCTGATTTTCCAATGAAGAGAGTCCAAAAAGAGCCGGTAATTTTAAAGCATTTTACCGATGCTTTGTATTCTCTATCAATTAAAGACTTCCACAGGTTCATATATTGTTCACTGTAGAGCAGTGAATGGCGAAAAAGGAAATGTTAAAAAAAAGAGACAGAAACCACTAACCTCAACACATCTTCTGAGAGCAAAATCCAATCCCCATCCATGCACCAAATCATTCTACAAGAACAAGATTTGCTAAGCACTTCGGTAGCATCAAAAGGAAAGGGCTCAAGAAATTAAGCATCCATGCACCGAACTGATATACAAGAATCTCATTTTTGGTAGTATCATAAGGAGCTCAGGGAATTGTACCAAGTTATGAAGTAAATTTTTAGCTAAAGGTATTCCAAGCTCCTGATTGATCTGTGTCTTCATTCTTAATTCCATCATTGGAGATATTGAGAATTTAGGGAACTCGTCCCAAATTGTGCTGGTATTTGAGCTGGTTCTAATCAAATTATTTTTCTTTCTAAAAAACCTCATTCAAGAACTACAATGAGTCCATCAATTAAGAGTTCTCTTTAGATTTAAGTTTTTCTATTTACTTGGGCATGTAAACAATCTGGCTAAAGAATGGAATTCTTAGCTACACCTTCACCTGAATCATATGCCACACACATCTCCAAGCCTCCCGAGAAAATACAGGTGCCATAATTTCCACAAAACTGAAAGAAAGCAAACAAGGTTAAATGCATCTGGTTGAAGGGAAAATCAACAGTGGCATAGAGAGAGAGCATACGCGGCACATGGTGGCAAATGAGGATCACTGCACCAGCCTGGTTTCTCTCTGTAATCCTGTGAACCAAGTTCAAATGCAGAATTAGATGATACCCAAAAAAATCCTTTATGATCCTAAAGTAATTGCGACTTCATATGGATGAGTAATAGAGAGAGAAAAGCCTACTTGTGAACTTCTTTGTCACCTCTCCTCTTTGTCATCTGCCATGTCAATCCATTATTGGGCTCCAAACCTGGTTGTGAGATCTCCAGACCATGCTTCTTGACCAGTTGTATGTATCTGACAATTTGTGTAGAGAAAATAAGAAACATATACATGTTGAAACTAGTGAAAAACATAAATGGTTTATAGGACAAACCTCTCCGAATTGAAGTGTTCCACTCCCAGGTCTTCATCCCAGATGAAAATATATTCATAAGCGGAAACAACATCTGGATGCAAAAACCTTTTCGCATACCACCTGATAAAATATATATATTAGAATGAATATCAGGAATGCAGCAACTTATCGTCCATCTAGCAAGGCTGCAACTGGAATTGAAGGAAGCAAGGAATAGGCAAAAGCTTATCCTTTCTTCAAAATTCCCTCTAACTAAAAAGGATCCATCAACATAGAAACTGCAAACCATTCCGAACACCATAAAACTTACCATTTTGTTTGCTTCTTTACGCTAACATGGATTGCATTCTTTGACCACTCATATTGGTCCCATTCAGTCGTCCGCCCATCATAATGAAAAAGCATGATTTGGAAATCCTCAGAAAACTACCATACGAGAGAATACATAAGCATCAAAATCCTCAGAAACCCATCATAATGAAAAAGCATGATTTGGAAATCCTCAGAAAACTACCATACGTGAGAATACATAAGCATAAAAAACCCTGGAAAACAAATTTTAAAAAATGGAATGTCCCATTGACTGACCTTTTTAACACATTTATCTATATTATCCCTCTGATCAAAACCGACCGTAAATGTCACTAAATACTTTGGTTTCTTCTTCAGATCCTGCAGAGTTAAGGAAAATCATGATAAGAGACATCTATTAATCAAGAATATTAAGACATGGATGTATATTTCAGCACCCAGCAAGACATAAATTCCAAAACTGAGAATGTAGTGATTTAGGGGCAAAATGACCCTCATGCATTAGAATTTTTCTTTTGGAATTTGGAAAGAACAATTAAGTTGTATTTAATGTTCCTAGGCGGTGAAGATATTAAAAGAAAAAGACAGTTCCTGCCTGTTTCAGTTACTTAGATGGTATTAGTTAAGCACCATGATTATGATGTTTCTGCGTAAATATCACTTTTGGATCTTACCTCACTAGGTTCACCCCATAACCTGCGCAAATAAAGGTCAGTTTCTGGAACAACAATTCCAGGAGGTAACATTTCTGCACCACGAGGATTTGTGGGAACATATATCTGGAAAAAATAGAAGCAGAAAACAATTAACAAAACATATCAAAACCATGCACAGTGTGGTAATTGTGACAAATAGCTCAGCTCCACAAAAGAACGCAGAAAATAGGTAGATAAGACAAGCTTATCTAAGACAAAAATAAACAGTGGTAAACAAAAGTTGCACTGATAATTTGAAAAATATATACAATCCGTGTCAATAAAATGTCTTCTCCTTCCAAACAACAAATGGTTAAAAGAGCAAAGGGGACAGGGAGTAAGCAAACAGGCACCTTAGGCAGATTGTCTGAGGTTCTCTCAGGAGACCTGACTATAAAGTCTTGGTCATTAGATATGGATACATCAAAAGTTGATCTAAGGCTTGAAGGTAAGTGAATCTGCAGGGAGTGAAAACAAATCATATGGATGATAGATTGACTGCAGAATAGCTTAATTATTAATGAAGGCAAACGTACCTTGTAATGGGAAACTGATGGAAATGAAACACCAATAAAAAATCCCAACACCATTCCAAGAATTGTTGCGATAACAAGCCTGGCTCTCTCATTTGTTTTCTTAAAAACTCCACTGCCAAGACAATAAGTTTAGTTAAAACACATTATTTACAAACTAAAAAAAAGAATTCAAACCCAAGAATGGGTTGCAAAAGATTATGCTTTTCACTCTATTTGATCTATTTGTTTTATATTTGAAGTGTCTAATAGTGAGAGGTAACAATTAGTAAATCCTAACCTGCGGTGCATGGTGGCCATATCTGTATGCTCTCTTGCTCTTGATTTAGAAGGTTAGACGCCCTCAAGGACAATTATCTCCCATAAGCACCTTCAGGAGCAATGGGGAATCTTCAAGAACACCAAAGCAAAATTGCTCGTCTTCAATTGAGCTTGATCTTTTGATCAGTGCAACGTTCCTAGCTTCAGACTAAACTACTATAACAAGTTTGCAATATTTTAGATGGTTAGAAAATAAATCTAGAACACCAATTACAAGTTTCATATTGTAAGACAATGCCAATAAAAATCAAATCCAAAAACTTAAACGCTAATCAAGCAAGTCTCCATGTTAGTTGCTGCTTTGCCTGAAACGACTACTAAAATTTCAACTGCTTAAAACCAGAGACATAGTTCAATATGTTTGACTATAGTTTGCTCTTATAGTACAATTAACTGTAAAAACTTGAAATGAAAATGTAAGCAAAAATTTCTTAAATAAAAGCAGCCATAAATCGGATTTAAAAAAAAAGAGTCACCAATTCTTCTATTTATTTATGTTGTTTTAACTCTCCAGAGCAAGTACATCATGCTTTACCACTTTAGGGATCAAACCATTTCCCAATCCCGGATCCACCACATCTTCTCTAAATCCCAAACTCAAAACGACTTTAACATGGTAAAACAACCGCCAAATTACAAAGAAAACATGAATGCCCAGTTAATCAAAAATTAAAATTTGCAACTAAAAAGATGACACTCTTACTATTATCTGATGAAAAAAAAAGTTCAGCCTTTTCATTCAATTTCCTGATCTGCATATTGAAAAAGAAATTTCCCGATCACATTCAACAAAGCCAGACACTGGAGCTCACACTAGTAAAAATACCCTTTTTAATAAGTAATGGCAATGTTAGATTTCAAGATCAAAGCCGAGAAGACGGGAAAAACGTACGTACATAAGATTTCACACTTCAAGTTATTACTTCAATGAAAATACTAAAATAACCCATAAAGAAATTCAAATTTTGAGAAGAAAAACCTAGGGTTAGAAACATACCTCGTTCTTTATTGATTGAAGATCAGTTGATCTTGATCTTATACCACAAAAAAAAAAAGAGAGAGAGAATAAAGTGTTTCTTTTCTAATAAAATGTTGTCTGAAGACTAAGAGAGACAATGAAAGAAAAACAGTATACAATCTGGTATTTGTTGTCTATGCGGTGGCTTAATTTTACTATTGAGTTAATTAATTATATTTTTTAATTATATAATTACAATTAAAATTAATTATTATAAGTATTAAATATGATTTATTTAACATTAATATTAAAAACGTAAAAACTTTATTAATTAAATTTAATAAAAAGCTAAGAACTTTATTTGAATTGAAAAGAGATGAGATAGTATACTGAAATATTATTTTTATCTAATCAGTCACCACTTTATATAAAAAAAAATCAGTTTCAACTTTAAAAACCCGTTTTGTTGTGTACTTATTATTTAATTATCTTTAATCAGTTAACACTTAACAGTTGTCAGACTTTAAGCTATGTTTTGGGAACATATGACTACTGATTTGACATTTTAAATGTCATTACGACTCGGATTTTGGTTGGATCTTTTGTTTTTTCCCCTTAAGTTTTTACAGTATTTTATTAGATGAGCAATATTTATCAGGAGAATAGGTTAATAGTAACAAAGACAAATATCCTGGTTGATTTAATTTATTAAAATTTGATACTTTATTTCTAAATTAGTATTTTAAGAAAACCTAAGTTTTTATATGGAGAAATAAAAATACAAACTTTAGGGGCTACATAATACAAATGTAATGTTTACTTCAAGCCATGAAATTTGTTTGGCTCAAACCACAATGGCCTTTTCAGGGAAGTTGGCATTTGCATTTCCATGGGATTTTGGTGATCAATCAAATTTCATAAAGAGATCAAAACAAATAAATGTGTATCATGTTTACTGTTAACTGACGCACTCCTCACCAAAATCTTGATATTCAAGCAATCCTCAAACCATCTACATATTGTATGTTCTAGTTATTGCAGAGGTATGCATTTTATAAAAGAAAATGCTGGTTTGGTTTCAGTTTTTGAAGACAATTAATTACAGACAGCAGAGCCAGTTCTGCATTCATATGAACAAAGTAAGAAAAGAAGACAGACGAAAAAATTATATTTGGGGTGATTTTTCTTTTTAGATGAAAGAAATAAAGAATAACAAACAACGGCTTGATCGTGTGAATTTCGAGCACCATAGTGGCAGACCTTTTACATGGTCAACTGTCACAATCTCTGTAGCATTGTTGCATCGCAATACATCTTGTCCCAACTTGGCACCAGCGGCCTTGAGCCCTTTGAGTGACACAGGTTGGTTGAAAAGGTTTAGTAATGGCAACTTCCCATTAGGCAATAAGGTTCTAAAATCTTCCACCAATAGTGGGACTTCAAAATTTGCTTTATCGTGCTGAACAACATTGTCCTTCGCACTGATATGAGCCCCTGGTTCCATATGGTTGGTTGAAAAGCTAGCTTGGTTCTGAAAGTTTGGATAAATGCCAATGTATCCTCTGATGTACATCATGTCAATGAGGAACTTCTTCCATAAGCTTGCCATTCATTCGTTCTCGACTTCAGGATTTGAACTGGATTCACTTTGGCGTCTTCTTCGGTGAATCTCATGTTCATGTAAACATAGAATTCTCTCCAATGCTTGGGGAAGAATACTGCACCCCAACTACAAGGTAGCTGGTGAAGGTAAGGTGTAAATCTGCTTGAAAACTCGATTGCGTTCCATCTCGGCCTCTCTTTCACAACTTCAACTAATCGAGGAGTATAAAGAAAGATCAACAAGAGCTCGGGAAGGATACTTGAGGGTCATAGTGGTAGGCTAAGAGAGCATATTTAATCCATAGATAGTAGCAAGAGAGACTTCGATATCGTCATCAAGTAGTAGACCGTAGTCGTTATCCGATGTTGGATACCAACTCTCACTAACAGCTCGAATGAGACCTCCTTGAATGATTCTCCTTCTGAGGGTTTTAGGGCAATGAGGCCATTGAAATGAATCTACAAGTCTAATAGTTGCCTCATCCAATTTACTTTCCATGTTGAAACTGATAGGTATCTCATCTCCTATATAGTATGCATCACTCAAGACTTAAGAAGCCTTGTTAAAGAATGTGCGCGGTTTTGAGTAATTATATTGATAGAGATCCACATACGGTTCCAATCTGCAATACAAAATGATCATTTAGATGATTTAACAATCAAAATCCTTCTAGAACATGTTAGCATTCTTACTTTGCAATGATTTTGATCTTAGATCTGCCATCCATAGAACCTTTGAGACAGAAGGCCTTGGTAAAACTACGAGTGTAGTACTATTCGGATTCGTCTCTGATGCCATCTTCAAATCTTTTTTCACATTGAGATCAATGTCTGCCACTGTGATAATCATACTGGGGTTATGAATTTTGATCAATCCTTTCAAAATAGAGTATACTGGCTGCAGAATTGGGACCTCAGAGTTCGATGTTCCTGAAAGTGTTCCAATTTGTAAATCGAAAATCTTAAATCTTCGCTCTTTGCAAACTGACTTTGGTCAGTTTAGAGCTACTGCAACATCTTCACAAGGGAAGAAATTATCTCCAGAAACTACAATGTAAGCCTTTTTTCCGACAGAAGATCTGAACTTTTCGAGCAGCGGTGCAAGTGCCTTGACCTCATCGACACTGTGAGCATAAAAGAAAGCGTTGATCTTTTGAGGGTATATTGCAGCCCACTGAGTTACATAACCAGTAGTTAGTTCCCTCCACCATTGTTCATCTCTGACTTGAACAATGTCCTTAAAGATCACAGTGGTTTCCGAGATGTAAGCAAGCATGGGTTCACTATCACCCTATGTTTCTTTGTCAGTAGAGTCAACTGGAACAACAAATGACCCTGTATTTCTGTACTTTTGAAGCTGATAGCTGTTCAAGTTTGGAAAAAGGTTTATAACCTTTTGAACTTTGGAAACTGCAACTTTAGAACAAAAACAATCATCCAATGCTTAAAACTGTGTTTTACGGCGATAAAAAACATTATAACACGTAAAACACATTTTTAACTGTGCTACAATATTAAAAATTAACACTGAATAATGTGCAAGTAAATAATTTAGTATAAAAATCAATAATGCTGAAATTATTAGTAGCGAAACAGGATACAGAGCATCAACCCATAACCGAAACTAATGTATAAAATATCCATCATTTTCTTCAAAAGAGAATAGAATATTAAGAAAAAGTTGACCAACTCAGTACTAATAAATTGAAGCATGAGTTAAAAGATTCTTTCATAGAATTAAGTAGCAAATTAGTACTTTAAATGCTTTCTGAGTCAACTTTCAGCATTGTGCCCTCTTATTCTAGCACAATTCATCAAATATGTAGAGATCCCTTTGGTACAATCAGTTTCCTCAAGATATAATTAAATCATATTTAGCAATGGCACAGTAGTCTTTATCACCACTAACATATATATATATTATTCAACAGATGACCAAACACGAAAAAATATTCCATTTTTGTACCAAACCAAAACGAGTCAGTGACATTTTTTTTCTTCCGGACTATTACTATACCAACTTTTTTTTGATAAATTGTGTGACATGAAAATTTTGTAAACGTACCTAAGATAAAGATCTTCATCGGTCATGAATGTGAATGGCTTCTCTGTTGGGAAATAAACGAGTAATTTCCCTATAACCAGATTAGTGAGAATGCGAAATAAAAGCGAAAAATGATACCCGAAATTGATAACGGAGTTAGCCAATTATGCTTACGTCTCCGGACTGCTGCATATATTTTACTAAAGAGAGAAAATTTACAGGTGTTTACAAAATACTCACAACTCACAAGAAAACTCTCTAAACTCTTTAGTATTGGGAGAAAAAAATGATTTGGGATATTTTAAAGCTAAATGGGTTAGGATAATTATAGTTTAAACTTAAGGACTAATCTTGTAAATATATAAAGTTCAAGGACTCAATTTTATAATTATCCATTGCCAAAATCCAACAAAATTGGCTGCCCACTTTGAACCACTAGTTGCCCCATTAATGCTTCCAAGCTGTCGGCTGCTAAATGCATCAATTCAACCCTTACTGCCATGCATTTCAATTCTTGCGATCATGCATTATTAGGTCAACTTTCAACAATCTCCCACTTGAAGAATGGTTTTAATTTGTCTTCACACCTCGATCAATGCAACAACATTTCTGGTCTGTTATTCTAGCATGCCAACTGAAGCTGAACACAACTTCAGTTTGTACGTAGTCACCATCTTTGTCAACATGTCTGCCAAATTTTGAGCTCCATTAATCTTTTCAAGTTTCAAAATCCCATCTTCCAGAAGAGACCGGATAAAATGATATCTCAATTGTATGTGCTTCGTCCTGAATGAAAAGATGGATTATTTTCTAGATGGATAGCACTTTGACTACCGTAATACAAGACATTGTCTTCTTGTTTCTTGCCTAACTCTTCAAGAAACTTTGGAGCCAAATCATCTCCTTGTTGGCTTCCGTAACAGCGACATATTCTGCTTCAGTTGTGAAAAGAGCAACTATCTTTTGTAGTTGAGAAACCCAACTCACCGCGATTTCTCCTAGAGTATAGACATACCCTGTATTGCTCCTTCTGATGTCAACATTTCCGGCTAAGTCATCATCTACATAGCTTGTCAGTATTGTATCTCCACCTTTGAAACAAAGTGCTTTGTTTTTGGTACCTAGCATATATCTGATGATCCATTTAATTGCTTCCCAATGTACATTGCCTGGATTATTCATGTACCTGCTAACAACTCTCACTACTTGAGCAATATCTGATCTGATACAAACCATGGCATACATCATACTTCCAATTGCTGAGGCATACGACACCTTCACCATGTGTGCACGTTCTTCCTCCGTCTTTGGTGATTGTTATTTGGAGAGTTAAAATGAACACCTAAAGGTGTACTTACTGGTTTAGCATTTTTTATGTTGAACCTGGAGAGTACTTGGTTGATGTACTCAGCCTGTGATAACATCAAAGTCCCTGACTTTGTGTCTCTCTTAATCCTCATCCAAAATTTGCTTTGTAACGCCCAAATCTTTCATTGCAAACTGCTTCGACAATTTTTGCTTTAAGTTTATAATCTCTTGTATGTCTGAGCCTGCAACGAGCATGTCATCAACGTACAACAATAAAATAATGAAGTTGTTATCGAACTTCTTGATGTAGCAACAATGATCTGCTTGGCATCTGGTAAAACCACTGCTACCCATGAAACTATCGAACTTCTTGTACCACTGTCTAGGAGCTTGCTTTAAATCATACAAGATCTTCTTCAACCTGTATACTAAGTTTTTCTTGTCTGCCTTTATGAAGCCTTCTGGCTGCCTCATATAGATTTCTTCCTCCAAATCACCATGAAAGAAATCTGTCTTCACATCTAACTGCTCAAGATGTAGATTCTCTGCAGCTAATATTTGCAACACCAGTCTGATTGTAGACAACTTCACGATTGGAAAGAAAATTTCATTGTAGTCAATACTTTCTTTTTGTTGAAAACCTTTGACAACCAATCTTTCTTTGTAGTGTTTGCTCCCATCGTGCTTTTTTTTGATCCTGTAAACCCACTTGTTATGGAGCGCCTTCTTGCCTGTTGGTAATTCAACTAATTCCCACGTCTGATTTGACATAAGCAAGTCCATATCATCTTTCATGGAAGACTCCTACTTGACTGAATCCTCCACCTGTATTGCTTCATTATAGCACTCTGGTTCACCATTGTCAGTCAGCAACAAGTAGGGCAAAGAAGGCGAATAACGCTGGTTGGTTTAGGAATTCTGGAGGAGCGTCTTAGTTCTGGTGTGCCTTGTTCTTCTTGAACTTCTTCAGGACTGATCTGAACATCATTTCCAGAAATCTCCTCAAACTCAACAAATTCCTTTGTTTCAGCTTCGGAATTGGAGCTACTTGATTATATAGTTGACATCTTTGTACATCACATTCTCATTGAAAATGACATCTCTGCTTCTGATGATCTTTTGATTTTCATAGTCCCAAAACCGGTAACCGAACTCATCACCACCATAACCAACAAAGACACATTTGTTGGACTTGGCATCAAGTTTACTTCTTTCAGCAGAATTTATGTGTACATAAGAAATACAACCAAACACTCTTAAGTGTGAAAGGTTTATTTCTTTCTTGCTCCAAACTTCCTCTGGTATTCCACCATCTAGGGGAATTGAGGGCCCACGGTTGATCAGGTAAGTTACAGTGTTGATAACTTCAGCCTATAGCAATTTGGGCAATCAGACATGTATCCCATGCTTCTGAAACGTCCATTCAGAGTTATGTTCATGCGCTCTGCTATGTCATTCTGTTACGGTGTCATGGGAATTATTGTCTCTATCTTGATCCTATTGTTTACGCAGAAATCTCTGAATCTACTATTTTTGTTCTCTCATCCATTATCAGACCTCAACCGCTTGACTTTCAAACCAGTCTCATTTTCCACCATGGCCTTCCATTTTCTGAAGGTATCAAATACTTCTGATTTCTTCTTCAAAAAATAAACTCACACCTTCCTTGTAGAATCATCGATGAATGTGACATAATATAGTGAGCCTACAAGAGATGAAACTAGAGATGGTCCCCATACATCAGTATGAACCAACTCTAACTTTTCAGCCTTGGGTGTCTTACCAATCTTTGCAAAACTGACTTTCTTTTGTTTTCCAAATATGCAATCCTCACATAATCGACATCTATATTCTTTAGATCCGACAGTTTCCCTTTTGACAAAAGTGTCTTCATCTTTTTTGCTCATATGGCCAAGCCTTTGGTGCCATAGGTTTGATTTTCCATCAGCATCTGCTACTTAATGATATTCTCTAAATTTGAGGTTAAATAGAGAGTATCAATCTTGTTACCACGAGCAATAATTAGTGCTCATTTGGTAATCATCCATTCACAGCCTGAAAAGGTTATACTATATCATTCTCCATCAAGCTGTCCTACATAAATCGAATTTCTTTTGAGGTCAGGAATATGTCTCACTCTTTTCAGCTTCCAGGTGGTCTGGTTTGGTAACTTTAATTGGATGTCTCCTTTTCGAATGATGTTCAAAGTTTCATCATCAGATAGATGAACCTTCTTAAAATCACCACTGACATAGTTATCCATGATTTCTTGGCATGGGGTAGAGTGGAAAGATTCCCCTGAATCCAAGATCCATGATTCAATCAGACTGTTGACACTTAGAATCATGGCATCACCTGTCTCCTCTGTCATGTTGGTAGATTCTGTGTGCCGGTATCTTTCTTGGGGCTTGACAATCTATTTTAAAGTGACCCTTCTTGCAACAATTATAACAGTTAAAATCTTTATTTCCCGTTTTTGGATTTTCGTGTAACATCCCAAACTATGGGTTAGTGACTAAATTGTAAAATAATTTTAGAATATGGTGATTAAAGTGGAAAAGTTGAAAATTCCAATGATTTATTTGAAAATAATATCTTAAGGGTTATTGGTAATTATTAAAAGAATTAAAGGGCAAAATGGTCATTTGACTTGAAAATGATATATAGGCATGTGGGGATAAGGATGATGATATATTTTCTCCACTTCATCATCTTCTTCTTCTTCATGTACGAGAGAAAGAGAGAGCCAAGCTTGCAAATGTAAGTTTTCGAATTAGTTGATTATTTGTTGATTTAAAAGTTGGGTTTTGATCCTTAGATAATAATTAAGCTTAAGGAAGCTTAATTTGTCTTAAAATCAACAGATGAAAAAGTTATGAAAGATTAAAGAAAATGGGTTTTTAAGTGAAATTTTGAATAAGAAGGTTAGAATGAATTTGGAGGATGAATTTGACTTGTCATCTATGAGAATAAGAAGTTAGAAGTGTTAGAATTAAGTTTGGATAACATGGAAAATTTGGTATGATTCTTAACCTTTAGAATTTGGATGAAATATGGGAAATTATAAAGTGTTGGAATGATAGAAATTAGTTAAAGTTGTTATAGATGAGTTTAGTAGTATGATAAGGATTTTATATATGAAAATTTGGGTGAAGTGTTGATGATTTTCAGATGAAATAGCCTATTCTGGGCAGGTGCATCGATGCACTATGAGTGTGTACCGATGCACTAAGACAAAATTTGAAGGTGCATTGATGCATTAAGGGGTGCATCGATGTATTAAGGGGTGCATCGATGCCTAGGAATTTCGAAGCTATTTATTGTACCGATGCACCCATAGTGCATCGATACACCCCTAAAGGAAAAATAGAATTTTGGTTCATTAAACTAGCTTAAGTTATTAACATCAAGTTATAAGGTTTAGGCTTCTGATAATTATCTTGGAAATTATATAGATATTGAGCCTAAACAATTTTGAAACAATCAAATAATTAGGATCAAATCAAAGCAAGGCTAAGGTGTGCAATTTAAATTGTACTTATGTTATTGAACAGACATTCACTATAACAAATTTGTCAATTTATGATGAAATTTCTATATGACATTGTGTATAACGTCACAAAACATACTATATGTGACGTTTTTTTTTCTTTTCGTTATATTTATTGATTAATGGTATATTTTTTATGACAATTTCAAAAATAGTCATTGATTTTCGTCACTATATGCTTGGCGCCAAAATTTCCCACCAAATTTTTTAGTTGGAAACGTTTTAATGGCATTTAGATAAAATAATGACATTATAAAATTGTCTCCAATGAAAAAAGGTATTAGTGACAATTTATTATAATGACAATTCGATTTCAATTAGTGACGTTGCACATTTGTCACAAATAAGTTTTTATTCGTGACAATTTAATTCGTCATATTTTATAAGACATTAAAAGTGACTTTTTATTATTGTCAAAAAAATAGTTTTAGCATGACGAAATCAATATTTGTCACTTATTTTTATCTTTTTTTTATATGACAATTTTAAAAGACGTCATGAATTTACGTCACTTAATGTTAAAAATAAGATAATCTAAAAACATTATTAAACAATGCAATTTATAGAGATTTTTTGTGTTTTAAATTTTATTGACATTATTATGTATTAGATGATCTCACATTCAAATATTTCTTTAGAGAAAAACATAAAATAATAAATCGTAAAAAAATGACCAAATGATTTTTTATATATTACTACACTTCTATAATTTCCATGATGTTACATCAAATTGTTTAGGGAAAAATAGATATTTATACTTGATCATAGAAATACTCATAAAGCTCCAATATATTTAGATACATATACCATCAACAATCTTAAAATATAAAATATTACTCTTTTAATAAAAATAAAACAAAAGAAAAAAAACTAATATTATAAAACAAGTGTCATACAAAAAATTAAATTATAAAACTCTTAGATTATCAAAACAATAAGTCATGACAAGACCAATGAAACCTTACATGAATACAAGTCATATTTATGTGTATATAAAAAGTCAAATACTTATGTCAAATTATTTTTAATAATTAAAAAACAATACTTTTTGATTATTTTAAATTTATTAATTTATTAATCTATATTTTATTTTTATTTGTTTTTTTACTATTTTATTTTTTATTAATAATATTAAAGTGATATACCTACGTTTAAAATTGGAGGCAAATTTTCATCTCCCCATCAAAATTCCCTCTAAGCAAATTCCTGATTCCTTATTTATAGCAAGAAATTATACCTTTTAATAATAAATTATTTATTTCCTTAGTTAAGACTTGCCATTACATAAAGTAACTGCATATTCGATTTGATTTAGAGTTAATAAGATTATCAAGTAAGTGAAATAAAAATATTTTTCTTTTTATTTTATTTTGAGTGATCTTGTTTTAGAATTCTATTATTTTACAATTACTTTCTTTGTTTTGCTCCATATTATAGTAGAAGCGGTTTGTCAATTTCAATATTCAGGTAATTAAGTTTTTTTAATTTATTTTTATTTTACTGATAAATATAATTGAATATTGTATAAAAGATTTGATTTAGGATTAAAAAGATTATCAAGAAAGTGAAATAGAAATCTCATTCTATGTATTTTACTTTTGAAATAATCTTGTTTTAGAGTTATATTATTTTGCAAATTTTTTAGTTTACACCAGATTATAGAACTAGAAGCGGTTCATCAATTTCTAGGATTGAAATTTGCGAGTTGTCTCGATAGTGAGTCAAAGTCCTCCATAGGAGCTTTACCAATGGCTGTCAATTCTTCCAAGAGAACCTCTTCCTTATTCCTGTTTTTTATTCTTTCTTTTGCGGTTATGCCATTAAAGTTTTTTTTGGGCACAATTTTCTTTAGTTTACATAATTACTTTTGGAGATTAGTTTTCGGTGATTTCGAATACTTTTGTTTTGAATTGTTTCAATTCATAATTACATTTTGCTCCTGTAATTGAATTGGATTTTGTGCATGAAAATTGAATTCATTTAATTCTTAACCTTTTGCGATTAGTTTTATGGAATATATATTATTAAAATATATATTTAATCCGAATCGATTAAAATTTCAGTTTTAATCGTTGGATATTATTTTGGCATTTGGTTATTTTCTCAAGTCATTGTATGGTGCTTTATTTGGATTTAGTTCAAATATGATCGGTGGTTTATTTTTTTTGTTTATTATGAAATTTAAATCACGGTAAAGTTAAGGTTGTACAATCACAAACTATACATTCTCAATCGGAGAAGCAACGATCAAAGATATAAAACAAAGTATTGAGAGAAACCAACTCACCTCGAGGCAACTCGTTGAGTTTTATCTCAGAGAAATCTCAAGACTCAACGGTCTCCTTAAAGGGATCATAGAAGTGAGCCCCGATGTGTTGTTCCAAGCTGATGATGCTAATAAAGAAATCTCAATTTCAATATCCAGGTAATTGGCATATTTTTTAATATTTTTATTTTACTTTAAATATAATTGATTTTTTGTATAGTTTAGATGGTTTCGTCAATTTTATTTTAATGTGTACTTTGACAATTTTACATAGTTGTATTTGCTATGGTTTTAGTTTTAGGGTCTTTTTGTTCTTACCCAAAGTAGTTGCATTTTTACATAATTGAATATTTTATATAGTTGAGATGGTTTAGTCAAACTCAAATGAAGGTTATGAGATACGCTTTGTTAGCCGACGGAATTCTTGTGCCCTCATTTCAATTTTCAGGTAAACAATATATTTAAATAAATAAAATAATTATATAATTTTAACTATGACAATTAACGTTCTAATTATTTTGTAGCTTCAAATGATACCACAAACTTATCATCAATAGATTCGCAGTCGACACAAGATATGGATTGAGATTTTGGCAAAAAGTTATTCCACAAGTCATATTATGGTCATATTATTTTATTTTCTTTGAACATTTTTATGTTTTCTAGTGAAACATTCGTATAAATTTTATTATTTTACAATAAGTAAACTATGTTATTTTTTCTTTAGATTAATATAAATATTTTCATTTTAATATATATTGTCATATTATGGTGACAATCTTTATTTTATCATTGTATTGGAGATAATCGTATAAGGTGGCGTTATGCGTAATCATCATTCAAAATACTATTACATAACGTTATATTATGTTACTAAAAATTTGACAATATCTCTTTCGTAACATATAAGTTGATTTTATTGTATTATTCATGACGATATAAATTATTAATAAAATTATTATATAATTTAGTGACGTAACTAACTGTCATGCAATATAAGTTATAAAATGACGTTATGCATAAGTGTCATTCATAATACTATTAGGTAACGTTATATTACGTCACTAAAAATGAAACAATATATCTTTCATCACATATAGATTGATTTTAATGTATTATCCGTGACGATGTGAATTATTAATAACAAAATTTTCTATAATTTAGTTACGTAACCAGTTGTCATTAAGTATCAAATATAAAGTGACTTATGCATAACCATCATTTATACCGCTAATAGGTAACCATGTATTGCGTCACTGTTATTGTGATAACTTTTTCTTTCGTCGCTTATACAAATAAATTATTGAGTTATTGGTGACGATATGGTTTATCAATGACGAACACATACATTATTTGGTGACGTAATTAATTGTCATTGAATGCAAATTATAATGTGACATTATCCATTAACATCACTATATGTTTAATAATAAGTGACAAAATCTTATACATCGTCACATTTGACATTTAGTGACGCACCTAAGGTGACGTTCGTCGTGACGTCAATTTTTATGTCACAAAATACAAATAGTGACATAAATGTATGTTTCAGTGACAATATTTTAGATGCCACAAATAATCAAATTTGTTGTAGTGATTGGCTTGCGATGAGCCAGGGACGAAGTTACTATGGTAAGAAGTAACCTTTAAAATGTTATGTGATTCTTATGTGTGCATTAGTATATGGAAATGGGTGTATGTTATTATAAGTTACATGATCTACATGTTTACAAGAATATGCAATATGTGATATATGATGTATATATGAACATATGTGAACAAGATATGACATGCATGTTTACATGCACACATGTGATATATGTTATATGTTATATGATACGGATCTATGTGACTACGTGAGAAAGAATATATGTCTATGAGAAGATATAAGAACACGGTATAAGCTATGTGACATATGAATATGAATCATATGAAAATGTTCTACGTGTAAGTGAACTATGTGCTGATATGAATATGTGATAATTATAAAAGATAATGTCCATGTTATGTGTCATGATATCTATAGGTATAGTTGGCATGCCAAGAGTCGAGGGTCTATGCGGTCCTTCGGGAAATTCTACGTGGTCCTTCAGGACATATATGTAATTCCGTGAAACATGTATGTGGTACTTCGGTACACTTTTTTGGTCCATTGTATTATGTATATGGTTCTTAAGGAGTGGTCCTTCGGGACACATGTGATATGTGGTCCTTCGGAACATAGTGGTCATTCGGGACATAGTGGTCTTTCAGGACATTTCTACGCGGTCCTTCGGGACAAATGTTCAGTGCCCCTAGTGGGAATTTATACGAGCTATGATGACAGCATTTGTGCACAACCTCAATGTACTCGAATACCTTCAGTTCTCAACAGTGTACATAGGCTAATAAAGAGATTTCATAAGTATACTGAATATGATATGTATATGTGACATGTTATATGGAATAGATCACAGATTTATGTAATAGTGTATTGCTTGGTTAGTGCATGATATGTTATGTATAAGATTGTTAAATTATAAGGATTAATGATAATGAATATGAAATATTAAACTGTTGATAAAGATATAGATGTATGTGGATATATGTTACAGAAATAATATATGTTTTTATATGATACGATCGTAATAAATGTTTATAATCACTAAGTCCATGACTTAGCGTGTGATTGTTTCACACGTAGGTTTGGAAAGCGAAAAGAGAAGAAAAGAGGAACAAGACAGGTCAGTTCTCCTTACCAAAGATCAGATCAGAATATAGATCGAATTACATGTATTTTGTTAAATAGAATTTTAGTTGGTATGTAATAAAAGGATTTTTATTGGATACGCTCTGATTGAATTTTGGAATGTTTTAAACATATAAATGTAAATGTAAATGCATAGAAATAAACGATTAAATTTTTACGAGTTTTATGTACATTTTAAGAAAATCACTGTAGCAGCACTGTAGCGGTGCATCGATGCACTGTAGCACTATTCATGGCAATGTTCATCACTGTTCACGGTATTGTTCATACCGTATTTTACTGTTCATAAATATATTTTTGCCTCAAAATTTTATAACAAATACAATTCAACAATATATGAATGTATTTTCTTAATATAAGTTCAAATGTTCTGTTATTTTGCAAGAATAAAGGTTTTGAAATGTCAATGTGACATCTCGGACTCGTATCCGGGTCGGATACGAGTTGGGGTGTTACATTTAATAGTATAAGAGCTACGGTTTAGCCGATTTAGGCTAAAAACGAAGTCAAAAGTGTTTTAAAAAGTATACATGCCAACACAAAGTGAAAATTTTTCTGATATGATAGTGTAAGGAGTATGTTGTCTTGATAATAGAGTTAAAGTGTTATGTTATATTAGATGTATGATTATGATAGCTTCTAAAGTGAAGCACAAGGCCATAGACCTGAAGGTAATAGCATTCACCTGCCCTGGCCAGGCAGGGAGAAGAGCGAAAACCTCAAGGAGTGCCTGTATAAGATTAGAGAATGTTTTATGATGTTGAATGATATTATGATGTGTTTTCAATTTTATACTTCTATAATTCATAAATGAATGTATCGAAAAGAGTTAAGAGCAAACGATTTTAATGGTAAATTTGAGGTAGGTTATGTTGTTACAGACCTTTGGTTAAATGATATAAAAATAATGTTAGAAGGTATTCATTTCTTCTAAGTGAAGAAGTTGAATTGAATAGTTTTGTTACTACGTGGGCAAGCTAGATTATGGTAGACAAATGTCACCATGACAATGTTAAAAGACACAGTGATGTAGGTATTATTTGTAGAAGAATTCAAGAATAAGTACATGGATGACCAGTTCATAAGAAAAATGAAGCTCGAATATTTGAGCTTGAAGCAAGGGAATTACACATGCATGTATATGAGTATAAGTTTAATAAGTTAAACATATTTATTACTGAGTTGATTCTGATTAAGAAGGATAAGAAGGAACATGTGATTGGTTGTTTAGGGCTTGCGCCTTAAATTAAAAGAGTGTTATTGGTTTTGAAATTATTCTCATTTCAAGAAATGGTTAATCGCGCTAAATCTCTAGAAAGAGCTCAGAATGAAAGGATTGGAGAATAAAAATCTCAGATGATTAAGAAAAATTAGTGCTTCATAAAGTTAAGCACCATCACAGAAAGTTAGAGATTTTGGTTTTCAATTTTAACCAGATATAAATTAATTGTATTCTCCGCTAGAGAATCAAATCAGATGAGAGTCAGACAGACTCAAGCAGTAGGGTCTGATATTGGAAGATTAAACAAGTAGTTAATTGATAATAAGTCAGGGTTAAGGATAACCTTTATGAATTGGGTTAAAAGCTCTGTTAGAAGTTTATGAAAATTGAAGCAGGAAAAGTATTTTAAAGGGATGAGATGAGTATTGAGATCTGGTAATTGTTGAAACAAGTAGAGGAGATGAATGTTAATTAGAGAATATTAAAAAACCAAGGAATGGTTTAAGAATATGTATATCAGTGATCAGTTATAAGACAAAAGTTAATGGAATGGTTGAATTCAAACCAAAGGAATGTATTATAAACAAGTGAGAATGAAGGTTTGATAAGTAAAGGAAATAGAGGATGAATTATTTTGACTGGAAAATATATATATATATATATATATATATATATATATATGAATAGTTTGATGAAGGTTTACGTTTTGATTGAAAGAAATAAGTTGAATAATAAAGTAGTGTGATAGTGAATGTATTAAAGTTAAAGGATTTGTATGTTTGAAGGAAACTAAGGATTGATCGAAAAGTTAAAAAGGATAAAGAAGGAAAAGTATAAATGATATAAAAGGGATGTAAAAGAATAAGGGAAAAGGTAATGAAAGAATTAAAGTAATGAAGTGAAGTTTATGATAGCACGAAAGATTTATTAAAGAGTGATATGTAAAAAGAAATAGTAGACGTGTAAATAATATTGTGTATAAGCAAGAGTGTGGATATGATAAGGGGTTTGCATTATAGATGGCAAGAGTTAGTGATGTGGAAATATATTGGAATTATAAGGTATTGTTAAGTTATGATAACCAAATATGAAGTAGATCCAGATACAGTTTTATATCTTGATTATGTAATGTGGTGAAGAAAATAAGGATTTATATGTTTAAGAGAAGATAAAAAGTAATAGAAGAGTTTAAGAATGAGTATATTGGTGAACAGTTTATAAGAAAAAGAAAGTTTTAACGTTTGATTCTGAAACAAAAGAATAGTACCGTGAGTAAGTAAAAATTTGAGTTTAAAAAAAAGTATATGATCGGGTTGGATACGGTGATCAGTTGTGAAAGGTTAAGGATTGTATTCAGAAATTGATGTGCAATAGAACAATGTTAAATGATCTCCACTATTCTAAAGTAGAGAATTTAGATGATATGCGGTTGAGTTAAAGTATGGTAAACAAATGTTATAATAGGAATAATAAAAGATTTATCGATGTGAATATTGTTTCGGAAGAGTTTAAAGAAATATGTACATCGATGATTATTTTATAAGATAGAAGACATTGAATGATGAGTGTGAACAAAGAAAATTTCATGGTGTATGAGAATGAATGTGGATTTGATAAGTTAAGTAAATTATTGTTGAGATAATTATGATTGGAAAAAAAGGTATATGATTAATTAATTAATTAGGCTTATGCCTTAGATTGAACAGTTGTTATCGACTAGCCGTAAGAGTAAAGGTGATAGAGTTATAAGATTGGAAGAAAAGATAGAGTTATAAGATTGGAAGAAAAGATAAAGTGAGTTAATTAAGTTTAATATGGATTTGAATATGGTTATGTATTTGGATCATATAAATATGATGAAGGCAAAGAGAAGATTATTTACAAGTTTTAAAGGGAGCTTTGAGGAAGAAAAATACAAGTATAAAAGATGGCGAAGAATAAGGTTTTGTATAAGTAAAGTGATTATCAAAGTTATAAAGGTGTGATAAAGATCAATAATGAGTATGTGAACATGAATTAAAAGATATGGCCTATGTATAAGGATATTTAGATTTGTGAAGGAATGAAGGACTAAGGAAATTAAATGATGGAGTTTAAAAGCTCAAGTATGACAAGGATTATGATGAGGTATAAAGTATGAGTTAATATAAAGTAAAAAAATGTTCGTAAGATTATATGAAAAATTGTTGGATTTTGGCAAAGTGTATGTATTAATCATCTGCAGTGAGGATTTAAGGTTATTTTTCTTGGTCAAGTGGACGTGGACAGAGAGATAAAGAATGATTCATACGTATTAAGGAAGTTAAGATGTAGTTGAATAATGATAGAATAAAAGTTTGGTAATTAGATACTTATGAGAAAAGTCAATAATTTGGGATTTTGAGTAATAAGAATTGATGTTACTATTATATGATAAGGGATATGATATAGATGTATAAAAGAAAAAGGTAATGGAATGATTGAAGTAAGTTAGCACCTTTTGTTATAAAATGGTGATTATTCCTTAGACAAGTATGTGAGATTATATAAAAAAGAATTTTGCGTATTGTAGTACATACAAGAATTAAGGAATGGTGTAAAGTGATTAAAGAATGATGAAGGAAATCAATTGATTCATAATATTGAGTAGTAAGGATTGGAGTACTGTCTATATGATGAATGACATTATATGGATTTATAAAAGTAGGATGTATATGAAGAATTGAGTAAGAGAACAAGATAAGTCTGTTAGCGATGAACAGGAAATATTAAGTAAAGAAGAAACATGAGAATATTAGAAGATATGTTCTTATCAATGTGGACAATGAAAATTCGAGGATGAATTTTATTAAAAGGAGGGGAGATTTGTAACATCTCAAACTATGGATTAGTGACTAAATTGTAAAAAAATTCAGATTATGGTGATTAAAGTGGAAAAGTTGAAAATTCCAATGATTTATTTGAAAATAATATCTGAAGGGTTATTGGTAATTATTAAAAGAATTAAAGGGCAAAATGGTCATTTGACTTGAAAATGATATATAGGCATGTGGGGATAAGGATGAGGAGATATTTTCTCCACTTCTTCTTCTTCTTCTTCTTCATGTACGAGAGAAAGAGAGAGCCAAGCTTGCAAATGTAAGTTTTCGAATTAGTTGATTATTTGTTGATTTAAAAGTTGGGTTTTGATCCTTAGATAATAATTAAGCTTAAAGAAAGATTAATTTGTCTTAAAATCAACAGATGAAGAAGTTATGAAAGATTAAATAAAATGAGTTTTTAAGTGAAATTTTGAATAAGAAGGTTAGAATGAATTTGGAGGATGAATTTGACTTGTCATCTATGAGAATAAGAAGTTAGAAGTGCTAGAATTAAGTTTGGATAACATGGAAAATTTGGTATGATTCTTAACCTTTAGAATTTGGATGAAATATGGGAAATTATAAAGTGTTGGAATGATAGAAATTAGTTAAAGTTGTTATAGATGAGTTTAGTAGTATGATAAGGATTTTATATATGAAAATTTGGGTGAAGTGTTGATGATTTTCGGATGAAATAGCCTATTATGGGCAGGTGCATCGATGCACTATGAGTGTGTACCGATGCACTAAGACAAAATTTGAAGGTGCATCGATGCATTGGAATTTCGAAGCTATTTTGTGTACCGATGCACCCATAGTGCATCGATACACCCCTAAAGGAAAAATAGAATTTTGGTTCATTAAACTAGCTTAAGTTATTAACATCAAGTTATAAGGTTTAGGCTTCTGATAATTATCTTGGAAATTATGTTTATGTAGATATTGAGCCTAAACAAGTTTTGGAATAATCAAATAATTAGGATCGAATCAAAGAAAGGTTAAGGTGAGTGCAATTTAAATTGTACTTATGTTATTGAACAAACATTGGCTTGTGATGAGCCAGTGACGAAGTTACTATGGTAAGAAGTAACCTTTAAAATGTTATGTGATTCTTATGTGTGCATTAGTATATGAAAATGGGTGTATGTTATTATAGGTTACATGATCTACATGCTTACATGAATATGCAATATGTGATATATATGATGTATATATGAACATATGTGAACAAGATATGACATGCATATTTAAATGAACACATGTGATATATGTTATATGATACAGATCTATGTGACTACGTGAGAAAGAATATATGTCTATGAGAATATATAAGAACAAGGTATAAGCTATGTGACATATGAATATAATCATATGAAAATGTTCTACGTGTAAGTGAACTATGTGCTGATATGAATATGTGATAATTATAAAAGATAATGCTTATGTTATGTGTCATGAGATCTAGAGGTATAGTTGGCATGCCAAGAGTCGAGGGTCTACGCGGTTCCTTCGGGACAATTCTACGTGGTCCTTCGGGATATATATGTAATTTCGTGGAACATGTATGTGGTTCTTCGGTACACTTATTTGGTCCATTGTATTATGTATATGGTTCTTAAGGAGTGGTCCTTCGGGACATATGTGATATGTGGTCTTCGGGATAGTGGTCTTTCAGGACATTTCTACGCGGTTCTTCGGGACAAATGTTCAGTGCCCCTAATGGGAATTTATACGAGCTGTGGTGACAGCATTTGTGCACAACCTCAATGTACTCGAATACCTTCAGTTCTCAACAGTGTACATGGGCTAATAAAGAGATTTAATAAGTATATTGAATATGATATGTATATGTGACATGTTATATGGAATAGATCACAGGATTTATGTAATAGTGTATTGCTTGGTTAATGCATGATATGTTATGTATAAGATTGTTAAATTATAAGGATTAATGATAATGAATATGAAAAGTTAAACGTGTTGATAAAGATATAGGTGTATGGATATGTGTTACAGAAAAGATATATGTTTTTATATGATACGATCGTAATAAATATTTATATGCATCACTAAGTTTATGACTTAGCGTGTGATTGTTTCACACGTAGGTTTGGAAAGCGAAAAGAGAAGTAAAGAGGAACAAGACAGGTCAGTTCTCCTTACCAAAGATCAGATCAGAATATAATCGAATTACATGTATTTTGTTAAATAGAATTTTAGTTGGCATGTAATAAAAATGGTTTTTATTGGATACACTCTGATTGAATTTTGGAATGTTTTAAACGTATAAATGTAAATGTAAATGCATAGAAATGAACGGTTAAATTTTACGAGTTTTATGTACATTTTACGAAAATCATTGTAGCAGTACTATAGCAGTGCTTCGATGCACAATTTTGCTTAGAAATGTTAGTGCATCGATGCACTGTAGCATTGTTCATCATGTTCACGATACTGTTCATACTGTATTTTACTGTTCATAAATACGTTTTGCCTTAAACTTTTATAACAAATACAATTCGACAATATATAAATGTATTTTCTTAATATAAGTTCAAATGTTCTGTTATTTTGCAAGAATTTTGAAATGTCAATGTGACATCTCGGACTCGTATCCGGGTCGAATGCGGGTTGGGTGTTACATTTCCTCTTCTGGATTTCGATTTGCCACGATTTGAATTTCTCTATGAAGTTCTCCCTCTAGACTCCGTGTGCAAGGCTGAGGAGCTTGATGCTTCACCCAATTCTCTCCGTCGAATTTCTTCACTTGATACCAAATCCCGAATATCGTCGAATTTTAATTTACTGTTTCCCGACGAGCTATTGACTGTTGTAACAGTAGCATTCCAACTGTCTGGTAGAGATGATAAGAGAATTAAAGCTCAAACTTCATCATCGAATTCAATTTCCACATAACTCAATGGGTTGTGATTGTGTTGAGTTCATTTAGGTGTTGAGCTACTGATGCCCCTTTTGTCATCCGCAAATTGAATAATCGCCTCATGAAGTGAACTTTGTTTGAGGCCGATGGCTTCTCATACATACTGGAGAGAGCCGCCATAAGACCCGCCATGGTCTTTTCCTTTGCTATGTTGAAAGCAATATTGCGGGATAATGTCAGTCGGATAACTCCGAGGGCTTGTTTGCCAAGAAGAGCCCAATCTTCATTCTTCATGTCCTCTGGTTGCTTTCCTGAGAGAGGTTGATATAGATTTTTCTGGTACAGAAAATCTTCAATCTGCATCTTCCAAAAGCCAAAGTCCGCACCATCGAACTTCTCAATTTTCACATTCCCTTCGTCTGCACCATCGCTCCCACTCGAATATGGCTTCTTTTGGATCGTTTCTGACAATTCTTGTAAACCACAGTGTATTAGAACACCTCCGTCGACAAATTCGTATCGCCGACCAAATTTTACTATTCACAAAATTCACTATTCATAAAATTCACTATTCATATGAATAGTAACCCCGTAGAAAAACGACAAAATAACCACAAAAAGCTCTGATGCCAGTTGTTGAGAAATAAACGAGTAATTTCCCTATAACCAGATTAGTGAGAATGTGAAATAAAAACGGAAAAATAATACCCGAAATTAATAACGAAGTTCAGCCAATTATGCCTACGTCTCCGGGCTGCTGCAGATCTTTTACTAAAGAGGGAAAATTTACAGATTTTTACGAAACACTCACAACTCACAAGAAAAGTCTCTAAACTCTTTAGTATTTTGAGAAAGAAATGATTTGGGATGATTTTGAAGCTAAATGGGTTAGGGTATTTATAGTTGAAGCTTAAGGACTAATCTTATAAATACTCTAAAGTTCAAGGACTCAATTTTGTAATTATCCCTTGTCAATTTTCAATAAAATTGGCTGCCCACTTTGAACCACTAGCTGCCCATTAATGCTTCCAAGTCGCCGGCTGCCAAATGCATCAATTCAACCCTTGTTGCCATGCATTTCAATTATTGCGACCATGCATAATTAAGTCAACTTTCAACATTCTCAAGGAAAAGTGCCTTGATAAGCTCAGCCGACAAGAACCATGAACTGGAAAGAAAATCCACCTGTACAATTTTTTGGACTGTAATATCGTATGCAGGGTCAGGCAAGTAAAGCCCTGTTTCCTTGAATCGGAACTTCCTATAGCTCGGGAACGAAAAATCCTTCTTCTGAAAGGCAAGATCATTGCAATGCTACCCAAAACAGAGTTCTTATACTTTTCAATTCCTGCTACATGAGATAAAATCTGTAACGTTTTCTTTCCAGGAATCATGTCATCATCCACGATATACACAAAACCAGCTTTTGTTTGTAAAGCCATTTGAAACCTGCCATAGTACTTGAAATCATTGCTTGAACTAATGAAGCTAAACCTCGAATCGTTGTAGCTGTCTACGATTCTCTTTAGAGAGTGCTTGATCAGACTTCCGAATGAAAGAACCCAAACTTGATGGAATGGAAGCGATTATTGAACCAAAGAATCAAGCTGGGAACAAAGTGTTTTTCTCTTGAAATGGTTCAAGAGAACTGTCACTTTTGGCTTATTTGGACCGCGCGTACTCCATCGGGATTTCATTGCCATTAGTTCAACTAGAGTTTCTGTACCGTTGGTCTTGCTTTGAAAACTCAGTATCTCATCATACAGTTTTCTCTTCAACTTGATCATTTGAGCATCATTCGACTTCTTCTACACGAAATCGATCTTCTCGTGCTTGCAAACTTGTGATGGGGTAATGGGAGGGATGGTTTCAGCTGTGATGAAAAAAGCAGCCTCCTGGAAGCGACCATGAACATGTGGTTGGATGGTCAACTGTTTCATGTTCCTTGCTATTCTTGTTGCCCAAGTAAACTCTGGTTTAGTTCTTAAATCTATCGATGGGCTCATGTAATACAAAAAGGATCGTTTCATTTCAAAATTCAGATATCAAGAAAATTATACCTGTAAAAAGGAAACGAAAAGAAATTTTGTATCAGTCAAACCAAAGTACAAACATCAACTCAGTGTTAAGCTCGACACTAACCAAAACGAAGTCAATATCAACGTATATCGATAAGCCGTCACCGTGGGTGTCGTAAACACAAATGCTTAGAAGAATTCAAGTTTGGAGATATGGGAAATGGAAGAGAGAAAGTGAAGGTGTTGAAGAAGGTGGTGGAACCTGTGCTATCGTACATCTATATAAATATGTTAATGGAAAGTTATAAATTCTAAAAAAGTGAAGGTGAAGTGCCCCATGAGAAATGCAGGAAAGGTCACTTGGGGCTAAACGTTTAGACTAATAAAGATAGTTAACAATATATGTTGAATTTGAAGCGTTACTTTCACTACATCTCTATCGCGTAGTCGCACTTGAGACAAGCCAGTTTTAATGGCGTATAAAAAGGGCTACTCCTGTGTTTTTGGCACAGCCCACAGAGAGATTCCATATGCTTTTCATTAATTTGTCCTCTCGAAAAGCTTACTAACACTAAAATTTATTAGATATCCCAACGAGATTCAACCAAAATTACAAATAAATAAATATATGATATAACATGAAAATATCATTTTTAAATATATAATAAATAAAATACAAAATATAGAAATCTTTAGTCTTTTTTTTTACCTATAAAGAAACTGAACCCTACTACGGAGCCTTTTCTTCTTCAGCAAATGAAGCAAGAGAATAATTAAAAAAAATTGGATCGAACAAAAAACTTTTTTTTAATCAAAAGACTGTTTTCAATGGCTAAAAAGGTGCAGCGTATAGATGCCGACAGACCGGGGAAGCATATTAGGCTTAGGGAAGTGGAAGGTTGAGTTGTATAAGATTTTTTTTAAGCAAATAGAGAAGTTAATTTTATTGGAAAAAAAGAGAAAATATTTGAAATTATAACAAAGTTTGTAAATCAAAACATATAATTTGAGTATTTTATTATAATCATTGACACAATAAAGTAATCATTCGATATCATATAGGGACTATACAAAAGGAAAATGTTAAAACTCATCTAAAAGACTCAAATATTAACAAATACAAACAAATCTGATTACATCAGTAAACAAATAAATCTTAATTCTAATTTAAATAAAAAATTTGTTGTATAAGATTAATATATAAATGAAATAAATTTGGTATATATATATAGAGAGAGAAATGGTTGACTTTGCATGTAAATACGTCCTAAATGAAGATTGCAGCAAGTTCTCGACCTCTTTGCTAATGGCTTGTCACCAAACTTTTGAGCAAATTTTAATCAGTGCAAGCAACGGAAGCCTTGACCGGTTTTTCCCTAACAATGGACTAGACATATTCGAAAAGGTTTGGTCCTACTTAGTGATACCATGATTTATACAATAACGGATTTAAAAATATTTTTTAAATTAAATGCATATATATTAATCATACAAAATTTTTATATGGGCTAAACACAAATAAAATTTTAAGGTGAGTACAATTAATAATATAAATCATTAATTAAAATAAATTTAAAATACACACGTACTCATTCTAACATAAACGTGCGTCCATATCTGAGTAACATATCATTTCTATTAAAAGACATGGTGTTTAATTTCCGCAGTGGTCACTTTCTTCTCCAATTCAATATTTGTTTTCTAATTTCAGTAAACTCTCCATTACCTATCAATTAGTCCTTTAAACTTTGTTGATTTTACAATCAAATTTTTTAAAATATATATTTTATATGTAAATTCTCTTTTTATGTTTTGTAATTGTATTTAAAATTTTGGTGAGATTTTTGTTATTTTTAGAGGTTTAGGTTTGAACGTCAAAGATTTCAAGATATTTGAGTTTTTATTGTCAAATGATTAAAAATATTTAGAATATATATTACTTTATAATCACCTTATATTAATAAAAAAAAATCGTTGTTGATGTTTGTTCAGAACTTCATTTATATGCATCCATGAATGTTGTTAATTATGAAGGTCATTTGTTATTGCTTAATTTAATCAACGATTTCATAATTAAGTTGAAGAACCAATATCCAAGAAAGAAAAACAGTGAATTTAGTGGAAAAATAAACCCATGAATTTAAACAAGAAGAAATTTATACAACATAAGTCCAGCCCATGGGGAAAATTTATTGTCATTTAACAGCAACTTTAGTCACAAAAAGGTTGAACATTACATGAATCAAAATTCAACGAAAAAAAAAGTTAATTGGAGTATTAGTATATATAATTTTTTTATCATAATAAATTTCCAATTCCTATCTATACATATATTCTAGGAAAAATCTTCATCTCTTAAAATTAGTTTCTCAGAAATCTATTATCATCTGTTAAATCCTTATGGTCATCTTGAAATTTCACATTTTGTCGAATAATTTAATTGTTCCTCCTCCCAGCTTAGCTTCGAAGCAACTATCTCGTGTTGTGGTTCATACTCCTAAATATAATCAGAAAAAAACTATCATTAAATTTGACTCTAAAAATGTTGGGGGTTTTTTAAAAGATTTTTCATGTTGTCTGCCAAAAAAATGGAAAAATGATGGGTAAAAAACGAAATAAAAACCTCCATATTGTGGATCAGCTCTTTTGCAGTGGGAGCCGAGATTATGATATGGCGAGCATTTGGACTGATGAAACCTTCTTCCACTGCTTTGTCAATAAATGACAACAACGAGTTGTAGTACCCATCCACATTCAATAATCCCACCTTCAATTTCAACAAATAATTTAGTTTAATCTTATACTTTCAACAATAAAAACTATTTTTCCAAAAGAAAAAAAGGAGGGGAAATACAGGTTTATCGTGGATTCCAAGTTGGGCCCAGGTTATGACTTCAAGAAGTTCCTCGAGAGTTCCATAGCCACCTTCACAAAATTCAACACATTGGGTGAAATGTGCAGAGGCACAGGCAAGATCTTTAAAAGTATGGGTGTCCCGGATGTGGTCCAGGAAAAGGACCACCAAAGGAACACACAAAGCTATCAAACAAAGATTGTTTAAGGGTATGGTACACAATTCTGATAAGGACCATTTTTTTTTATAGAGATATAACAAGAGTTTCACAATTATTTTAGTTCATAATATCTGGTAGAAAGGATGGTACTTTTAAACCACACACTGGGGGATTACTGCTGCAGATGGACCGTTGCATTCTCTCCACATGAAGGTTTTAAGCATACTAATTTAGATGATATCGGATTCGACACAACACGAATATATAATACGGAAAATAATTAAAATATGAACGGCCTATTAAGAACGAGTGTTTGGGTTTTTTTACCGACCAGGTAAGGCAATGAAGGCATCAGATTGTCTAGCCATCTCAGCTTTTCTTTGGTGCATGTCTGCTACTGCCTTAATTTCCCCTACTGTTTCTCAGTGATCTGCAAATGTTTGATCAAAGTCAATGCAAAGCAACGCCATATAATACCCGACTTTCAGTGAGAGAAATAAAAAACTTTTCTTCACTGGAAAAGCAATGATGAGAGTAGCACAAGTGGTTCCTAAATCATCATACTAGGGAGTTTGCTTGGCAAGTCAACACCCATTTCACAACAACAACAAAGAAAAAACAATGAGAAGAAAATGCTTGCACCATATAAACCTGATTTTATACTAAGAATGAGAATCTTGGTGGTGGGCTAACAAACACCATTGGTGAGGGGACAAGAGAAATGGTGAAGACCCATTTGCACACGCAGGTGTGAAAACCCATTTATACACGCAGGTGTGAAAACCCATGATTAAAAGATAACAAAAGTGAGGTGGAAATTCATGCCATGGGAGCTACCACTTGAAAAAGAAATAATACCTATTTTCATTTTTAAAAAAGGTGGCAGATAATGTTCTTCTTCTTTAGAAAGGTAATATTAATTCAAAACATACAATGCAAATGGAAGACAAACCTCTCTTTGCATAAGTGTCTTGGGAATCACTCTGCAGATATTAAAGACGAAGAACAACATTAGAACTCAATCAATCCATTTTTATGCTATATGTTTTGATTCTTTGAATGTCAAAAAGGAAGAAATGCCTACCCGATGACATGGCGGCCACCATCGAAAACTGCTTGCGAAATCAAACCCATTAGCCCAATACTACCTCCTCCATAAACCAGATCGATGTTTCTTGAAACCTTCATTTGGGAGAAGTAAAGGGAAAATCTAACATTTCAATATGTTCTTTGGAATGAACCAACAAAAATCTGCAACATCTGGTACTTTCATCAAAGTACACTTCAGTTCACTTCATGAAATGAATTTTATGTTAATCAGATTTTTTGTGATTAAAGTAAACCCCTAATCAAAGTAAGCTAAAATTACTCTAACCCTTTTATTAAGAATTTTAAGATTAACAACTTTAACTCTTGGACAAAGTTTAAAGATTTAGAGTGGAGCAAACAGTTTGATGAAGAAATGGAGCTGAAAATAATACTCCAAGGTAACCACTGTAAACATTATCAGTGAAGAAGCGTAAAGTAGTAAATGGAAAAGGCGTGCAAATAAAGTTTAGAAACAATTCATGCAAATAGAGAGAGGCGGAATTAAAGAGTGCAAGTACCAATTCCCTGCCGAGCTCAATAGCAGCTTCTTTATAAGTGCTCTTCTTTCCAGGGCTACTCCCACAGAAGACGCAGATTCTCTTGAACTTTGATTGTTTGATTTTCATATCTCCCTCCATTTTTTTTAAAGGAACAAAGCAAATATCCTCTGCTTCAATGAACAAAGAGAAATGAGAAAAAGATTGACAATTTGGGTGTGTGACTTGGTGTGCATATATATAACGCAGGAGAGGGCAGAAAGGTTTTAGTTGTAGAGTAGCATGCGTAAATCCATGCTCTAATGGTCCATTGCCCCCTTGACGACCAATACAGAAATGATTACATCACCCTTTGATTTTATCTTATTAACTCGCTCCCAATCAAACTGCTCCTCTTTCTTTATGTTAAAAAATTAGAGGAGGTAAAAGAGAATATTTTTCTTGTTACAAGATTCGGACATGAGTAGTTGAGTTTGAAGCGTATATGTAATTTGTTATTAGGTTAAGAAAGAATCTGAACAACTATTATCTTGTAGTGGCTCGTAGTAGGGGCGAATGCACTAAACCCTTTAAGGAGTCAAGTGCATCTCATTATTTTAAAAAAAATAGTTAAATTTAATTTAATGTCTTAAGGAAAAAAATGAAAAAAATTTGCATCCCATCATTTTTAAGAAAAGAATATTAAAATTTTGGGTCCTCATTTTTAAATTTTTGGATATGTCACTGGCTCGCAGGATATATGTGATGTTAATAGAATAAAAAAATTATAAACATATACTATTTTGTAATTATCCTAGACTATTCAAAAAATATATCCACATATAAAGGGATTAAAATGTAATTTTCTCATATTAATCAATGAGCCCCGGGGCCTTATGCTCGTCTCTCGGATACGTCTTTGCGGTTAAATTTGTAAATTTCAATCCTTTTACAATTGAATTAGTCTTGGATTAATTAGGTATTAAAATCTTTTAATAATCACACTTCTCTCTTTAACAGGAAGATTATTTTAAGTTTGAATATCCTTTTCTAACATTTAACGGGGGGAATAAAGATTTATTCAAGATTAGTTCAAGAACTTTAAAAGGTGTTTACATGAGCTTTTTTTCACCATATTCTATTTTTTTTCAAATATCACTAACTTGTAATTTGAATGAGCTTGTTGGAAGAATTTAATAGGTATGAACATGTATGGTCTGTGGAAAAGGGGATTTCAGGTTGTTAATAATCCACTTAATACCTCACAAAATCATTCCCTTTGAGATGCTTTGATGCTTATTCCAAATACAATTCATTGGAGTAGAAATTTCACGTCTTCCAACTCTGTTTTCTCATTTGAAGTTTATAGTAATGTATAAATCAAACGATCTCAGTAATTAAATATTTATTTCTTATTTTTAGAGATTCTGAGTTTGAACATGACATTTACAGGAGTTTTGAAGAGAATTCATTTTTAAATAATTGAAATTCTTTCAAACAAATACTATTTTATAATCGTCTCATACTAATAAACAAAAGAATTTTTTTTAAAATATCAAGTTACCAATCAAATCTAGATACGTTCTTGGACCTAGTCTGCCAAGTCATTTACCCATCTCATCCCTATATGAAATTCATTGTAGTAACTATCATTATTCTTTTTTAATGGAATGGAATGATTACAATTTAGTATTTATTTATAATTTTCTTAATCAATTGATAATGCACATACATCGCATACGTAACTGCTTAAACTCAAAATCTCTAAAGATATCAATATTTCATTTTACTATTGAGACCACTAGATGAGTTCACTACCATTATTCTTTTGGGGAAAAAAACTATGGTGTATGGGAAAGAAGATGATAATTCACATAATAAATGAAAATGAAAAACAAAAACAGTAAAGTGTTGGATGCTAAAATCTGGAGTGTATAGGGTCTACAAAAATAAAGACAATGAGTGGAGATGCATAATGAGAATAGCCAATGAGCCAACGACGCATTTTATTTGTACCCTTCACCACCCCCACTCAACTTCAATGTTCTTCGTAAAGGAAACACTTTTATATGAGGGTAGAAATGAGATTTACAAGTTATTTAAGTTTGATTTTCTATAAAAAAAATCATTATTTTTTAGCTAACATTAAAATTTTGAATGAGCGGGGTTTTAGTTTATTACCGGTTAATTCATAAATTTGATTTATAATATTTTTGTATTAAGTTTATATTGTATCCAAAATATTAGTATAACTTACGAGTGTCGAGCTAAAATTTAAACTCTAATTATGGATTTTGCATTTAGGAAGTTACTACCAGTTTTTGTCGTTGAGGGCAGCGGTGGTGGTGGTTTTGCCCGGCCACTATCTTGTTCTTTTTTATTTTTCAGTCGTTTTTGTTATTATTTAGTTATTTTTAATATATTTACGATACTATTTTCTCTCAGTCATTTTTTTGACAGAGGGTATTATAACTACCGACATCTTTAGATTTTCAATGCAGGTTTCTTTCATTGGTTTCTATTCGGTTCCTAATCTCAATTTTCTTATGATGTCATCATTTGGTCATGACGACTTGATTTTTATCCTCCCTCAATTATTTTTTAGATGGTAAAATGAGACTATGATTAACAAAAGATTGATTTTTCATTCGTCTATGTAATACCCAAAATTTTGACCAGTGACTAAAATGTAAATTTTGAAAGTTTAGTAGCTAAAGTATAAACTTTGAAAAGTTTAGGACCCGAAATTTGTAAATTTTAAAAGATATATATTTTAGCCTGTAAATGAAAAGTTTGGATTAAAACAGAGATTTTAGTGGGGATCATATTTTTTTTGGTACGGGAATTATGATAAAAGCTATGAAGCAGTGAAGTTCGATATTGAAATCAGATAATCGGATCGAACTGGAATTTTACGAAAATTTGAAGGATGTTATAAAATTTTGGAAATATTATTTTCATATTTTAGATCAGAGAAATTTGGCTCAGAACAATGCAATTTTTCAGATTTGACTGAACAGTTGAATTTTAGTGACTAAAATGCAATTTTTGAAAATTGCATGGTCAATTTCAAAATTCAAAGTCAAATTGTATCATCTTTGATCAATGAATATTTTATTGGAAGATAATACAATGGCATTTGGTAATTTTCAAGATTTATTAAGGGTATTTTTGAGATTTTTCATTAAATGAATATTAAATTCAATTAAAGTGATTTTGCCAAGTGTATCAAGTATTATATGCTAGAAACCACGAGAGAATTCAGACATTTTGAGCATTCAACCCCTTCAAGGCTGAAACTTTAAGTTCTCCAAGGTAAGGATTTTTATTTTGATTTTTGAAGTAAAATACTTCATTTTTGGATTTAGCTATTAGATAGAGAATTAATCTACATGAAATTCTCTATCATTTGGTACCAATATTTCATGGTGAAGATGATTGTGTGATGAGATTTTATGATTTGGGTTTATGAAGAGTTAAGTGATTTTAAAGAATTGGTTGTAAGAATTGATGAATAACCTAAGGATACAAATTAATGGAAACAATTTAGATTTTCGAATTTGGCCGTGAGTTTGAAAATTCACCAGAAATTCTATAAAAAAATTTTGGAGGTGATTTTTATATATTGTGTTCTTATATCAATCTAGTTTTGTTTAAAACAAACGTTGATCAATTTCAAGGTTTATACAAAAAGATACGAATTTTTAACCGAAGAAAGGTCAGAAAAACGGGAAATAAATTCTGTCAGTCAACTTTGAAAATTCACCATAAATTGTAAATAATTAATTATAAGGATTTATTTATATGGATAGATTCGTATTCGAGTATAGTTTTCAACGGAAGAAACGGAAATAAATAAATTCCAGTGTGTATATCAATACATAATACTGATTCTTTAAAGGTGGTTCAAATTGTCTGAATATGGAAATTTTAGAATTTAAGTTGAAATGGATTAGAAGATGAAGAAAAATGTTTAAATGTTGAGTATATTTTTTGATGCTTGGAATTGAAGTTAAATGGTAAGAGATCATTTTGAATAAATTGGAAATGTTGAGAAGAATTCTAAAAGAATTCATTTTAATGTTTAGATGGTGGAATTCGAAAGGTTCCAAAACTTTGGGGACTTGTTTGCAAGTTCTTAAATGAAGAAGTATTATTTGAGTAAATTATTGAATGCTGGAAAATTTATTAGTATGTTGAATTTTGAATTAAATATTGAGTTGAGGTTGAATTACAAATTTATAAAGTTAAGTGTTGAAAATCGAAAGTTTAGGAAAGTTTGGGTCGAAATTTATAATGTTTTGAATATTGAAGAATTGATTTGGGTATTTTATTCAAGTGTTGGAATTTTAGTAATTAATGTACAATTATCATAATGGTGTGAATTTTACGAAAATTTGAAGGATGTTATAAAATTGTTGGAAATATTATTTTCATATTTTAGATCAGAGAAATTGGGCTCAGAACAATGCAATTTTTCAGATTTGACCGAACAATTGAATTTTAGTGACTAAAATGTAATTTTTGAAAATTGCATGGCCAATTTCGAAAGTCAAAGTCTTGTTGATTCATGTTTGACCAAGAAATATTTTATTGAAAGATAATACAATGGCATTTGGTAATTTTCAAGATTTATTAAGGGTATTTTTGATATTTTTCATTAAATGAATATTAAATTCAATTAAAGTGATTTTAGCCAAGTGTATCAAGTATTATATGCTAGAAACCACGAGAGAATTTAAACATTTTCAGCATCCAACCTCTTCAAGGCTGAAACTTCAAGTTCTCCAGAGGTAAGATTTTTATTTTGATTTTTGAAGCAATACACTTGATTTTTGCATTTAGCTATTAGATAGAGAATTAATCTACACAAAATTCTCTATCATTTAGTACCAATATTTCGTGGTGAAGATGATTGTGTGATGAGATTTTATGATTTGGATTATGAAAAGTTAAGTGATTTTAAAGAATTGGTTGTAAGAATTGATGAAGAACCTAAGAATGCAAATTAATAGAAACAATTTAGATTTTCGAATCTGGCAGTGAGTTTGAAAACTCACCAGAAATTATATAAAAATTATTTGGAGATGATTTTTATATATTGTGTTCTTATATCAATATAGTTTTGTTTAAAACAAACGGGGATCAATTTCAAGGTGTATACAAAAATATATGAATTTTTAACCGAGGAAATATCAAAAAAACGGGCAGCAGATTCTGCACAAAACAGATTCTGTCAGTCAACTTTGAAAACTCACCAAAAATTGTATAGAATGAATTAGAAGGAGTTATTTATATGGATAAATTCATATTCGAGTCTAGTTTTCAACGGAAGAAACATAATTAAATTTCAGTGTGTATATCAATACAAAATATTGATTCTTTAAAGGTAGTGCATAGTTTGTAATTGAAAGTTATAGAAAGTTCTTTAGAAGTTTAAGTTGAAATTTATTAGTATGCTGAATTTTGAATTAAATATTGAGTTGAGGTGAATTACAAATTTATAAAGTTAAGTGTTGAAAATCGAAAGTTTAGGAAAGTTTGGGTTGAAATTTATAATGTTTTGAATATTGAAGAATTGATTTGGGTATTTTTTCAAGTACTGGAATTTTAGTAATTAATGTACAATTATCATAATGGTGAAGGACCATTATGAATTAAAGGAAAAGTTGAATTGAATTCTAGAAAGAATTTAAAATATGTGGTTTGATTTTATAATTGGTAAAAATAGAAGAATCGTGTTGAGAATAATTATTTATGGAATTGAATAAGTGTTTTGATAATTTGAATTATTTTTGGAGTTACCATTTGACGAATTTGAGATTATATCATGCATGGATTGGTTATATCGGCATTATGGTTGGAATTGACTGTCGCATGAAGCGATTATTTATAAAGGATGTAAAGGATTCCGAGATAATAGTAACTGAGAAAAGGCTAAATCTTTGTCTAATGTAATATTAGCAGTGACAACAATGAAAATGATGGAAAAAATTATATAGTTTTCTTAGCAAATGTGATTGATATCCGAACATCTAAAATTCAATTGGAGGATATTCTGATATTTTAAGAATTTCCATATGTATTTCCTGATGAATTACCCAGATTATCTCTTGATCGAGAAGTAGAGTTTAAAATTTATATTTTCCAGGCACTGCACCTATTTCAATGGCTCCGTACAGGATGGTTCCAATGGAACTCAGAGAATTAAAGACGCAATTACAGGAGATACTTGATCTAGGTTTTATTTGACCGAGTATATCTATGTGGGGTGCACCAGTACTTTTTTTGTTAAAAAATTAAAAATGGATCGATGTGATTATGTATTGATTATCGTAAACTGAATAAAGTGACGGTAAAGTATAAATACCCTCTTCTGAGGATTGATGGTCTGTTTGATCAGCTCTAGGTTGCTTAAGTATTTTCTAAGATCGATCTTTGATTAGGGTATCACTAGCTAAAGATAAAATAAGAAGATTTTCCAAAGATGGCTTTCAAAACCCGATATGTCATTATGAATTTGTTGTGATGTTGTTTGGACTAACCAATGCTCCAGTAGCATTTATTGATTTAATGAATTGGGTGTTTAAGCCATTTTTGGATCAATTTGTTGTGGTGTTCAATGATGATATTTTGGTGTATTCTAAGACTAAAGAGGAGCATGATGCACATATCCATATTCATATCGTACTACAGATATTGCGAGGTAAAAAGTTATATGCTAGATTATCAAAATGTGAAATTTGACAGTCAGAGGTCGCTTTTCTGGGCCACGTGATTTCAGTGGAAGGAATTATAGTAGATTCCAAGAAAGTGCAAGCGATAGTGGAATGGAAACCTCCGCAAAATATTTCGGAAGTCCGACGTTTCTTAGTGTTAGTTGGATATTATCGGATATTTGTGAAGAATTTTTCAATAATTGCATCTCCTTACGATACTATTTTCTCTCAGTCATTTTTCTGACAGAGGGTATTATGGCTACCAACATCTTTAGATTTTCAATGCAGATTTCTTTCATTGGTTTCTATTCGGTTCCTGATCTCAATTTTCTTATGATGCCATCATTTGGTTATGTTTTCCTTTATATGGGCCATGACTTGTTTTGGACGACTTGTTTTTTGTCCTCCCTCAGTTATTTTTCAGATGGTAAAATGAGATTACGATTAATAGAAGATTGATTTTTCATTCGTCTACGTTGGATCCTCTCCAAGTTCTTCTCTTCTATGTTTGTTGTTTAGAGATGTTGGAATGATCCGTCTCTATATGTCGTTGTCTCAATAATTTACGATTTTGTTCATTCAGCTGTCACTACACGTTCAATGTTATATTTTGTTTATGATTGGCATGGATGTATCTTTGATATCATTGTAAATGATACCTTTTATGGCTAATGTAATATACATACCTATTTAAATAAAACAGTTAAACTGCACGTAATAAGTTTAGTCAAACTTAAATAATTGTTTTTAATTATAATTGAAATTTAGATAATAATATGAAACATTTTTTTATTTTAAGAGTAAATTATAAATGTGTTCCGAAGTCCACGAATAGGAGATCAAAAGTGATGAAAATGAAACATTTTAGTTGAGATTCATTAGTTTTGAGACATTTTCCGGTGAAACAACCATTAGATTCGGACTCAACGTGTCAAAGTGAGTCTTCTGATACAATTTGAGATCAAACGGACGTCGTTTCCGAAGATCGACGATGGTCGACAATGACAGCAAGCGAAGATGATTATTTTAAATACTTTTAAATTTAATTATAATAAAATATTATTTTATGATTTATTTTGAATTATTTTTATATTTACTAATATTTAGAAAAATATCATGTCATAAAAAGAACAATAGAATAATAGAGAATGACAAAATCGTATTCAATATAAAAAATACAGTGAATAAATTAAAAAAAAAGTTGAAAATACAATGATGAAATAAAAGAGAAAATAAAGTTAAGCGAGTAAAATTGTAGTTTACCCTTATTTAAATTGAACTCAACTTCACTCTATTAAAGCCCTGTATATTACTTGACAAAGTCTCCTCATTCACCCCACCTTGTCTCATTGCACTTCGCTGGACCAAACATATGCCTGTCTTTCCATCCCCACTCCATGAGTTCATCTTCCAGCTCCTTTTTCTTTCTCAACATCTTTATCCAAATTTTGGATATGTCGTTTACCATTATTGCATCGAATTTATCTATATTTTTCTATGGACTTCATACTTGTAAGTGATCTAATTTTGTAGGGTTTTAACCATGTTGAATGTGAATTGTGAAGTGATTTCATTTGTTTTATGTTTTGATTGCCGTATTACGAGAATAAATAAATCTGAATATTTAGTAATTTATGTTACATATGTAATGATGTAGTCATGTAAGAATTATTTTATTTAAACTTTTATAAAATTTATTATTCTTTAAATATTTGAAATTATTTCACAACAAATACATATAAATGCAATTATGTAAAACGGATATTGATGGAATAAGATTAGTTGTCAAATTAAGTAAAAAATCCAAGTCAAATTAATTAAAGAGGTAAATGTTGAGGGCTGAATATAAACTATACTAATAATTTATATATTAAAAACACGATTGATTCGCAAAAGAATCTTTCTCCCTTTCTCGACACGCGTACCAGCCCCCACCCAAAAAAAGAATCAGGGCGCTAGACATTTGGACATGTACCTTCCAAGTTCTATTTCATGTCAATAATGTGGTAAAGAAAATGGTGGATTTATAATACAGTAATGACCTTATTTTTATAATTTCCGAAGAAAAAGGTAAAAACTCACCATAGCAAGGTCGACACCTGTTGAGAACTTTGTCCTAAATTAGGATAAATTGACTTTGGCCAAATGTGGTAAAAGATTAAACCACTTTGTCTTCACACGTTCAAAGTAAATTTTGAGCTCAAAGTTGAAGCTGTTGTGCCAATAAGATTGAATAACTTTCATTTATATGACTACACGAAACACCCTTTTTCTTTCTTTGCTTTGCTTGCCTGCCCTAAAAACAACCCAACAATTTCTTTCTGCCTTTTGAGCTTATTAGGGTATCTGAAATGACAAGAATAAGGATTGTTGTCCAATTTTAATTAGATGTTGAGCTTTCCACTGTGGCAAGTGGAACATTCCATCACTTTTCCTTTTCTTTTCCTCTCACGAAGAGGAGACCGAACATGAGCTCATGTATTTCATCATTGTTAATTTTTAACAAATTTTTATATATTTTTTCTACGATCATTCGTTTAAATCAAACAGATAAATTACAATAGAACACCATCAATTTTATCATCTAATTGTACATCAATAAAAATGGATTTCTACAATAATAGTCTTACATTATTTTGTTTTAAAAAATGTCACAAGTATCCCGTTTGTTGGATAAGTTCCCATGAAAATGCTTTTGAATATTATTAATTAACATGATTAATAATTAAATTTACGGGTTCTACTAAGAAAAGAAATGGTGGAATTCTTCGTCGGAGGTAACTGATTGATCTCCACTGCTTTTTCCGTTTCCCCACTTTCCATCATCCATTGAACATATCATGTGCGTAAATACTTTTGGTTATATGGTCATTGCCTTTTCCACTAATGCAACATATGCTAACCATGGATATCTCTTCTTGTCCCTACTCTTACCAACATTAACGTCCCCATGCTCAAACTACATCTTCTCCCTTTCATTTCGATACCCAAAAAATAAAATTCTATCTAATAATTTTATTAAAATTTAGGGTAAATTATGCATATACCAATTAATATGATAATAAACAAATTTTATAATTTAAAGAAAATGCGTCCAAAGCTAATTGCAAAGAAAATATTTTATTTATATGAAAACCATATTATATTATAATAGTTTCTTCTCTTTTTTATAAAACAATTTTTAAAAAATTCCATTGACATTTGGCTCCAAAAATCCAACCATACAGGAAGAAAACAGGGAATATATAAGAAGAATCCAAAACCGCCACAGAGCTAAAGTTTGAAGCTTGTTAATTCCCTTGTCGCTGGGGAATTTCAGATGAACTGATTAAACACCGAAGTTGGGGAGCAAAGACAAAGCTTTGCTTTTATTCATTATTATTTTTCGTTTACATCATCGCATGGTACAAAACATTGGGTAGCCATTTTACCTTTTGAGATAGGGCAAACATCCTTTTCACAATACTATTTTAACAATAATATGATAAATTTTGCCAACTTTTATACCCGTTGCATTTGTATCCACTGATGTGCATATCGGAGAAGATGGATCACCTAACCAAAAAAAAACAAAGAGAATTTAATAAAGTCATCAATGCATACTAACAAGTATTAAATATAATGATAAGACACATTTATTCGAATTTAAGACATCTAAGAAAAATAATGTTCTTTTTTATTATTGTGATCTTGATGACTTTACTTACAATATTTACATTTGATTTATATAAATCTCGTAAATTTTTAATAACGTAAGAGAATTGCTTTGAGAGAAATTCAAACATCGTATTAATAATTTATTATTTCTTGATTAATCGAGTATACACACTTTGGTTAGTTAATTAACATAATTTAAGTCTTCCGTCTATGATACATTATTTGTTTTACTAACGGAGATGACTAGAAAGTTGATAGTGTTAGATTTGTCTAGAAATTAAGTTGACAAGTTGGAAATTTCATCTTGGTTGGTGGCCAACTTATTGGAAATTTCATCTTGGTTGGTGGCCAACTTATTGGAAATTTCATATTGGTTGGTGGCCAAACTTTGAACATGTGAATTTCATATTTGGTGGCTAACTTGTACACATTGGAAAATTCTTTGGTAGGTGGCCAAACTTTGAACATATTGTTCTTGAAACTCAACTATAAATAGGCCTAAGTATTTCCATTAGAAATTATCCCAAAAACAAGTTCTCTCTTCCTCTTGTATTCTTCATTCTCCCACTTTGGGAATTCCAAAGAATTCCATTTGTTGTAATATTGGCGATATAGTGAAGTTATCATCCGGTGTGGTGCCCGAGGAGTAGATGATATTCTAATCGAACCTCGTAAATTTGGTGTGTTCTCTCCTTTATTGTTTTTTATTCGGTTCTTTTTCATTGTGTTTCAATATTCAATAGTTTGACAGGTTTATCCTCTGTGCAACCTTTGGTGGTTTTAATCTTGACATTTTAGGTCAATTTTAAAACTACGTTCGTGTGGGAAATAACTCGTTTTCCCTAACAATTGGTATCAGAGCTTCGGTTGAGGTTATCCTGGTGGTTCCGTTGCTGAAAAGATACAGTTCGTGATATTGAATATTGTTCGTTATAATTAAAATGCCAAAATACGGATCAGTTGAGACATCAAGCTCTTCATTTGGACCGGTGAGGAGGGTGATGTCAAATGCAAATTTCTCGGTGGAGTTGTTCGATGGATCCGGTCATTTTGGCATGTGGCAAGGCGAGGTGTTAGACGCTTTATTCCAACAAGGTCTAGACATCGCCATTGAGGAAGAAAAGCCCGAATATATGGAGGAGAAAGAATGGGGAACAATCAATCGTTTGGCGTGCAACACGATTCGATCTTATCTTTCCAGGGAGCAGAAGTATGGCTACAAGAACGAGACTTCTGCAAGTAAGATGTGGAAAGCTTTGGAGAAAAAATTCCTGAAGAAAAGCTCTTAGAACCGTCTCCACATGAAGAAAAGATTGTTCAGATTTGATTATCAACCAGGCACCAGTATGAATGAACACATCACTGCGTTCAATGAGCTAGTGGAAGACTTATTGGGCATGGATGAAACCTTCAAAGATGAAGATTTGGCTTTGATATTGTTGTCATCTCTTCCAGATGAATTTGAACACCTTGAGACAACGTTACTTCATGGTAAGGATAATGTTACCCTTAAAGATGTAACTGCTGCTTTGTATAGTTATGAACTCAGGAAGAAAACCAAGAAGGAGAGCAAGTACGAAACAGCAGAGGCCATGGTGGCAAGAGGTCGCTCGAAAAGTCAAAAGCCAAAGTGGAGAGGGAGATCAAAGTCGAAGTCCAGACTGGGAAAAGATGAATGTGCCTTTTGTCATGAGAAAGGCCATTGGAAGAAAGATTGTCCGAAGCTGAAGAAGAAAGGAAAAGCTGCTCCAGATGCATGTGTTGCAGAGCATGATGAACATGACTCTGACATATCATTGGTTGCTTCATCAACAAAATTCCATTCTGATGAGTGGATATTAGATTCGGGTTGCACCTATCATATGTCCCCTAATCGGGAGTGGTTCTCCGATTTAGTGGAACTAAATGCAGGAGTTATTTATATGGGTAATGACAATGCCTGTAAAACGGTTGGGATAGGTTCAATTCGATTGAAGAATCAAGATGGATCAACCAGAGTTCTGACGGATGTCCGATACGTGCCCAGTTTGAAGAAAAATCTCATCTCGTTGGGAGCCTTAGAATCCAAAGGCTCAGTAGTCACTATGAGAGATGGAGTTTTAAAAGTCACATATGGCGCACTTGTGATGATGAAGGGCATCAGGAAAAATAATTTGTATTACTACCAAGGTAGTATAATTATTGGAGCAGTTGCAGCAGCTTCTGGAGGTGATGATTTGGACGCAACCCAATTGTGACATATGCGGTTGGGACATGCTGGAGAGAAATCCTTACAAATTCTGGCAAAGAAAGGATTGTTGAAAGGTGCAAAGGCTTGCAAATTGAACTTTTGCGAGCATTGTGTTCTGGGAAAGCAGAAGAGAGTGAAGTTTGGCACCACTATACATAATACAAAAGATATTGTAGATTATATTCACTCAGATGTATAGGGTCCTTCAAAGACATCGTCTTTGGGGGGAAACCATTATTTTGTAACTCTTGTAGATGACTTTTCCAGAAGAGTTTGGGTGTATCCGATGAAGTCTAAAGATGAAGTGCTTTAAATTTTCCTGAAATGGAAAAATATGATCGAGAACCAGACTGGTAGAAAGATCAAACGTCTTAGGACGGACAATGGAGGGGAATATAAAAGTGACCCATTCTTTGACGTTTGCCATGAGTATGGTATTGTTCGACACTTCACTGTTAGACATATACCACAACAGAATGGGGTGGCAGAGCGTATGAATCGAACACTATTGGAGAAAGTTCGATGTATGTTGTCTAATGCTGGGTTAGGCAAGGCATTTTGGGCTGAGGCTGTGACATATGTTGGCCATCTCATTAATCGTCTGCCGTCATCAGCAATAGGAGGAAAAATACCATTGGAGGTATGTTCTGGAAAACCTGTTACTGATTATGATTCCTTACATGTATTTAGATCCACTGCTTATTATCATGTGAAGGAATCCAAGCTTGATCCGAGAGCAAAGAAGGCTCTCTTTATGGGAATCACTCATGGAGTGAAGGGATTCCGCCTTTGGTGTTTAGACACCAAGAAGATAATTTGTAGCAGAGATGTTACATTTGATGAATCTACCCTAGTAAAGAAGGTAACAAGTGAAGCTGTCCAGACAAGTAGTACTCCGCAGCAGGTGGAGCATACTCCAAAACAGGTAGAGTTTCAGCAGATGATGATCCCAGAAGTTGATGCAGCTGATTCTTCAACTCCAATAGAAGAATCAGAAGATGAAGAAGTTCAAACCCAAGAACCATTGGAGACACCAGAAACACTTGCAGTTACAAGGCCAATGAGAGAAATTCGTAGACCTGCTCGATTTGTTGATATGGTGGCCTATGCTCTTCCAGTTGTTGATGATGATATCCCTATCACTTACCAAGAAGCAATACAAAGCTTGGAAAGTGATAAATGGAAAAGTGACATGGATGAAGAAATGCAATCTCTCCAAAAGAACGACACTTGGAAACTGGCAAAATTACCGAAAGGTAAAAGAGACATTGGATGCAAGTGGGTATTTGTAAAGAAAGATGGATCTCATAACAAGAAAGATGTTCGCTACAAGGCACTGTTGGTAGCTAAAGGCTACGCTTAAAAGGAGGGAATCGACTACAATGAAGTATTTTCCCCTGTTGTGAAGTATTCCTCCATTAGAATATTGTTGGCCTTGGTAGCACAGTTGAATTTGGAGCTAGCTCAACTTGATGTAAAGATGACTTTCTTGCACGGTGATTTAGAAGAGGAGATCTATATGACACAGCCAGAAGGATACAAAGATGGTGGTTGTGAGAAATGGGTTTGTAAGCTGAACAAATTGCTATATGGATTGAAGCAATCTCTGAGGAAGTGGTACAAGCAATTTGATAGCTTTATGAGGAGGCAAAAGTATACTAGAAACAAATATGATCATTGTGTGTATTTGCAAAAGCTCAAAGATGGATCTTTCATTTATCTTCTCTTGTACATTGACGATATGTTGATCGCTTCGAAGAGTCAAAAGGAGATAGTCAAATTAAAGGCTCAGTTGAATCAAGAGTTTGAGATGAAAGATCTAGGTGAGGCCAAGAAGATTCTTGGTATGGAGATAAGCAGAGAGAGACGGAGAGCGAAGCTTTGTTTAACACAGAAGCAGTATCTGAGAAAGGTATTACAATGTTTTGGCATGAATGAAAATACCAAACATGTAAGTATCCCATTGGTTTCTCATTTGAAACTTAGTTCTCAATTATCTCCTAAAACTAACGAAGAACGAGTGTATATGGAAAAAGTTCCATATGTTAATGCAGTTGGGAGCTTGATGTATGCAATGGTGTGTACGCGTCCTGACATTTCACAAGCAGTTGGAGTTGTGAGCAGGTACATGCATGATCCTGGAGAAGGACATTGGCAAGCTGTGAAATGGATTCTACGGTATCTCCAACAAACCGTGGATGTTGGTTTAGTTTTTTAACAGGATGAAGCACTTGGTCAGTGTATGGTTGGATATGTTGATTCCGATTATGCTGGTGATTTGGATAAGCGTCGATCAACTAATGGGTATTTGTTTACTCTTGCTAAAGCCCCAGTAAGTTGGAAGTCTACATTGCAATCTACGGTGGCCTTGTCTACTACAGAGGCAGAATACATGGCAGTTTCAGAGGCTGTAAAGGAAGCAATTTGGCTTAACGGGTTGATGGAAGACTTGAGAGTTGTTCAAAGTCACATTAGTCTCTATTGTGACAGTCAGAGCGCTATTCACTTAGCGGAAAATCAAGTCTACCATTCAAGGACTAATCATATCGACGTGAGGTATCACTTTGTGCGGGAGATCTTTGAAGAAGGAAAGATTCTACTTCAGAAAATTGCGACATCAGAAAATCCTGCAGATATGATGACCAAGGTGGTAACAGTAATCAAGTTCAATCATTGTTTGAACTTGATTAACATCCTGAAAGTATGAACACCTTCGGGTGTGTGGCGCTTGTGAGCGCAATTAGAGGCACTACAAATTTGGGAAGTTGAAGAAGTTGAGTAGGCTTGGTAATTTCAAGCCAAGGTGGAGATTTGTTAGATTTGTCTAGAAATTAAGTTGACAAGTTGAAAATTTCATCTTGGTTGGTGGCCAACTTATTGGAAATTTCATCTTGGTTGGTGGCCAAACTTTGAACATGTGAATTTCATATTTGGTGGCTAATTGTACACATTGGAAAATTCTTTGGTAGGTGGCCAAACTTTGAACATATTGTTCTTGAAACTCAACTATAAATAGGCCTAAGTATTTCCATTAGAAAGTATCCCAAAAACAAGTTCTCTCTTCCTCTTGTATTCTTCATTCTCCCACTTTGGGAATTCCAAAGAATTCCATTTGTTGTAATATTGACGATATAGTGAAGTTATCATCCGGTGTGGTGCCCGAGGAGTAGACGATATTCTCGTCGAACCTCGTAAATTTGGTGTGTTCTCTCATTTATTATTTTTTATTCGGTTCTTTTTCATTGTGTTTCAATATTCAATAGTTTGACAGGTTTATCCGCTGTGTAACCTTTGGTGGTTTTAATTTTGACATTTTAGGTCAATTTTAAAACTACGTTCGTGTGGGAAATAACTCGTTTTCCCCAATAGATAGTCATCAAAGGTTCATGGTTTTAGTGGGTGCCGTGTAGGATACTTATCAGCAAACGCACCATCGAATCAATTAACAGTAACCAAAGTAATTATTTGTTGATTAGTTATTATTAGCAACCCGTAAATGAAAATATAATAATAAATTCGTTTTGAAAGAGACGAATACGCTTTAAAAAGTGAAGAATGTCATGTACTTAATATTTATATTCTCATATTATTTATTAAAAAACAACTTAAAAATCAAATTTATAATTAATGTCAATTGATGAATTAATAATGAATATTATATATTTTATCACTCTATCATTATTGAAAAAATATATACAAATATAATTTAATTAATAATTAAATATATATTAAAATTCAAACTTATCAAGTGATTTTAATGATAAAATAAAATATTAGTTTTCTCATAGGTTTTGGGTTTAAATAACTACATGTGTATTATCAATAAATTAGAAAAAAAAACATTTATTATTTTATAATTACTCTAAAATATTTAAAAGAAAAATAGAAAAAGAAAATGTATATTAATGAGATCAAACGTCAATTAAACTAAAATTTTGAATAAAATGTGAAAAACAAAAGCCACCACACCACCGACTTGTCTTTTGTCGAATGACAGAATTAATGCCACGTTGTTCTCCTAAAGGTTTTCTCATTTTCAACGTCATTGAAAATGAAAATAAAAGCTAGCTTCTTCGTCAACTATATATAGAAGGTGTCAAAATCAAAGTGCATAAATAATTCTCCTAACGATGACGAGGACGATAGAGTTTTGACTACAAATAATAATGGAGATTTTGAGATGCAAAATTATCTACGGAATTAACGTGACTTTCTTGGCGGCATTTTTGGTAGCGACTTGCACTTTAATGGCTAAATTCCCTACATAAAGTGATAAGTCACATGTCATACAATCTCTGATTTATTCAATTATTTTTGAATAATTACTACTTAAAGATTTGTTTAACTATATTTTATATTCTAATATATCAATTTATAAATAATAAGTTTTCAATTGGCGCATTTATTTTCCTCAGAATATGGATTTAAAAGTTTATTTAATTATAATAAATATATAGACAAATTTCAAAACTTAAAATTATATAAAATTGATTTACGACACTTTCGAGACTTCTAAGGAGTTGGAAGATTCTCAACTAGAGCTGGATATATGGGCTAAGGCCCGTGAGCTACCCGTTTAACCCGAGACCCGTGCGGGTTTCGGGTCTTAAAAATTGAAGATCGTTTAAATTGTGGGCTTTTTAGCCCGGACCGTTAAACCCGCGGGTTTAATGGGTATAACCGCGGGCTACCCGTTAAACCCGCTAAAGCCCGCTTAATTTAAAATTTATAAAATTTTAGAGAAAAAATAAACTTAAAGAATTTTATAGAAAAAGAAAATAAATTACCTATAAATATGATGTTACTTATAACTATTGTAGTTCTTAAATTTATTAGGGTGTTTGTCATAATTTTACCGTTGCTTGATATTTTTTTCATTTAAATATACATCATTATCATTTTAGTATTTAAAGATTTTTTTATTTAATTTTGACTTTTATTTTTTTCATGAAGTATGTTATCCATTTTGTTATTTAATTATAAAAAGTCACGTGATATTCTAATAATATATCACATGACACGTAATATTTGGATTAAAAATAAGAAAGAAAAGTAAAAGAAAAAATTGAAAACATACTTTTCAACTTTTAAAGACTTTTACAAAATAAATATATTTTAACAAATTAATGACTTATATTTTATCAATTTTAGTATAAAATGTATCTTTCAAATTTACTCTTATACTGTAAGTATTTTATTTTATATTTTCATATTATGTTTTAGTATTTTTCTAAAGTATCCATAAAATACAATTATTAGGAACACTTGACAACTTTCTTGTTAGATTTGTATAATGTTTGACTTTGTTGAATTTTTATGTTTGAATTTCTGCTTTCAGACACTTATGTGTCTTCATATTATAGCATTGAATAATCGTGTTTTATAAAAGTATAATGTGGTTATTGTTTTATTTGTTTTTCAATTTGGTGATATAAGTGAATATTGTTTTTTTAATTTGAGTTTAAGTAATTATATCATATATATATATATATATATATATATATTAATGATTAAAAAATTAAAAAATATTATTTTATAATCATTTCCGGCTATTTAAAATAAAATTTAAATATTATTTATTATTTTGACGGTGTTACCTTCCTTTTCAAGTTGTTCGATCATTTTTAAAGGTATAGTAAGTTAAAACATTATTTTTATTGCATTTAAAGCATTTAAAATTATTTTTATTAAACGGGCCGCGGGTAAGCCCGTTTAGCCGCGGGTTAAATGGATGGGCCGCATGCCTTAAAATTTAAAACCGTTTATGAATGCGGTCTTTTTAGCCCGCTCCGTTTAAGCCCGTACCGTCAAAACCCGCGAGCTAAACGGGTAGGTAGCCCATATACCCACCTCTATTCTCAACAAAGATCAAAATATTATTATCTTAAACAATAAAGATTAGCATTGATTGCACACTGTCACAAGCTGCTTAACATATCTCACCTAATGTAATATTATATCTGGAGCTGTGAATACTGAATCCCATGAATATACAGCTATTGTTATATTATATTATATTATATTAGCTATGAATCCTGGAAATTAAAGTGGCTTCGTCGACGACTAATGACTCAAAATATTCAATTTTAATGTTATAATTATAGTGAACCAATCTTAAGGCTTTTGACTTGATTCGCTGTTCCTCTGTGATACTTCGGTTACAAGTTATAGAGATACTTGATTGAAGCATGCATGGAAATGAAGCTCAAAACTTCCCACATATTCAAATATATATAGGCACTGCCTGTAAAACAGCTAGAGTGGGATATAGGGTGGATTCGGTGGATTAATTAATTAAAAGGCTTAGCTCTTTTGACTTCAAAACTAAAGTAAAACTTATATATATTGCATGCATGGATTGCTTTTCGGTCGTATCATTCAAAATTTGAATTCCATGAAAAGAATAATAAGTCGCAGCAAAACAAGCATCTCTTTTTCATTAGTTTGAGATCGACGTCAAGGGGAGTTCGTTATTATTTATATTTATAATAGTATGAACGAGGTAATCGTTCTTATAATAAATTTTGATAATACCAGAATTTTAGTGATTGAATTTTTTTAGTTACGACCATGGATAATGCCATAGTTAGGCTGCAAGAACAAGTGCAGTGTTGATACGCATTGCATGACATGCTAGCAGCTAGCTAAGACAACTCAAGAGTGTTTGAAAAAAATTGCTGGATATCAAATAGGGAAATTAGAATGGTGGTTGAATTGGCCAATGGGCAATCAGTCCTATGCAACCATTTTGTTTTTTTCTTGAGTGGATTCCAAATAACATCTTCCAAAGTTAAGATGGCTTCCATCGAGACGCCGGAATTTTTTTGATTTTATGTTTATTTTTGCAGCCGCCAAAGAAATGCTTATGGGATTACCACTAGACTTGTTTTTTTTTTTTTTTTTGAGGAATACCACTAGACTTGGTTTGTTTGTCTGTCATTGGGACAAGAAATCCAACAGTATCATTCTTTGTTTGGTGGATACCTCGCTAGTTTGCTCCATTCTTCTTCATCTGTTCTTTGTAATTATTTCTTCTTCTGTTGCATACATCCGAGTCTCTGGGAAAACCCAATAAAGGTTAAATCCCTTCAAACATGTTACATCACGCTTTTAACATTTTACATAATAATTAGGGTGTAACTAAAGCGAGCTTTAAAAAATAAAACTTAGTTCATATTTTGTTTGTTTATTTTTTAAAGTGTTCATATTTTGTTCATTTAAATTTTTAATATTGTATTCGTTTATCTATTTTTAAAGTGTTCAATTTAACATTAAAAAATATATTCGTTTGACGTTGAAGTTTATTTAGCTTTAATAATAAAGCTGTAAACCTTAAATATATATAAACATTTTTAGCTAGCTTTAATATTTGATATAATTGAAGTGAACAAATGAATATGAGCTAATCTTTTTTTTAAATGGAAGGAAAATGCAAGGTTGAGGTTATTTTAAAGTTACCTTAGAGAAAGGTTAATTAGTACCAAAGAGTTCCCCCATTTAATTAGGCAAAACAGAGAAGTTTCCCCAATTTCAAGGGAAATAACAGTAAGAATTTGAAATTGTTATGACCAAAATTTATAATTAACTCATTGATGTGATGCTTACTACAACAAGATTAAAAAAATGACAAAGTTAAAACCAGGCATCCCAGGTTAGAAATTCAAAAATATTTTTGAATTTGGATTATTTTGAGATTTTTTGGTCCAGTAACATTTTAGCCATCAAAATATGTAAAAGTCATTTTAGTTTTTAAATTTTGTTTGTCTCTTCTACTCAAACTTTTATTTTTTTTCTTATTAATTTGAATTAATTGACAAAAAAAATTAATAATTTTTTGTTTTTCTGATTGGTATATTTTGTATAGCTTTTTACAAAAGAATTGTATAAGAATTAATTGAATCACAAATCCCTAAACTATGACCTTCATCTTATATTGGTCCTTAAACTTTTGAACATTCCAAATTCATCCTCAAACTATGATCCCCATTTTATATTGGTCCCTAAACCTTTAAATTCTCCAATAATGTCTCCCAAAATCATTCAAAATTTTGGGGATGGAATTGGAATATTCAAAGGTTTGGGGATGAATCTAGAATGTTTAAAATTTTTGGTACCAATTTAGAATGAGAGACATAGTTTGAGGATGAAATTAGAATGTTCTAAAGTTTAGAGAACAATTTAGAGTAAGAGTCATTGTTTGAGGATGTATACCGTAATTAACTCTTTTTATAATTTAAACTTTTTTCTGAATTTTTTATTTTTAGTTTAAAAATAAAATAATTAACGTTGATATTAAAAAAATAAAATAATTTACGTTAATTTAATGCTTTCATTGCTTTTTACATCCTTTGGTTTAATTTTATTAAAAAATCAGAAGCTAAAAGAGGTGTAAAAAAATTAAAATTAAATTAAAAAAATGTTAAGAATAATAAAGTCAAATTTGAATCATTTACGAGCATATAGATATAATTTATTATTAAATTAGAGGAGGATTTGGTCATCAACTCTCTTTTTAATCCAATATTTAGAGCTTGGCTCTTTGTCGTCAAGCTAATCTGTCAATGGTCAAAGACATAATTAAGGATGCCTCCAGAGATTTGTTCCAATGAATTCGGCTTTAATAACTCATAGACCCAAAGCCATGATTTTAAAACCGGACCGGTTAACGAACCGATTATATTATCAGTTTACTGGTTCAATCGGTCGAACCAGTCTGATCGATCGAAAGAACCGGACGATATTATAATTATTTAAAAAATTAAATAAAAATATAAAAAATATTTAATAAAAAATAATTTTTATATCATAAGTCATATTCAAAGCAAATCATAGCATATATAAGTTAAAAACCATAAAATCAAGTGAAACAAAATGATTTAAATTAACTACAACATAATATTTAAGGTAAAACATATTAAATAATAAATATAATTATATAACTATAATTAAAAAAATAAATTTAGGGCTAAAATAATCATAACAAAATGATATTGTTTGGTTTAATTTTTTAAAAAAACAATCTCACATGGCTAAGAAACATAGAAGAGCATCCCAAAAGTCTAAAGAGTAAAAATATGAGAACAAAACAATCTCACATGGCTAAGAAACATAGAAGAGCATCCCAACTAACTTCTATAAATAATAGAGGTAATTTGACATTCAAAATCATAGAGCCTTTTGGTGAGCATTGAGTGAACTATTCTTTCACTTTAATCAAGCTTGAATTTTAGGCTTCAATCGAGCTTCTAAATTTTTTTTAGTTCAAGTCTTTTCTAGTTCGAGTTGAACTTGATAATTTTTAGCTCGTGAGTTTGAGTCGAGTTGAGCTTACTTTTAAAGTTTTCAAGTTCGAGTCTAGCTCAGCAATACTCGAGTTCGACTTGGCTCGTTTAACAAATGACGTCGTTTGGTTTAATTTTTTAAAAAAAAATAAAAAATAAAAATGGCGATTTTTTTCGGTTTTTTTTCGATTTTCAGCCGGTCCGGTTTAAACGGTTCAGTGGTTCCGGCCGATTCACTAATAGCGGTTCAACCGGTGTAAATTGAACCGGACTAGACAACGATTTCCGGTTAAACCGATTGAACCGACCGATCCGATCCGATTTTCAAAACAATCCCCAAAGCTGTCTGTTTTGAGCAACCCAAAATCTAAAATCAGTAGTACATTTTTAATTAATTATAATTTGTTACAACTTCACAAACAGCATTAAACATAGTTAAAAAGTCTCATTTTATATAAATAAAATATATAATAAAATTTTTTATGGTTAAAAGAGAAGAGAATGCTATCATTCTAATAAAAGAATGTCAATATATTAAATAACAATCTTACATGTCACTTGTTTGGTTGAAATTTTGGGCCAGTAGTCCAAGTTGAAGCTGAAGCCAAGGCCAGTAGTCAAAGTGGGTTCATCTCTAATGCGAAAAAGGTATGGCGGCATGGCAATGGGCCCATAATTTTATGGCTTTTGGCGGTTGGAGTTGGCAGACCGACGAGTAACTTCTTGGGGTCCAATTCTGTTTATTTGTTTACCTGAATGCTGGAGTACTACTTATTACAATTAGGCACAAGATTTTGTGTTCGTTTCTCGTTCGTTCATTTACGTTCGTGAACGTTCGGTTATGTTTGTTTATGTTCGTTCGGTTATGTTCGTTTATGTTCGTTCGGTTATGTTTAACCCAATCTTCTTAAATCAATTTTGGTGACCAATTTGTAAGTATCTTAAAAATATTAATTAATCTAATATTCTAATGATCAACTCCATAATTAACCCAATTTTATTTGGAGATTAAATCTGATATGTTAACCCGTGAGGCACCTCGCACCTATATTCATTTTCCCCTTTTTTTCCCCAAACCCTAGTGTTCACTAGAGAGTGGAGACGATCGGTGAAAGCTTCAAAACAAGTTATATTATAGTGCAATTTGAAGTTTTACAGGCATGTTTTCATCTCTTTATCTGTTTTATTTGGTTTAATAGTTGAAATGTAAAGTTATTGTGGGTATCTTCACATCTAAAACTCAAGAAAACATCATACTTCTTTTTTGAAATAAATAGGAAGATAAAAGTAACAATCGAAAGTATATGAGCATCAGTAAAGAGAAAAATATATAGAATTTGCCAAAAAAAATAAAGGTTTCTATGCAATTTCTGAAAAAGAGTGTAATAGCGGAAGTAATGAGTTTTCCAGGAAGAACCCATTAATAAGTAGAAAATACACTTTGATAATGAACTTTTGTTTTCATAGTTCTTGTGTGACATTTAGTTGTGGAGTAGACTTTAAGTACGTTAAAATTTTGAATGGTGGTTTAGCAATAATATCAGTTAGATATGTAGGATCAGAGGGATTTCAGATCTATGTTATTGCTTTGTAGTCCAATTTGTACCGTTCGAAATCTTCATGCTGTTAAATTTTATACTCTGTCGATGGAAAGGATCATTATTAACAAATCTCACTAAGTCTGACATTGATGTCAGAAAACTTTTAGCCGGCGAATTTATTAGAATAACGTAGTGAAAAATGATTGTTCATATGTAATCATGGACCACTAAGATAAATGTTATAACATTAAATTAAAGTCGTGTGAATCATTTAATATATTTGATATCTTCAAACATTTCATCATTGCTAATCAGCTCTTCCGCTATTTATCACTGTAGATTTGGTTGATTTGCATTGTCGACTATTTTTCATGAAAGAACAATGGAAGGTAAGGTTTCCAACGTTTATGTTCGTTTATGTTCGTGTTCATTTATGTTCGTATTCGCTTATGTTCGTGTTCGTTTATGTTCGTTTATTTATTAAATGAACGAACATGAACAAACTATATTCCTTAATGAACGAATATGAACAAAAAAAATTTGTTAGTTTATATTTGTGCAAACATGAACATACCTCCGTTCGTGTGCGTTTGGTTCGTTTACAAAGAGTTTGCTCATCTTTCTTTTAAGGATTAATCGTTATGTTAAAAAAGGGGGATTGGCCTCGTAAACATAAATAAATATTTTTGGTAGGGGAAGAGATTGGTGGCATTGAAAGGGTAAGAAAGTTCGTCAGTCCAGTCAAAGAAAAATGGGCTCCTAAAGTTATATCATGATGATTCAACTCATACTTTGGCATTTATTTATGTTTTTTAGTTTAATTTTTAAGAATTCGTACGTCATCTAAAGTGTATATGCGTGGAATTGTAATAAATGTAGTCAAGAACTAGTTCAACCTTGAGAATACATTTATTCATCTTCAAACTTTAATTTTATCTTAATATAATTAAGATGATAAGATTCAAATTTCCTAAAAGATTATATCGATTTCTTTTAATATATATATATATATATATATTCCATTTTAACAATAGATACGAGATGATTTTTCTTTGATAGATGGATGTGGAGCAATTTTGATATTATTTCATGGATTTGTGATTGGGCATCCTATTTTCTTTGATAGTGGCTCCCTTTCAGCTGCAATTGGAACCGTTGTGGAAACACAATGAAAGTGGGAAAGCTTCTTTCGTCTTAGACTCCTATAAGTCCATGGTCATGGAATTCACCCGTTATTATATATACATGCAAGGATGCTGAACCATTAAATTGCAGAATATTGAAAGAAGTTTGCAGAACTAAAAATTTGTAAACTAAGTTTTCCAGAGTACATCACTAAGTTCTCCTGTTTCTCGGCTGGAAAAGGAAGTTTATTTTCAACTGTAAAGAATTTCCACCTTATAATGTATTTATGGAACTGGAAACAATAACCAACTCCACCTTTGTTTACAGGTAGTCACTAGTGAAGAAACAAAGAAATTTACAGGCATTGCTTACTGCTTTAGTGATTACCTACACACTAGATCCCTATTTGGGAGTGTAACCAAATGTATTCATCTACAGAAAAATCTGGCTCTGCTGGTTTCCGCAAGGGTCTGACAACCCCAGAACCAGACCCTGAATGCATATTATTAACACCCCTCCTACTGCTTGCTGCTAGCCTGGCTGCAATATAGCCCACCCTGAACCAGGTGCTGGAACTTCAGCTTCGGCAGCCATCATATGGTTCTCCTTAGCTCGTAGTTCAGCTGCTTCCTTTCGTTTTTTAAACCGACGCCACGCTGCTTGTATGAAACAGGCAGCCCATGTTCTCCACTGGTGCGAGTAAAACCGGAATTTGTGTCTTAGTTGTTTACTGTGCAATCTTCTGAACTGTGATGACACAAATTTGAGGTCTTTGGCTCTGAGAGCAAAGGCCTCTACTTCTGATATTGCTTTAACTGTACGAGTTGAACATGGGAGAATGACACTAGGACGAGGATCCAACGCCCATGTCAGCAGTTCCTCACCGCAGAAGTCTCCCGGGCCGATCTTGCATGAATTGAAGAATCCGGTACGACCACCATTTGTAGTGTAAGAATCTAGGTGGCCTCGGATTATGAAGAGCATCTCGTTGACTGGATCACCTTCGCGAACTAGGATAGTGCCTTCGGTGCACAATGCGGGTTTAAGCCTCTCGCAGATTGCATCTAACATCCTTTCATCCATTTGATCAAACAGCGGTACCTGTTGATTCCGTCAATATAGTTACATATCAAGCTATAATTGTTGCCTGAGGTATAATGTTTCAGATCTTATAACTTACTCGTCGAACGAGGTCGAGACAGAGGTGGCGTTTGATGTCTCTACGTAGATCCAAGGGAAGGCCTTCGAGTAAAGCTTCTTCATCAACTCCTCTTGTAGCTAGCCATTTATACTGATCATATTTTCTCACAGAATGCCTTAACTCGGGAGGAAGCTGCCTGTGACGCATCCATTGCTCAGTATCAGTTCTCTTGATTCTCCACTCTTCCAACCGAACGGTTGTCGATTGAAGGTATGTCTGCCAGTGGAACATTATCACAATGTTAGAAATTGCCAAAAAAGGGAAGAAATCGACTTCATGACATAAAAATTACAGGGAATTCTAAGATCATGTCAAAAACATAACTTAGGACAGGGTTTCAAAAATCGTTCCGTGACCGTGATTTCGTTCACGATATAGCGGTTTTGCCGCCGTCCGAGTTACCCGCTACACCCCCAAGTTGAAAAGTTTTTTAAAAATTATTTATTACAAATATTAAATATAATAAATAATATTATTTATCATAAAACTTAATATTATTATTTTAAAATATTAAAATAATTTATTTATTATTAAATATTATTTTTATAATTTTATTAATAAAAATATTAATATTAGTATATTTTAGTGAAATAAAATATTATAAATTATATTAATTATTTATTAAAGTAATAGTGTTATATTATATTTTAAAAAATTAATTAGTATATTTTAAATATCTTTACGAAAATATTATTTAAATATATAAATAATATTATTCATTATTAAATATATAAAAAAATTTATTATATATTATTAAAATAAAAATATAATATTATTTATTATAATATAATTGATTATTTTATATAATATTAAAATATAATATTATATTATTATAAATATTAATAAATATTTTAAATATTTTAATAATTAATATTTTGATAAAAATGATATTAAAATATTTTATTAATATTAAATTCATAAAATAAAATTATTTTGAGTATTTTTGTTTTGAAGTGAAAAATTCGGAAAATGACTTACGGAAAATGAATCCGTAAGTCATTTTACATAAAACACCTAGAAAAATGAATTACATTCCGGAAAACGAATTACGTGAAACAAACACGGGAAAATATTTTCCGGAAAACGAATTACTGAAACAAACACGGAAAAACATTTTCCGGAAAACGAATTACATGAAACAAACACGAGATTTCGGGGAAAACCAATTCCATAATTGGTTTTACGTCAAACAAACACACCCTTAGGATACTTTCAGAAGTGCCTATATGCCATTATTCAATCCTACCTAATACAAGCTACATTCTTGCAGCTTTCATGAGTGAAAATCGCTTGGAGGACTTACTTGCATATTCCCAATGAGCAGTGCAAAGAGAACCAGACCAAGAGTTGCAATAATAATGGAAAAAATTATTTCACCCACATAAGTGCTTGTGTCAAGATTCTGTCCCAAAGAACTGCATGTAATAAGAGACATAGCATTAGAGTTTAAGCAATAAATGCATCTTTCGAATGCTTTCAGCAGCAGTACTGCAGCTGGAAATACACTTGAAAAACCAGGTTCTGCTATTGATTTCTTAAACAGTTCTTAAAAAAAATTCTGAGGGAAACAACTGACCTCAAGTTCTTTAAACCCCACCAAAGGCAATAAAAGTACTTATTGAAGAATGGTGCGGTTGTAACATCGAATGTCAATGCATCGCCATATGTACCAAACTGATAGAAGCCAGAATTCGGACTGCATAGACCGGTGATATTGCTGGACCTGAACCAGGTATCCCTGCCGGGGTCATTGATCCTGTGGCAATCAAAGTATTTATATTGACAAGTTAACTCCTCAAGATCACAGGCACTCCTCCAGCATGCTTCTTGGCGCTCTATTGCGAGAAGGTACCAGCTAGCTCCTAAAACCTTTTTAGGAAGGATTGAAATAAGCTAATTGTTTTACTCAAGCTAACAGTTTAGAATTGGCATTTTGTGTCTGTAGAATTATAGTTTATAGGTTTCAGAATCACTTACATGGCTAGCCAGCATGTAGAGAATCAGGTTATAAGCAGCGCCAGCCCATGCTGTTTCTGTAACAACACCAGTGGCCTGGACAATTTGTGATGAGAGTGGAAATATTAGAAAAAGTCTTGGAAGGTACTGAAAAATGATTATGAACCGGAGCACGTTTTTCGTGTTTCTCATCGTTGAACCTTTGAGATTTGGAATGATCATCCAAATCAAAACCTGGGATGCAAAGATATAGCAAATTGAAGCCTTAGTATTTAGCAAAAAGAAAAAAAATATGGATGCCTTAGTTTTACACATACCTGAGGAAGGGGCAGGGCAGCAACTAAATCAATCCAGAAACTCTTCTGAAGGTACCTGGAAGCAATCTTCCTGGAATCTATGACAAGCTCTCCTCTCCCAAATACACGAGAAGGAGGCGCGACATACGCTGTCCGAAACCGAATGAAAATCTGAATTATATAGAATGCATCAGCCAATGATCTTACTATGGTGAGGATAACTTCATGTGGGATTCCAATATCAATGCAGACTTCTTCCCAGACTACTGGCAAATAAAAGAACAAAGGGTCCACAAACAAAGAGACTATGCATGATACTAGAAAAATCTTATTCCATCGATGAATAACCGGTCCCCGAGGATCCAAAATCTTCTTCTTCACTCTCTCGAAATCCTCAGATAAAACCCTGGACAGCACTTTAGCTTTTAAGGATTTGCCAGTCCTACTAGTAGGCAACTCCTTCTCAGCCTTCTTGGTGCTAGGCTCTGGTATTTTGGTCCCATCAATGTTGTATTTCAGCTTTATCATATTCTTACCATCACCATTGATGGTGTTGTGGAGCTTTGGCAATTCAAGATCATCTTGAAATCTGAAAACATGCAATAAGCAAGTAACATCAGTTGTTTGTTCCATATAACACAAACGTAAAATGAGAGCCGTGAGAAATCATTAAACAACAAACCTTACAGATCTTGAATTACCATACCCCATGGCTTTTCTTCCAATGTCGTTGCCGCCGTTCTATTTATTAGATGTGATCTGTAGGAAGACGAGAGAGAAAAGGAGAAGAAGTTTACGCGGTTGCCGTCCAATTAACAAACAGTTTATGGATATGAGATCATGAATCAACTGATGTTAACTAAGGCAAGTGGGAAGAACCACAAAGAGCAGAAAAGGCCCTTTGTACGGCTACTTGAACCAAGAATCATGTGACCACTGGCATAAAAGATTTAACTTGAACATGAAGCAGCTCTAAAGACCACCCCCTCTTTTAGTGCGAAAGAGCTGGTCAAAACACGTGACCCATTTCTTTATTCAAAGCTTCATAAAGGGTTCCCTCTCAGACCACCATATAAAAAATGTCTGGTTTTCTATATTTTATTGCATACATGGAATAAAAAAAACCTTTAAAAAAAATTGATACCCTCAGGGAAAAAATGCAGCAAATAAATGGATTTGAAGTCATGGATTCGCGGTTGACACCATCTTATAAAATTTAGTCAGCTTGATTCTAAGAGAAATATGGAAGGTTGAATATTGACCATGATTTCATTTTCTTAATTCATTGATCATAAGGGAATTCATAGCAAAATGGAAGAGAATAAGTCAATAAAACAAAGCTAAAAAGGAATACGATTCTTGTATACTGATTCCAACACAGGGACTTGAGAAACAGCTACAGAAAGCTTACAAACAAGCACAAGGCCAAACCCTGTAAAAATCCTGAGGAAGACTCTGTTTTCTTCTTCATTTCATTTCAGTTTCAATCTGATCTGATGATGATGATCTTTAAGAAAAGATACACCCGATTTTTTCATCATTGAAATCTATTTACCATAACTGGGAATGGAAAGTTTAAACAACACTTTCCATTGTTAGAAGAAGGAAACTTTCTCGATGTACACGCCTTAAATTGATGGGATTTTGTAGATTATTAACAAGTTTGGTAACTTAGAAACCAAAGAATTCCGAGAAAGTGACAGAAAGAGTTCATCCCAAGTAATGAAAACCTGTATTTAATATTTGTTGTCATAAAGTTGGTGGAAAAATACAGTTAATGTTTTGCTGGAATTTTTTAATATAAAATTAATTATTGGAACCGGGAAGATAAGACAGAAGACAGAATCATATGAGTTTGTCTCTTAAAACAAAAAGGAAGAAAATCGGAAGGGAAAGAGGGTTCTGTTCTGTAGTGTACTTTTCACTATTGTTTATGTACTTGTCATTTTATTTTTAAAATTATTTATGATTTGTAAGATCCGTAGAGTTGACTACGTAAGAAACGAGTGCCTAAGTAATCTTGACACGTGTTTCTTCAGTAACGTACGGTAAGTTTACAATTGCAACACGGTGATAATATATGTAGTGATCTTTTATATATACAAATCGAGTAAATTAAAATTTATAATTATATTTATTTGAATTTCAAAGTTTAAAAATTTAATAATATTATTTTATTTTTTAAACTTTAAATAAGATATATTTGTATATTGAATAGTTCTTTTGATACATAAACTATATAAACTAAGTGATGATATCTTATGTCACATACCTATAATAATGATTTGATATATAATATATTATTCAAAATGATAATGTGATATATGATATGTTACTTAAAATATTGATGTGATATATTATATTATTAAGTAAGCACATGTGAAAACAATATAAAAATAATATGCATATCATTAATTAAATAATAAACTTCATTAGACATAAATAATTTTACTCAATAATTAAAATTAAAATATTTTAAAAACTAAAAACAGAAATAATTATTAGACAAACGTTAAAAAGCTAATTCTATTATTATATATTTTTATTTCCTGTCTCGTTAATATTCACTGTATTTATTAAACCAAGTGACATCGACACGAATTCAGTTAAAACTGACAATCAAATACTGCAGTCCTCAGTAATTAATTAATAGTGATTTATTAATTATTAATATTAAAAATATTGGATAAGCTTGTACCTCCCATCACAACAGCTTGAAAGGAGTCGACATCGGAAGACACAGGTTGCAACAGTTGAAGTAAAAAGGGGGAGTCGGTCGCCAGCATGTGTGTGTGACGGTGCAGACATTTCCCAATCTCCCAATTTCATTTCAAACTCCTTTTTTTTTCTTCTCTTTTATTTGCTGAGGATTATTTGGAAAAACTGATCCCGACAAGCCACCGAGATCTCGCTCCTCACCAGCTCCATTCTATCACAAATATAATATCTTGCATAATTATTGAATCAAACTAGGATTTTTAGTAGTTTCTACTAATATATAAGAAATAAAAATACAAATTAAAACCGCCACACGTGATTGTAATTCAACTTTATATTATTTTATAAATGTAGGTGTCATGAATATTTAACTAACATGATAAGGGTAAATCCATTGAACGATTTTAATAACAAAAAATTTAATTTTTTGGAGATCTTAAATTTAAGTGAATATATATATATATATATATATATATATATATATATATTTATTGTTAATTAATTAAATTTTTTTAAAAATAAATATTTTATAATCATTCAGATTAATAGAAAAAATTAAGAGAATAAAATAAATTAGAAATAGTGTAGTGGTCAGAAATTCTTTTCCTCCTTCAATGTCTCATGTAATAACAGAATGAGGCCAGCTCAAGGTTAGATGATGGAACCCCAGCAGGGGATGGCCTAGAAATTAAATGACGCCCATTCATATCTTGGAAGCTAGCAGGTGATGGTCCCCACAAACATCGAAGGAGGCGATTGTCCTCTCTAAATTTTATATAATTTATATATTTTTAATGATTTATTTTCATTTCACAATCTTTTCATATCCCAAAATAAAATCTAACGTCCGTCCTACCTATAAAGATGTTTAAAAGCTGTGCATGACCCACTTCCATACATAACAAACTCTACTATCTATATTATGTGTTATACAATTCAGATGGCCCAACATTAAATTTGAGTCACTGAAATTTAAAGTTTAGTGTTCTATTAAGATTCATCTTGTTTCAATAGTAAAAGCATGAGGATTGAAAATTGATGGTTTTTTCAGCATCTCCCTTGAGATAATTGAAAAGATGACTGCTACTTCAAACTTCAGCTCATATGGTAGATTTTTTTTAATTTTTTGTGGGCTTGGAATAAAGATAAATAACATCTGAAATGAGGGAAAGTAAACTCAGCTACAAAATTATAAGTGAAATTAAAAGGTCAACACAAAAAAGAAAGAAAGATTGTATGGTGAAAACAAAAATAAAAGTATACATCTTACTTTACTCTTGTGAAGCAGATGCGGCTGCTTCTTTCAAGCATGTACTCGTGACTTTACCAAGCTTATTGTAAGCATCAAGGCAAAGCTGCATGGCCTGTATATAGAAGCAAATATTAGAACCATAGCTTATGCTATTTAGACTAAAGGTGAGTGTCATTAGGTAAATTAAAGGTCGGGTTACATATACTATATAGCATTTTGATTTGCAGGAATCAGTAGCCCAAATTTTAAGCAAATCTTCATGAAAGTAGATCAAAACACATACCTCATAATATCTGGGGTTGACCATTCTCCTGTAAATGTTAGTTGAGTGACCTCATAACGAGAAGGCATACATGAAAGCACTAAGCTTCCATCTTGGTAGCTTTCCTCTTCAAGAATAGGATCAATCACAAGGTTCTTCACCAGACACGCCTAAAAACCGAAATTATGCATTAAACACATGAGAAAAGATGAAGTTCTTCACAGTACTCACTGTTCAAGGTTAGAAAAGAAAGGAGAAAACCATTCTATCATGGGTCTAGAGATTGGGATTTGAAGAATGGTAAAATGTCATGCAGAAAAGAATAAGCTTATAAGTATCAAATGTGCCTTTTTGTTTTCCAGGTTGTAGCAATTTATTATCAATCCCACTTTAATTGTTCTAAAACACCAACTAAATCAAGTACATTACCAAATCTGTTGGCATGTAACTGATACGAGTAAGTAATGGCTATGTTATCAATAGCTTAGTCATAATATTTTACTAGCAGAGATAGTAATGGCTATGTTACTTGGACTCGGGGGGTATCAGATATGAGTGTGTCTGACCCTGACACACTCTTCTTCTTCTTCCCCCCTCCTTCTAAATGTTCCATATTTAAAGGTCTGTTTCTCATTTCCATGTTTGAGTAAGTGTCGGACATGCATTTCAAGAAAATGAAGAATTGAAGTAACATAGGTAAGGGCAGTGCTCAAATTTATGCCTGCATAATGATCAAGGCAAAGCAAAGACACTTACCAAAGAAACTGCAGCAACAAGGTCATACATCATGATCCCGGCATCTGCAAGGGCAAGACTAGCACATGATATCACCACAGGAAGATCACCTCTAACCATTATGAAGCTTATCAACAAACAAAAATATAAGAGCTTAGGGCATATCCATAGCCAATAAGAATTTTCATTGATATAGATAACTTTTTTGACACTCTACCATCATCTACAGCATTGTTAAATACTTATTTACTAAAACAAACATTATGTGAAACACTATTATAAGAAAATGAGAATCAACTTTATGAGAGATGCCATAAGAAGGATCAACAGAATAGACAGGTTATGGAATAAAAAACAACAGGCCAATTTCAAACCTAATTACTAAGGATTGATGAGAAGACATACTGCCCCCAGACTCCAACACCAATGCAAAAGCATCCACGGTGGTTTTGGGGAAGCATTGATGAAAACTCTTTGTGATCCGATCCCTACGGAAAGGGAGATAAAGAAATAGAATTAACTAAATTAAAGAAAAGAATTAAAAGAGAGACAAAGATACTAAATCAAATATAATACATATATAATCCAATAGCACCAGAAAAGATTCACACTTCCAATCATCTCACATACCAGCCCTCGAACTGGAGTGGCAAATGTTGTATAGCCGACATTACAATTTAACCTCCCAGTATCACTGTACATCATTGCTTTCTTACTTTCTCTTGGCCCAAAACTAAATAGTTCAATACAAATAACACATGAACATGTAGATTGTAGAGTAATCACAGAAAATATCAGTATTTGAAAGAAATTTTGCCAAAGAAAGCAAAGGGTTATAAAATCCCAAAAATAGTATGTAGAAGAATACAGAAATTTTCACAGAGATGATATACTCACAAGTCACACCGATACGATGACCTTGGTATTCCCAAGCTCTGCCAGATCCAGAAGCAGAGTTTACTACACCTGTTCTGAAAACTACAGATCACCAACATTTGAGGATTCATTTCAACTCAGCACGGGAGAATCCAAGAAAGCTCCATTTACAAGAGGTATGAAGAACGATCCACAGTTTTACTAAGAATCCATCTTTCTAATCTTCTAGATGCCTAAAAACTAACAAGAAAATCCATTATCGTGGTAGTTACAGGAAAGATGATCCCACAACATGACTATACCACTATGGATTTCTCATGCTCTCTTTAAGCATGAACATGCAAAATATATAAAAATAAGGACTCATAAGAACCAAAGATTTATAACATTCTGGCACATGTAGTACCAAATCAGAAGCAGCAAAATCACTTAACTACTCATCAAAATGGCCTTGTTCTAGAGAGCAACGGAGAAAACTAGCCAATTGAAAAATAGAAAGATAGGAGATATATTTTTCTCTTTCAATTGATGTGATTGGTAGAGTTGAAAAATTAGAAGAGAATGGAACTTTGAAAAATGCATAATATTGAACTAACTTGCATCTCTCTCTCTCTCATTTTCTCTTGTCATTCCAATTTGGAACGATTTGTTTTTATGCATTAGGATGGAAAACGGTCATCTCTCTTATTTTCTTTCCTCTCACTTTCTTTAATACCAGACATACTCAAAATTAATTTTCTTTATGCCTTTCCACTGCTCTTTCCCTCTTTCAATTTTTCCACTCAACCATGCGCTTAAAAATTCAAATTTTATATGAAAATAAGAAAGGGGTCATATGAACCAAAGATAATAAGTTAATAACATTCTGGCACATGTAAAAACAAATCACGAAGGCACAAAATCACTTATATTCATTAAAATGACCCTATTCTAGAGAGCAATGGAGAACACCAGACTATTTCCTTATCCAGGAAACGAATAACACTGACATACAGAGAGACACAAAAGAAACTTTTTTTCTTCTTTTTCTTAGATGGTTACCAAAGAATCAATAGACAGCTCACTAATATCTAAAAGATATACAAATTTTCAACTTAATTTGCAATATAAAAAGTAAAATTAAAACCAAAATAGCAATGAACACGATAATGTTCAGAATAAAAATAAAATAAAATAAAGAAGAACAAGAAGCTTTACATGATGGTCGGCACTGGTGGAAGCCGCGGCCATCAGGTCGGACCCAATCAAGATCATTGTTGTTGAAAATAGATGGGCGAGTTTTTTGGCCAATATTCGGCGAATACGTTGTCGGAGCTGAACCGGGCTTTGCGGTCATGCTTTTTCTTCCTGTTTTTCTCCTCTATTTACTATTTTCGTTTCAGTCGCTGCTGCTTCTAACTTTCAAGTTGTTCCAGGCTTTATTGTTGCGTCTGCTAGGTCAAGACGATGCGTTTTGACGAGGAGAAAATAATAAAAAATCAATATAATACAAACATATGTTAACTAACATTTTTGTTCAAGTAAATTCTTATGTTTTTTAGTACACAAAGGTAGAAAAGATCTAAGCTAGTTTACTATGTTTCTTCTTCGATCGTTCATCAATAGGTTTCCTATTTCCGCTGGAGGGTCTTCAAAGTTGTGGAGTCCAATTGGGAGGTTCTATGCCATCTTTGCCAATCCGTCAAAATGTAACTGTCACTTTTGCTTAATTAACCAGACGACATATGGTACCATCGGTGATACTCTATCCATCAACGTACCTTGCATCAAAAGTTTGAATACTTCTTACTGTATGTCTCTACCATGACTTTCGTAAACCGATATTCCATGTCATTTCAAGTCCCACGACCACTCCCCATAGTTTGCCTCTAGTACTGAACATCGTCCTAAAGCTTTTTTGAATCCCATGATCCATTCGCCGTTAGAATCTCGTAGAGCTCCCCCACAAGCAGTTACTCCTATATCTAATTTGTGAGCACCATCAATATTCAACTTCCACCATCCCTCTAGGGGAGGTTTCCATTGTTGTTGTTGTTCGTGTTGTATTCCCCATTTTATGGTCGTAGTTGATGAAGATTTAATGCATGTGAAGCTTCCATTTGGAGTCGTATAGCGATTGCAGCACGTCTCAGTCTCAGTAAATTCAGGGTCGAATATGAACTTTGTAACATCCCAAACATCGAGTCAATGACCAAAATATAAGGAATTAAAAATTTAATGGTTTAAGTGGAATAATTGATTAGTTCAAGGACTAATTTTTGGAAATTTTGATTAGGATTGTTATCAAATATGAAAATTTAGGGGCATTAAGGTCTTTTTGACGAAAAAGGAATTTTAATTCCCTTTTAAAAGTTGTAAACACGTGGAGTTTGAAAGAGGAAAGGAACAGTCTGGAACTTCTTCTCTTCCCGTGAGTTCCATTAATTTCAAGGTGAGTTGATTTCAAGTTGTTTGTTCTTTGAATTTTTAGGTTGGTTCTGTTCTTTGGGTGATTTATAAGCTTAGGGGCCTTAAGGAGATTAAAACTAAAATATGATTGAGATAGTGATGATTTGTAAAGTGGTTTTTAAAGGAATTGTTGATATGGTTTAGTTTTGGACTTCTATTGGTAAATTTGACTTGTCAAGTGTCTAATTAAGGGGTTAGGAATATTAAGAATACTTAAGAACATATTTGAAAATAGAGAAAATAACCTCAGTGACAAAAAATGCCTTATAATATACGAATTTAACCAACTTTTTTTGGATTTGCCAAAATGACCAACAAATTCGCAACGCGATCTCAAATTCTCAACCCAGTTTCCAATTTCGCAACGCGAATATGTAAATCGCGTTGTGATTTTCCAAATTCGCAACGCGATAGTCAAATTCTCAACGCGATAATCAAATTCGCAACGCGATAGTCAAATTCGCAACGCGAAAGTCAAATGTTTTTACGTGAAACACAAAGTTAATTTCGCAACACAAATGTAAACAGTATTATCTCAAATCATCTCTAACCTAAACCCTAAAGCACAACTCAATCCCATCTCCATCTCTCACTCTCTACGGCGATATTCATCCCCATCTCCGACGAAATCCGTCCCCATTTCCGACGAAATCCGTCTATCTCCATCTCTCAGATCAACCCTCACAACCATTCACGGTCAGAAATGGAAAATCAACCACCGAGGGTTAGTTTTTTTTAATCTCTTATTTTTATTTTGAATTTTTGTATTATTATTAGATTAACCATTTCACTGAGATTGCTAAATTCATTCGGTTGCTGCCAATACTGCTAAACTGTTTAGTCTTTAACCTTATGAAGTTAGTATTTGTCTTTGTTTTATCTTTTTGTTTTGTCTTTTTGTTGAAGAAACCCTAAATCACAACACCAAATTCACAACGCGAAATGAAAATTGCAACGCGAAACTAAAATCGTGTTGCGAATTTAAGTTTCAGAAACTTCTTTTATTCGCCAAATTGAAACTTGAATGAATTGTATTACTTCAACCAAAAACAAAGACAAATTCTAACTTCACAGTGTTGCTAATTTAAGTTTGAAGAATAAACTACTACTCTTTATGTTGTCCTTGAACCTGCACTAAACATATATGTTGTCTTTTTAAATGTTTATATAAGTGCGTACTTCTGGAATGTTATCTGATGCATTTTGTGAACTATGATAGAATAATGACTTGGGTGAATATCGTGCTAGTTTGATACATATTTGGCTTTGTTTTCACTGTTTAATATCATGTATGTTTGTAGTGTATAATTTGTAGTTTTTGGTATATCTAACTTGGTATGTTTATTGTTTTTGTATAATTTTTTTTCAGCTCAATTGACCTTAAGGAATAAATTAAGCATAGCCACTAAAATTGCTTCGACGCTTACACCTCTACAAAGAAAATTGTTTGAGGATACTTGCTTCGGGCCATGGCTGAAAGTACAACATCCGGGTGGAGATACTATGTTGACACATTTGTTTATTCAGACCATGACTAATGATCTACCCGAGGGGGTACAACGTGGTGATGAAGAGATATGGTTTCATTTTCCTTCGGCACCGGCGTATACTTGTTTTGGGCGGGAGGAGTTTTGCTTAATCACCGGTCTACTCTTCGGACACGATGATGTAGGTCGGTACACTAGTCATATCGCCCGCCATCATGGTTATATCGGGTTTTTCCTGAGCTGGCAAAGTCGAAGCCGAGTATACATGTCGACAACTTGAAGAGATTATTTGATAAAGATGGTTTTACTCAGATGGATGACCTTGATATTGTCCGAGTATGCCATTTACTACTTTTGCATGTCGGCTTTTTAGGCAAAGAGGGCAGACAACCAATCTACGAGGACCTAATATTATTGGTATAGGACCTAAATGCATGGAACATGTTTCCGTGGGGTTCATATATATGGAAAGCTACCTGGAAGAAGTTGTCGTGTGCCTTCGAGGACCAAAAAAGTTTACGGGGCGATGGTTATAAATAAACTTTGACAGGCTTTACTTGGGCCTTTAAGGTAAGAATTTCAATATAATGTTTCCCAAATTATAATTAATTATTTAACAATTACTAATGTTTGTGTATTATATTGTTTGTAGATTTGGATATTTGAGGCTTTCCCCAGCATGCGGACATATGCGATAAAAAGATCAAATGATATTCCTAGGGCTATTACCTGGAAGAGGAAACACATGTTGGATTGGGAAGACTTACTCCCATATACGACGATTAATGATGTAAGTTAACACACAAACTACCATATAAACAAGTTATTACTAGTACACGTTTAACTTTGTTTAAGCTTTTATTGTTAGGAGGCCAACTACCCATTACAGAGGCTGACACCCTCAGATGCTGAGCTTGCCACTAATTGGTGGCAAGCTAGTAAGCGGTTTTTTGATGGGACGGATGATGAGCACCCCCACTTCGAGAGCCATCACCCCATCGGGCTGATTCTATAGCTTGACACCCGGAGCCATCACCTGGTCGAGCCTCTTCTCCACCTTCACCATCACCTATTCCATCACATCATCGAGCCTCTTCTCCACCATCACCTCATGATAGGCGATCGACAAAGAGGCTTCTATCTCCATATCCCTGTTCTCCACCTCCACGGGATGATTTAGGGGAATTACGTGATGAGGTCGGTGCTTTGCGTCATAAGGTCGGTACTTTACGTGAAGATAATGGTACATGGTGATGAGGTTCGATCTTTACGTGGTGAGGTAGATTTTTTACGCGATGACAATGGTGCGCTACGCGGTGAGGTATCTACCTTACGTGATGAGGTTGCCGCTCTACGCGAGATTATTTCATTGTTACAGAATGAGGTTAATACTCTACGCAATGAGGTAAATTTGTTTAATACTATACTAAAAATGCAAATAACTTTTTTCGGCATTATATTATTTATTTTACTTATTTATATTAATTTATTTTCAGCGGCCTGTTAAGGTAGATGCTTTATGTCGGGTTTTTCTTGCACGATGTGGTTCACGCATCAGACGTCGTACATGTGCCATTACGTTTCCGTTCACCCCACTAGTGCCAAGACTCCGTAAGAATAAGCCTGATGCACCTATCATCATTCAAGAGGCGCCTCCTATTGTTCAAGAGGCCCCTATTATCATCGAAGAAGCCTCTCCCACCGTTCAAGAGGCCACTGTCATCATTCAAGTGGTCCTACCCTCCGTTCAAGAGCCCGATTCATTTGGCGTCATATGTTGACATATTGATAAACCACCTCCCGTGCCCGATATGATGGATGCGTGTTGGCTTTCGTGAGTTATCGGCCAATACCATTCCTCAGCAGGAGATGAAAACACTACCAGACACAATTACGGATAATATCTTTTGGGCTAAGATCGCAGTTGATTTTTTATCTACATGAGCGGAGCAAGGGGTGTTATTCTGACCTATTCCAAATCGACGATGCTATTCATTTGTTTCTTGATCAGTTTTGGTGGGGTATTTTATTAGGGGTTGAAGATAATGCCAACCTCGAAGGGGGTAAGTATTATATTCTTCTTATATTGCATTTTGATTAATTTTTTTAAATTATTAATAAATTCACTAATATATTTATTTTTTTATAAAACAGCATATTGATGCATGGGTGTCACGTCTTCTAATAATAAGAAAATTGAAGAAAAGAGGTATTCGATGGACTATTGCCGACGTCTTTTCATGCAGCTCACTTGAAGGATCAGAGAGATGCTTCATATAAGTTGGCTAATGGAAAAGCTAAACTTTATCCTGCGTGGTGGGAGATCGATAAGGTTAGTATTTATTTTTTGAATATTTTAAAGGTTTTCATAAATTTTATTTGATGTGCGTAATTATTTATGATTGCAGGTGTTTATCCCTGTTTTGGAAAAGCGTCATTGGCTTCTCGTCGAGCTTCAGCTCCCATCCCTGAAGACAGTGGTATATGATAGCATGTTGAATTACATACCATTGTCTGATTTGAAAGATATTTACAAAGATATGGAGCGATCATTTGGCTAAATTCTTGAATGCGATTGATTATTGGACAAAATCTGGAAACAAGAAGCCAAAGAAGTTCAAAATTACAATGATCAGAGATGAGACTGCGCCACAACAAACGCAGGGAGCCAGAGGGGATTGTGTCCTCTCGTATGCTTGTGCTTGGAACGTTTGACGACAGGAAGTATACAATATCTACCTCCCACAGATAGATATAGAGCTGCAATAGGCTTGTAGTTTCAGTATTATATGGCCAGATCGATATATTCGAGCGCTGCCTACCTGCATATATACTCTTTAATTTGGTTTGAGCAAGTGTTGTTAACATATATACTCTTTAATTGGTTTGAAAATATTTGGTTAAGTACCTAGATTTTAGTAATTTGCTGTTTGTTGGTTTTAGATGTGTAGAAAGTGTTGTTTGAGCAAATGTTTGGTTTCTGCAGGTTAATCCTGAAGTGCATAAACAACAGTCTGGGTACACTTTTTTTCTTTGTTTAATTGAATTTTACATTGAAAGTTGATTTGTTACAATTGATGAGGAAATAAGATTTATTTTTTGATTAATTGATTTGTAAAAGTTTATTTGTTTAGTTTGATTTTTAAATAAGAATTATTTTTTGCTTGTTTAATTGATTTGTAAAAGTTGATTTGTTGTTTCTAAAAAATTCAATCTGCATTATGTTTGAAGGCAAAAAAGACTTGTTGAAGGTACAAATTCGCAAAGCGAAAGTCAAATTCGCAACGTGATTTTCGGTTTGCGAATTTGACTATCGCAACGTTTATTTCGCGTTGCGAATTTGACTTTCGCGTTGATCGCAACATACAATCAAACACATTCCAAGCTATAAATTACAAGCTAATGACACTTGAAGAAGCAGAGAACAACTATCCAAACAATCAAAAATGAGAAAATCCCAACATGATAACAACTGAACAGATCATATCAATGTTCAAACTCAAGTTGTAGATTTTGATTTCCTTTTGTTTGGCACCATATGAGATTTGGATTTTGATTTCCTTTTGCTTGGCACCAAATGAGCTTTGGCTTTTGATGAGCATCGAAGCATTTCGGACTTATGATTTGGGTGGTATTCAGAAGCATTTCGGACATATGATTTTAGTTGCCATTTGTTGCATTTTCGTATACCACCCAGATCATACGCCCGAAACGTTTCTGACACTTTAAAGTTGACCAAAAAATATGATGGTCGAGATTTCCCTCGCGTTTAAAGTTGAAAAAAAAATGGAAATTAGGAATAATCAATGATAACATGCATATTGGCTTGGGCTAATATTTATAGTGGAGCCAAAAGTTGTATTGAAATTCAAACTCAAATGAAATTTAAATTCAAACTCCAATTACATATGAAATGAATTTGAAACGCAGTGTTAATTGAACATGGAAATTGTATAATTGATTCATACTGTTCAAGTAACATGCTTTATGAACCATCAAGCTAAAAGACAATATTGATTGAGTTCAAAGCTGAGTTGTGAGTTGATGGGGTTGTCACACTTGTCACATGGTTGGAATAAAGTACTCACATGGAAAAGATAAATTGTTTTATTATACACAACCCATCTCATCTGAATGAAAATATACATACAATATAATCAACCAAAACATACATACACAATAAATTTATACATAACAATGTTCAAATAATGTACCCCACAAAAATGAAATTAATCCGATGAAAAAGGGTTATTTCTAACGAAGTCCGGAACATTATTTTTCCAAATAATGTACCCATAACAATGTTAAAATAATGTACCCACAACAATGTTTAATTGATTTGTTTTTTTAATTTTCAATCTGATTATGTTGAAGGTAAAAAAGACCTGTTGAAGGTAAATTCGCAACGCGAAATAAGCGATACGATAGTCAAATTCGCTACGCGATAGTCAAATTCGCAACGCTTATTTCGCGTTGCGAATTTGACTTTCGCGTTGATCGCAACATACAACATCAAGGTATATACAACATCAAACACATTCGAAGCTATAAATACAAGCTAAGGACACTTGAAGAAGCAAGAGAACAACTATCCAAGCAATCAAACACGAGAAAATCCCAACATGATAACAACTGAACAGATCATATCAATGTTCAAACTCAAGTTACTAATGAATGTCTAACTGAAATGTTTGCATTCACACATAAAATACACATAATACAACGTTTGCATTTTAAAATCACCTAAGTTATAAGTCCCAAAAGGTGAAGCCGATTGTGATTGGGATTTTGATTACGATTTTGATTTCCTTTTGCTTGGCACCATATGAGCTTTGGATTTTGATGAGGATCCATTTTTTGGTAGAGGAAAAAGATGATTGTGATGGCACTGGTGATCCACAGGTCAACCTTGTATGACAATTCTCCTTTCACAGACTACATATCGATATCCTTTTCTCTTCACCCTTAGACGGTATAACGATCGTGATTTTTTGGTCGTCAGGTAGCCTGCTATCCATGACTTGTGGCAAACTGTTTGTAAGTCTCTGGTATGTCCCACTCAGAAGGTGTGGACATGGGTAGACAATCTCGGCATAAGTCTCGATATACTTGTAGTGTAACAATCCATAGCGTATGCGCTTGAATCATCTTTGTTTAGATGAAGAGCAACTTTTATAACATGGCCACATGGATAACCAGATGTTTGCCATTTCTTACAACTACACGTCTTTGCATTTAGATCGACAAGCCCATTTAAATTATTATCCAATACTTCAAACAAAGTGTTTGAACATGGTTCAACTCTCCAGGACGTTGACTTCACAACACGTTTCGTTATCTTTTTTTTCAGTCCATGGTGTAAACGACATTCCAATGTTCCTGTAAATTTAAATAAATAATACTTAGTAAAATATATGATAAGTTACGAATTTAAAGAAATAATACCTGCATGGTTTCTTTTCTTGTAGTAGCACTGTTGAATAGAGGCTCGAAAAAAACTCAATTAAAATAGTAATGGATAATTTCTGGGAATGACGACTTAGAGCATTGATTGATTCTGCACTATTAGACGTCATGAAACCATATCTTGCTCCAAGTTGATATACTCTTGACTATCTTTCAAACTCGACATCTTCTAGTGTTTGAGCACATTGAGGCAAAACACGTCTTAAATAATTTATATGCTTATTAAAATCCACTTTCCGATAAGCTTTTATAGCCTTCCAGTATGTCCATTTTGTATTTTTATACCAGCAGACCTTGATTTTAGATTTCTGTACAAATGAACACCACAAAGTCCATGAAAAGCATATGAGAAACATCTTCTAACAGCGTTGTCAATTGAGTTTGCCCTATCGGATATGATTGTCAGATTGTTATAGGACCTATGCAATCCCTAAGATGCCCCATAAACCATGTCCAGAATCAGAGGTTTCAGATTTGCCAACCCGTAAGCTATTGGCAGTATCCCATTATTAGCATCCATGGCTACTACTAATAAGTTTACTCCAAGTACCGACCTTTCAAATGTGCTCCATCAAACTATAAACTGGGTGCATGCAAGTATAAACGAACGAATCTACAAAATCATATACACAAGAAATATAATCATTTAAATGTGAAATGCATGCAACTAACAAAAATGAGTCAACAAAATTAATTATTTACTAACCGCAGCACCAATGGCGATAAACACACTCAAAGCGTTCATCTCTATCTATTTTGATATGAGTTACCGACCCAGGATTTTTCAGCTTTAAATTATGACAATAAGCCGCAGTTGGGCAAACGATGCTTCTGGCGACCCCCTCAACAATTCCAAAGCATAAATTTGGCTCTCCAAGATTGAGAATATGAGATACTAATCTTGAACCGAGCATTCATGTCAATCATAATTTCATGTCCCGATATACCCTTCCATTCAAAAAATTAACTCAGCCAGAAAACCACCCACACCTTTTTGTTTGCTTGTCTATGGTGAGGAAAAACTTGGGTTCTTGAACATGTATGTTTATCAATAAAAGTCCTAACTTAAAACATTTCCAATCTTTTATCCTCTTAGCATCATACGCCATGTACAGTTTTTGTCAATCATACACCTTATTTCGAACGATCTTTGCTTGATTTGTTAACTCTAGTTGATAGCCATCTTCCACACATTTCGTATACAAAGCTATCTTCAAGTCTTCATTTGTATCAAAACAATCA